>NW_027513711.1:1200000-1500000 GCF_048772815.1 Callospermophilus lateralis
CAGTTTTTCCATATCAGAATAACTAGAGCATGGGAGGACTAAAGAAGAGAACACAACTAAACATGTCAGGGAAACAGGAGATCTCAACTACAAAGAAAAATGAAGACCTCTTGTTTATATTGGTTGCTTAAAACATTACATAGCTCTTGAGATACCATATTTCCTACATTAGATTCAAGTGAGTTATGAACTCCCATTTTCACCCCATATACAGATTGCACAATCACATTGTTTACACATCCACATTTGTACAAAATGCCATATTAGTAACTGTTCTATTCTGCTACCTTTTCTAGCCTCTACTATCCCCCCTCTCCTGCCCTCCCATCTTCTCTCTCTATCCCATCTGCTGTAATTTAACGCTTGGGAATTGGAAACCACACTTTAAACTCACTCTCCTCCCCTTTTTCCCTTCTGTCAAATTACTCATCCTCTTCTTCTATTTCTCCTCCTCCTCCTCCTCCTTATACCTTTAATTCATTCATCATACACTCATGCATTGGTTCATTCATTCCTTTCACATATGGTGTTGGGGATCCAACTCAGGACCTTTGAAAGTGTGAAGCCAGCACTATAGTGCTGAGCCAAAACCCCAGCACCTGTCTTTTTGATTTTATTACTGTTTGTATGAAATTCAGAATCGCATTCTGCTATGGTTTACTGATATGTGGATTGACCTAGTCCTTGTTTTCTGGGAGACTTTTGGAAAATATACATGAATTATTAGAAGATTGAAATGAAGAAACAAAGAGGAAATTCCCCAATTTCTTATTCTTAGAGTCCATACTCTGACTCTGCCTACCTACTGTAAAAACTTTTAAACCCTTACTCCCCATTTCTATATCATTGCCAACAAGTGAACATTCACTGCCCTACAACAAACCAGAGAACTCACATTGAACAATGTTTCCCCAGTAGAGACCAAAACACAATACTTATTAAAAAAAATACCCTAGTTATGAGTTAGTAGGTAAAGCTTTATTTGAGTGTTAAATGTGCTCTAATTATGTGTTTGTGAATTTGTTGATGTGTGTGGTGTGTGGGTGTGTGTGCTTGTGTGTGAAACAAGCACTGAGGTGTAAAATAAATGCAGGATTGCAACGGCCTTCTTAAAAATAAGAAGCAACTTTATCACATTTGAAGCCCAGTGAAGAATCTGCCTGATACTTAACCTACAATTAATTGAAATGTGAAAAATTCAGGCCTCGAAAACAAAGCCAACATACATACTGAATCTAATCAGTCTGTCTCACCTGTTTTCTTATCACTCCTTTCAATAAACCTAAATTGCCAGCATAAAACATCAGTTGTTCTAAACGAGTGGACGGATGTCCCCTGTCATGTGCTGTGTAAAACACATGGACGATCCGGCACTGATTGTTATCTAGAATGACTTCTGCCTGAACTACTATTGGAGAATTGTTGCTGATATACTGCGGTTCTTATACCAGTAAACTGGAATGAAGGTAATTTCAGGCTGCAAAGGAATAAATTGATTTTACTAACTGGTTTTTGGAAAACACTGCCATGAAAAATTATCAATATGTTCATAAAGGCATCTACATGTCTCTTCACAAGGGTTTTACTTAATGGGGGAGGTGGTGAGGTCTGGATATAACTGAACTGTCCATTAGTAGGTAGAACAATATCATGGGAATCAGAGTGCACATTCCGGTTTGACCTCAATCTAGGTAACATGGATTCATCTCTGTGTAATAGGCCTGCTTCTGAAAAACACAATGTAGAGCTCCAAAAGCAGAACGATACTTTCAGAATACCATGTTATGTTTGTAAATAGACAGACAGATAGATATACAGAAATCAAAAATCTGAAAACGGTCTGGAAGTGTACCTTTCTATAACTTACAATGTCAGTAGTGGGGGATTAATAGCAGATCAAGAAGACTGTATCTGCATGAGAAATGGTTCAATTTTTGAAAGAGTTTTTTAAATGAAAATGGACAAAAAATTTAAAGGGTTACAGTAAGTGTTGAGGAGTGACTTGGCAAAAGGAGCACAGAGGTGAGAAAGAATTAAGTAGAGTTCAATAGAACCAGGTATAATTTCTGTACACATGACTCCTTGAACAGGAGCAAAGGGGACACTTAAAGAAATCATAGGACTAAGGAGAGATCAGGATTAGGAGGGTTTGTACTAGTCTAGAAATGCTGACCTGAAAACCAACTAAAGTTTCAACTCCTTCTTTTGAGGAACATTAGCTGTGCCGTGCTTTTCAAAAATGACTTGTCATAACTGATTGATGCCCATGTTAGCAACTCTTCTGAAATTACGTTGAAAGTAGACTAATGTGAGAGTTTCTCTTTAGAGAGAATTCAAATGACTTGCATAGGAAGTGGCAGCAGGTCTGGGGATGTTGTAGCTCAGTGGCAGTGACCTTGCCTAGCTTGGGGCTGGCCTGCCATGGACTTTCACCCCAAACACTTGCAAGAAAAGAAAAGGGAGGGAAGGGAGAGAGAAAGTTGGAGAGGGAGGAAGGCAAAGTTGGAGGGATGGATGGAGGTACAAAAGAAGGAAGAAGAAAAGGAGAAAAACCAGGAAGGGGGGAAGGAAGCAAGGAAGGTAGGAAATAGGGAGAGCACAAGGGCAGAAAAAGGACTGAGTCACTCAAACAAAAGGCAAGGGTCACAAAGACCAATATAGGCCATAAAAGCTGTTTGAACGGTTTAGTCAGCTTTAGAATTTGAGAGACATCACACTGAATGTTATTATGACTGGATGGAATCTTCCTACTAACCCCGCCTTGGCCTGGCCTAAACCAAATCAAGGGGTGGGTGGCATGGAGAGGAATTCTCTCTGGCTGGAGTGGGAGGGACCTAAACATGTGGCACTTGAGGATGCACTGGGTAGGGAAGGGGACAAGACTCCCCTGATGGGCAGTTGAGACAACAAGGCTCCTGGGAGCCCCTGATCATGGCTCCCACCGCCATACGCACACCACCCACCATACGCTCAGCCCCTGAAGGGGCTCACAGTGGTCTGCTCCGTTGCCTGGTGCAGGTTGGAGTTCCTGACCAAACACCTGAGTGTCCACAGCCTGTGTTGGCCTGCCTGGGCAGGCTGTGGTTGTGGTGGCAAGAGCCAAAGCTGTCTTGGCGTGATGGAGGAGCCAAGGGCTGCCTCTCAGCCATACTAGTGGGTGGTTCTGGAAGAAGCACCCAGGGTTGTGGCAGCATTGTCCGAAGACATGAAGCCAGGCCATCTTCCTTCTGGCTTTCCTTGGGAGTTGATGATGTGTACAGCTCTTGGATTTTTTGCTGTTCTCTCACTTTTCTGGAGAGCTTTTCAGTCGGTTAGTAGCAGGCTTTACGTGGGAAGAGAAAAAAGGCTGGCTCTAAATCTTGCTGGACTTATTGAGGCAAAATGTGGACTTCTTGATAAAGTGAGCCTTGTTGAAAAAGAACATAAAGGCTTAGACTCATCTTTCAAGGATTGCAGGTTTGAGAAGGGTTCAAGGGAAGCACAAGAGCTGGAGGCAACCTACGAAAAGCTGCATAGGTCCGAATCCAGCCATGGCGTTGAAATGCTCTTTCTAGAAGAAGAGCTCAAAGCACAGAAGGCTAAACATGGTCAACAGGATGAAACGATGGCGCATCTATCAAGAGGGATACAGTCCCTCCAAGGTGAATCTGAATCCCTCAGATCACAAATAGCTGAAGCCAAAACAAACTGGAGACTCTTTCAAGTGAATGAGGAAGAACTGAAGCTGGCAATCAAAGAGGTTTTGAATGAAGAATCCCTACTTCTGCAAACGCAGAGACCAACAATTCAAGGAGAAGCTGAAGCACAGAGGGAACAAGGAGGTGTCCAATATAAAGCAAAAATCATATTAGAGGACTCTAAAGTAGCTGGAGAACAAGTTCTAAGGGACACCGAAAATCACATGGAGTCTCTGAGTGAATGCTTGCTGAAGACGAAGGATAGATCTTCTCCAAGCCTGGGAGCCCAAAGGGATGGTGGTCACCTGGAACTGGGAAAGACGAGTGAACCCGAAATTGGTGCTCACTTAGAGGATGAGTCCAAAGGAGCTTTGAGGAACCTGGTTTATGGTGATAAGCTAAAGGCCTCCTTAGAAATCTTGGAAGGAGGAAGAAATCAAAAATGTACTTTCTCATCTGAAGTGGAGAAAACCACGGAAGACCTTACAGAACACCTTAAAAGTCTGCAGACTGAACAGGCATCCTTGCAGTCAGAAAATGCACAGCTGCAAAGTGAGAATGAGACCCTACAGAAGAACTTGAAAGTCATGATGGAACGCTATCAAGAAAATACGATGAAACTGCACAGGAAATTAAGAGTGGAGGAAAACTACCGTGTGGAGCAAGAGGAGAAACTTTCCAAAGTCGAAGAAAAGATGAGCCATACAATAAAAGAGCTGGAGACCTACAGAAAGAGAGCCCAATATCTTGAAGAACAATTGCAGAGTACCATTCATTCCTGTCTGGGGAAGATTATTTCCTCTGAGAAAGAAGCACATGCCAGTGAGTTGGCAGCTCGGATTGCTGAAAGAAACCTCAGCTATTTCAGGAAACAAAATGCACGCAACAGACAAAAATTAACGGAGAAGGAGCTGAGATTTGAACTTGTAGGAAAAGATCCCTATGATGCACTGGATGTTTCCAACTCAGCAATGGGCAGAAAGCCTTCTCCAAATGGGCCCTCACCAATAGGTCACCCTTCATCTGAAAGGAGACCTCCTCATTTTGAAAAGAGTGGTCCACTCACACTCTCACCTTTCACTCCAGTGGGAGGAGGAAGAGGGTCAAGGGGCCCTGGAGAATCCTCTGGACCATGCGACTAGCAGTAAAGGAAGAGAATCCAGCTGTCATAAGTTCACCGATTTTCAGAGAGCACCTTCTCAGACTGGGCCCCTCTCTCCTCCAGGGGAACAGGCCAGCAGGCTGATGATCCCTCCGCCAGGCCAACTATATTCTTCTGATGCACGTCTTCCTCTACAAAGGCAAGATAGGTTTTACTCAAATTGTGGTAGAGCATCGGGACCAGCAGAACACAGAATTCCTAATATGCCTCCTTTGGACTCTGATGTGCCTGATTCACCTCTCCATGCTGAAAACCAAGCAACTGGCTCTGGCTCTGTGTTGGCACCTTTCCCTCCAGTCAGAGGTGCCTTGTTTCCAGTTGACCCAAGGAGTCAGTTCCTGAGAAGAGGACCTTTTTTTTCCTCCACCTCTCCCAGGAGACTTGTCTGGGAACCTGGAGATTATTTTCCACCTGACCCGCCACCCACTCCATTTCCAATGTGATGTGTCTATGCAGGGAGGGGGTTTTCCTCACAATCTTCCCCCAACAGCTGGAATTCAGCCCTCTACACCCCCATTCTGAAAGTACAAGTGAGTTCCCTGAAGGGTTCCTTCCACCTGCAAATGAGCCTGTTACTCAACATCCAGAACCAAACAAGAAACCTCATGCTGTTGCTCTCTCTTCAAATGTAATTTGACTTATCTCTCATTTTTAGTTTTTAAGTAACTGCTTTTACTTCAGTAATTGACTATGCTTTGGCTCCAATTGAAGCTCAATGAAACAATAATTCTTAAGATAGTATTTTGTAAATAAAGATGGTTTACGTATTAATCTTCTGAGTAAATTATTCCTATTTTATTTTATTCCAGAGAACAGCATTTAATCTGATGAAGCCACTCTTACATCAACAAGAATGGGAGTTCTAGGTACTTGTAATCTAGCTGATGGAAATATCTTTTAAACTCCCAAAAAAGAAGTGCATTTAGTATGACTGTAGCAAATGTAAAGTGACTTTAAGCTTAATGAAGAATTGTCTCTGATTTACAGACTGGTTGGGCATTTCAGCCAGTTTTTCCATATCAGAATAACTAGAGCATGGGAGGACTAAAGAAGAGAACACAACTAAACATGTCAGGGAAACAGGAGATCTCAACTACAAAGAAAAATGAAGACCTCTTGTTTATATTGGTTGCTTAAAACATTACATAGCTCTTGAGATACCATATTTCCTACATTAGATTCAAGTGAGTTATGAACTCCCATTTTCACCCCATATACAGATTGCACAATCACATTGTTTACACATCCACATTTGTACAAAATGCCATATTAGTAACTGTTCTATTCTGCTACCTTTTCTAGCCTCTACTATCCCCCCTCTCCTGCCCTCCCATCTTCTCTCTCTATCCCATCTGCTGTAATTTAACGCTTGGGAATTGGAAACCACACTTTAAACTCACTCTCCTCCCCTTTTTCCCTTCTGTCAAATTACTCATCCTCTTCTTCTATTTCTCCTCCTCCTCCTCCTCCTTATACCTTTAATTCATTCATCATACACTCATGCATTGGTTCATTCATTCCTTTCACATATGGTGTTGGGGATCCAACTCAGGACCTTTGAAAGTGTGAAGCCAGCACTATAGTGCTGAGCCAAAACCCCAGCACCTGTCTTTTTGATTTTATTACTGTTTGTATGAAATTCAGAATCGCATTCTGCTATGGTTTACTGATATGTGGATTGACCTAGTCCTTGTTTTCTGGGAGACTTTTGGAAAATATACATGAATTATTAGAAGATTGAAATGAAGAAACAAAGAGGAAATTCCCCAATTTCTTATTCTTAGAGTCCATACTCTGACTCTGCCTACCTACTGTAAAAACTTTTAAACCCTTACTCCCCATTTCTATATCATTGCCAACAAGTGAACATTCACTGCCCTACAACAAACCAGAGAACTCACATTGAACAATGTTTCCCCAGTAGAGACCAAAACACAATACTTATTAAAAAAAATACCCTAGTTATGAGTTAGTAGGTAAAGCTTTATTTGAGTGTTAAATGTGCTCTAATTATGTGTTTGTGAATTTGTTGATGTGTGTGGTGTGTGGGTGTGTGTGCTTGTGTGTGAAACAAGCACTGAGGTGTAAAATAAATGCAGGATTGCAACGGCCTTCTTAAAAATAAGAAGCAACTTTATCACATTTGAAGCCCAGTGAAGAATCTGCCTGATACTTAACCTACAATTAATTGAAATGTGAAAAATTCAGGCCTCGAAAACAAAGCCAACATACATACTGAATCTAATCAGTCTGTCTCACCTGTTTTCTTATCACTCCTTTCAATAAACCTAAATTGCCAGCATAAAACATCAGTTGTTCTAAACGAGTGGACGGATGTCCCCTGTCATGTGCTGTGTAAAACACATGGACGATCCGGCACTGATTGTTATCTAGAATGACTTCTGCCTGAACTACTATTGGAGAATTGTTGCTGATATACTGCGGTTCTTATACCAGTAAACTGGAATGAAGGTAATTTCAGGCTGCAAAGGAATAAATTGATTTTACTAACTGGTTTTTGGAAAACACTGCCATGAAAAATTATCAATATGTTCATAAAGGCATCTACATGTCTCTTCACAAGGGTTTTACTTAATGGGGGAGGTGGTGAGGTCTGGATATAACTGAACTGTCCATTAGTAGGTAGAACAATATCATGGGAATCAGAGTGCACATTCCGGTTTGACCTCAATCTAGGTAACATGGATTCATCTCTGTGTAATAGGCCTGCTTCTGAAAAACACAATGTAGAGCTCCAAAAGCAGAACGATACTTTCAGAATACCATGTTATGTTTGTAAATAGACAGACAGATAGATATACAGAAATCAAAAATCTGAAAACGGTCTGGAAGTGTACCTTTCTATAACTTACAATGTCAGTAGTGGGGGATTAATAGCAGATCAAGAAGACTGTATCTGCATGAGAAATGGTTCAATTTTTGAAAGAGTTTTTTAAATGAAAATGGACAAAAAATTTAAAGGGTTACAGTAAGTGTTGAGGAGTGACTTGGCAAAAGGAGCACAGAGGTGAGAAAGAATTAAGTAGAGTTCAATAGAACCAGGTATAATTTCTGTACACATGACTCCTTGAACAGGAGCAAAGGGGACACTTAAAGAAATCATAGGACTAAGGAGAGATCAGGATTAGGAGGGTTTGTACTAGTCTAGAAATGCTGACCTGAAAACCAACTAAAGTTTCAACTCCTTCTTTTGAGGAACATTAGCTGTGCCGTGCTTTTCAAAAATGACTTGTCATAACTGATTGATGCCCATGTTAGCAACTCTTCTGAAATTACGTTGAAAGTAGACTAATGTGAGAGTTTCTCTTTAGAGAGAATTCAAATGACTTGCATAGGAAGTGGCAGCAGGTCTGGGGATGTTGTAGCTCAGTGGCAGTGACCTTGCCTAGCTTGGGGCTGGCCTGCCATGGACTTTCACCCCAAACACTTGCAAGAAAAGAAAAGGGAGGGAAGGGAGAGAGAAAGTTGGAGAGGGAGGAAGGCAAAGTTGGAGGGATGGATGGAGGTACAAAAGAAGGAAGAAGAAAAGGAGAAAAACCAGGAAGGGGGGAAGGAAGCAAGGAAGGTAGGAAATAGGGAGAGCACAAGGGCAGAAAAAGGACTGAGTCACTCAAACAAAAGGCAAGGGACACAAAGACCAATATAGGCCACAAAAGCTGTTTGAACGGTTTAGTCAGCTTTAGAATTTGAGTGACATCACACTGAATGTTATTATGACTGGATGGAATCTTCCTACTAACCCCGCCTTGGCCTGGCCTAAACCAAATCAAGGGGTGGGTGGCATGGAGAGGAATTCTCTCTGGCAGGAGTGGGAGGGACCTAAACATGTGGCACTTGAGGATGCACTGGGTAGGGAAGGGGACAAGACTCCCCTGATGGGCAGTTGAGACAACAAGGCTCCTGGGAGCCCCTGATCATGGCTCCCACCGCCATACGCACAACACCCACCATACGCTCAGCCCCTGAAGGGGCTCACAGTGGTCTGCTCCGTTGCCTGGTGCAGGTTGGAGTTCCTGACCAAACACCTGAGTGTCCACAGCCTGTGTTGGCCTTCCTGGGCAGGCTCTGGTTGTGGTGGCAAGAGCCAAAGCTGTCTTGGCGTGATGGAGGAGCCAAGGGCTGCCTCTCAGCCATACTAGTGGGTGGTTCTGGAAGAAGCACCCAGGGTTGTGGCAGCATTGTCCGAAGACATGAAGCCAGGCCATCTTCCTTCTGGCTTTCCTTGGGAGTTGATGATGTGTACAGCTCTTGGATTTTTTGCTGTTCTCTCACTTTTCTGGAGAGCTTTTCAGTCAGTTAGTAGCAGGCTTTACGTGGGAAGAGAAAAAAGGCTGGCTCTAAATCTTGCTGGACTTATTGAGGCAAAATGTGGACTTCTTGATAAAGTGAGCCTTGTTGAAAAAGAACATAAAGGCTTAGACTCATCTTTAAAGGATTGCAGGTTTGAGAAGGGTTCAAGGGAAGCACAACAGCTGGAGGCAACCTACGAAAAGCTGCATAAGTCCGAATCCAGCCATGGCGTTGAAATGCTCTTTCCAGAAGAAGAGCCTAAAGCACAGAAGGCTAAACATGGTCAACAGGATGAAACGAAGGCTCATCTATCAAAAGGGATACAGTCCCTCCAAGGTGAATCTGAATCCCTCAGATCACAAATAGCTGAAGCCAAAACAAACTGGAGAATCTTTCAAGTGAATGAGGAAGAACTGAAGCTGGCAATCAAAGAGGTTTTGAATGAAGGATCCCTACTTGCGCAAACGCAGAGACTAACAATACAAGGAGAAGCTGAAGCACAGAGGGAACAAGGAGGTGTCCAATATAAAGCAAAAATCATATTAGAGGACTCTAAAGTAGCTGGAGAACAAGTTCTAAGGGACACCGAAAATCACATGGAGTCTCTGAGTGAATGCTTGCTGAAGACGAAGGATAGATCTTCTCCAAGCCTGGGAGCCCAAAGGGATGGTGGTCACCTGGAAGTGGGAAAGACAAGTGAACCCGAAATTGGTGCTCACTTGGAGGATGAGTCCAAAGGAGCTTTGAGGAACCTGGTTTATGGTGATAAGCTAAAGGCCTCCTTAGAAATCTTGGAAGGAGGAAGAAATCAAAAATGTACTTTCTCATCTGAAATGGAGAAAACCACGGAAGACCTTACAGAACACCTTAAAAGTCTGCAGATTGAACAGGCATCCTTGCAGTCAGAAAATGCACAGCTGCAAAGTGAGAATGAGACCCTACAGAAGAACTTGAAAGTCATGATGGAACGCTATCAAGAAAATACGATGAAACTGCACAGGAAATTAAGAGTGGAGGAAAACTACCGTGTGGAGCAAGAGGAGAAACTTTCCAAAGTCGAAGAAAAGATGAGCCATACAATAAAAGAGCTGGAGACCTACAGAAAGAGAGCCCAATATCTTGAAGAATAATTGCAGAGTACCATTCATTCCTGTCTGGGGAAGATTATTTCCTCTGAAAAAGAAGCACATGCCAGTGAGTTGGCAGCTCGGATTGCTGAAAGAAACCTCAGCTATTTCAGGAAACAAAATGCACGCAACAGACAAAAATTAACGGAGAAGGAGCTGAGATTTGAACTTGTAGGAAAAGATCCCTATGATGCACTGGATGTTTCCAACTCAGCAATGGGCAGAAAGCCTTCTCCAAATGGGCCCTCACCAATAGGTCACCCTTCATCTGAAAGGAGACCTCCTCATTTTGAAAAGAGTGGTCCACTCACACTCTCACCTTTCACTCCAGTGGGAGGAGGAAGAGGGTCAAGGG
This sequence comes from Callospermophilus lateralis, assembly GCF_048772815.1. NCBI lineage: Eukaryota > Metazoa > Chordata > Mammalia > Rodentia > Sciuridae > Callospermophilus > Callospermophilus lateralis. Next base: position 1,210,633 of record NW_027513711.1, read on the forward strand.
GCCCTGGAGAATCCTCTGGACCATGCGACTAGCAGTAAAGGAAGAGAATCCAGCTGTCATAAGTTCACCGATTTTCAGAGAGCACCTTCTCAGACTGGGCCCCTCTCTCCTCCAGGGGAACAGGCCAGCAGGCTGATGATCCCTCCGCCAGGCCAACCATATTCTTCTGATGCACGTCTTCCTCTACAAAGGCAAGATAGGTTTTACTCAAATTGTGGTAGAGCATCGGGACCAGCAGAACACAGAATTCCTAATATGCCTCCTTTGGACTCTGATGTGCCTGATTCACCTCTCCATGCTGAAAACCAAGCAACTGGCTCTGGCTCTGTGTTGGCACCTTTCCCTCCAGTCAGAGGTGCCTTGTTTCCAGTTGACCCAAGGAGTCAGTTCCTGAGAAGAGGACCTTTTTTTTTTTCCACCTCTCCAAGGAAACTTCTCTGGGAACCTGGAGATTATTTTCCACCTGACCCGCCACCCACTCCATTTCCAATGTGATGTGTCTATGCAGGGAGGGGGTTTTCCTCACAATCTTCCCCCAACAGCTGGAATTCAGCCCTCTACACCCCCATTCTGAAAGTACAAGTGAGTTCCCTGAAGGGTTCCTTCCACCTGCAAATGAGCCTGTTACTCAACATCCAGAACCAAACAAGAAACCTCATGCTGTTGCTCTCTCTTCAAATGTAATTTGACTTACCTCTCATTTTTAGTTTTTAAGTAACTGCTTTTACTTCAGTAATTGACTATACTTTGGCTCCAATTGAAGCTCAATGAAACAATAATTCTTAAGATAGTATTTTGTAAATAAAGATGGTTTACATAGGAATCTTCTGAGTAAATTATTCCTATTTTATTTTATTCCAGAGAACAGCATTTAATCTGATGAAGCCACTCTTACATAAACAAGAATGGGAGTTCTAGGTACTTGTAATCTAGCTGATGGAAATATCTTTTAAACTCCCAAAAAAGAAGTGCATTTAGTATGACTGTAGCAAATGTAAAGTGACTTTAGGCTTAATGAAGAATTGTCACTGATTTACAGACTGGTTGGGCATTTCAGCCAGTTTTTCCATATCAGAATAACTAGAGCATGGGAGGACTAAAGGAGAGAACACAACTAAACATGTCAGGGAAACAGGAGATCTCAACTACAAAGAAAAATGAAGACCTCTTGTTTATATTGGTTGCTTAAAACATTACATAGCTCTTGAGATACCATATTTCCTACATTAGATTCAAGTGAGTTATGAACTCCCATTTTCACCCCATATACAGATTGCACAATCACATTGTTTACACATCCACATTTTTCCAAAATGCCATATTAGTAACTGTTGTATTCTGCTACCTTTTCTAGCCTCTACTATCGCCCCTCTCCTGCCGTCCCATCTTCTCTCTCTATCCCATCTGCTGTAATTTAACGCTTGGGAATTCTGAACCACACTTTAAACTCACTCTCCTCCCCTTTTTCCCTTCTGTCAAATTACTCATCATCTTCTTCTATTTCTCCTCCTCCTTATACCTTTAATTCATTCATCATACACTCATGCATAGGTTCATTCATTCCTTTCACATATGGAGTTGGGGATCCAACTCAGGACCTTTGAAAGTGTGAAGCCAGCACTCTAGTGCTGAGCCAAAACCCCAGCACCTGTCTTTTTGATTTTATGACTGTTTGTATGAAATTCAGAATCGCATTCTGCTATGGTTTAGTGATATGTGGATTGACCTAGTCCTTGTTTTCTGGGAGACTTTTGGAAAATATACATGAATTATTAGGAGATTGAAATGAAGAAACAAAGAGGAAATTCCCCAATTTCTTATTCTTAGAGTCCATACTCTGACTCTCCCTACCTACTGTAAAACCTTTTAAACCCTTACTCTCCATTTCTATATCATTGCCAACAAGTGAACATTCACTGCCCTACAACAAACCAGAGAACTCACATTGAACAATGTTTCCCCAGTAGAGACCAAGACACAATACTTATTAAAAAAAATACCCTAGTTATGAGTTAGTAGGTAAAGCTTTATTTGAGTGTTAAATGTGCTCTAATTATGTGTTTGTGTGTTTGTTGATGTGTGTGGTGTGTGGGTGTGTGTGCTTGTGTGTGAAACAAGCACTGAGGTGTAAAATAAATGCAGGATTGCAACGGCCTTCTTAAAAATAAGAAGCAACTTTATTACATTTGGAGCCCAGTGAATAATCTGCCTGATAGTTAACCTACAATTAATTGAAATGTGAAAAATTCAGGCCTCGAAAAACAAAGCCAACATACATACTGAATCTAATCAGTCTGTCTCACCTGTTTTCTAATCACTCCTTTCAATAAACCTAAATTGCCAGCATAAAACATCAGTTGTTCTAAACGAGTGGACGGATGTCCCCTGTCATGGGCTGTGTAAAACACATGGACGATCCGGCACTGATTGTTATCTAGAATGACTTCTGCCTGAACTACTATTGGAGAATTGTTGCCGATATACTGCGTTTCTTATACCAGTAAACTGGAATGAAGGTAATTTCAGGCTGCAAAGGAATAAATTGATTTTACTAACTGGTTTTTGGAAAACACTGCCATGAAAAATTATCAATATGTTCATAAAGGCATCTACATGTCTCTTCACAAGGGTTTTACTTAATGGGGGAGGTGGTGAGGTCTGGATATAACTGAACTGTCCATTAGTAGGTAGAACAATATCATGGGAATCAGAGTGCACATTCCGGTTTGACCTCAATCTAGGTAACATGGATTCATCTCTGTGTAATAGGCCTGCTTCTGAAAAACACAATGTAGAGCTCCAAAAGCAGAACGATACTTTCAGAATACCATGTTATGTTTGTAAATAGACAGACAGATAGATATACAGAAATCAAAAATCTGAAAACGGTCTGGAAATGTACATTTCTATAACTTACAATGTCAGTAGTGGGGGATTAATAGCAGATCAAGAAGACTGTATCTGCATGAGAAATGGTTCAATTTTTGAAAGAGTTTTTTAAATGAAAATGGACAAAAAATTTAAAGGGTTACAGTAAGTGTTGAGGAGTGACTTGGCAAAAGGAGCACAGAGGTGAGAAAGAATTAAGTAGAGTTCAATAGAACCAGGTATAATTTCTGTACACATGACTCCATGAACAGGAGCAAAGGGGACACTTAAAGAAATCATAGGACTAAGGAGAGATCAGGATTAGGAGGGTTTGTACTAGTCTAGAAATGCTGACCTGAAAACCAACTAAAGTTTCAACTCCTTCTTTTGAGGAACATTAGCTGTGCCGTGCTTTTCAAAAATGACTTGTCATAACTGATTGATGCCCATGTTAGCAACTCTTCTGAAATTACGTTGAAAGTAGACTAATGTGAGAGTTTCTCTTTAGAGAGAATTCAAATTACTTGCATAGGAAGTGGCAGCAGGTCTGGGGATGTTGTAGCTCAGTGGCAGTGACCTTGCCTAGCTTGGGGCTGGCCTGCCATGGACTTTCACCCCAAACACTTGCAATAAAGAAAAGGGAGGGAAGGGAGAGAGAAAGTTGGAAGGGAGGAAGGCAAAGTTGGAGGGATGGATGGAGGTACAAAAGAAGGAAGAAGAAAAGGAGAAAAACCAGGAAGGGGGGAAGGAAGCAAGGAAGGTAGGAAATAGGGAAAGCACAAGGGCAGAAAAAGGACTGAGTCACTCAAACAAAAGGCAAGGGACACAAAGACCAATATAGGCCATAAAAGCTGTTTGAACGGTTTAGTCAGCTTTAGAATTTGAGTGACATCACACTGAATGTTATTATGACTGGATGGAATCTTCCTACTAACCCCGCCTTGGCCTGGCCTAAACCAAATCAAGGGGTGGGTGGCATGGAGAGGAATTCTCTCTGGCTGGAGTGGGAGGGACCTAAACATGTGGCACTTGAGGATGCACTGGGTAGGGAAGGGGACAAGACTCCCCTGATGGGCATTTGAGACAACAAGGCTCCTGGGAGCCCCTATCATGGCTCCCACCGCCATACGCACACCACCCACCATACGCTCAGCCCCTGAAGGGGCTCACAGTGGTCTGCTCCGTTGCCTGGTGCAGGTTGGAGTTCCTGACCAAACACCTGAGTGTCCACAGCCTGTGTTGGCCTGCCTGGGCAGGCTGTGGTTGTGGTGGCAAGAGCCAAAGCTGTCTTGGCGTGATGGAGGAGCCAAGGGCTGCCTCTCAGCCATACTAGTGGGTGGTTCTGGAAGAAGCACCCAGGGTTGTGGCAGCATTGTCCGAAGACATGAAGCCAGGCCATCTTCCTTCTGGCTTTTCTTGGGAGTTGATGATGTGTACAGCTCTTGGATTTTTTGCTGTTCTCTCACTTTTCTGGAGAGCTTTTCAGTCGGTTAGTAGCAGGCTTTACGTGGGAAGAGAAAAAAGGCTGGCTCTAAATCTTGCTGGACTTATTGAGGCAAAATGTGGACTTCTTGATAAAGTGAGCCTTGTTGAAAAAGAACATAAAGGCTTAGACTCATCTTTCAAGGATTGCAGGTTTGAGAAGGGTTCAAGGGAAGCACAACAGCTGGAGGCAACCTACGAAAAGCTGCATAGGTCCGAATCCAGCCATGGCGTTGAAATGCTCTTTCTAGAAGAAGAGCTCAAAGCACAGAAGGCTAAACATGGTCAACAGGATGAAACGATGGCGCATCTATCAAGAGGGATACAGTCCCTCCAAGGTGAATCTGAATCCCTCAGATCACAAATAGCTGAAGCCAAAACAAACTGGAGACTCTTTCAAGTGAATGAGGAAGAACTGAAGCTGGCAATCAAAGAGGTTTTGAATGAAGGATCCCTACTTCCGCAAACGCAGAGACCAACAATACAAGGAGAAGCTGAAGCACAGAGGGAACAAGGAGGTGTCCAATATAAAGCAAAAATCATATTAGAGGACTCTAAAGTAGCTGGAGCACAAGTTCTAAGGGACACCTAAAATTACATGGAGTCTCTGAGTGAATGCTTGCTGAAGACGAAGGATAGATCTTCTCCAAGCCTGGGAGCCCAAAGGGATGGTGGTCACCTGGAACTGGGAAAGACGAGTGAACCCGAAATTGGTGCTCACTTGGAGGATGAGTCCAAAGGAGCTTTGAGGAACCTGGTTTATGGTGATAAGCTAAAGGCCTCCTTAGAAATCTTGGAAGGAGGAAGAAATCAAAAATGTACTTTCTCATCTGAAGTGGAGAAAACCACGGAAGACCTTACAGAACACCTTAAAAGTCTGCAGACTGAACAGGCATCCTTGCAGTCAGAAAATGCACAGCTGCCAAGTGAGAATGAGATCCTACAGAAGAACTTGAAAGTCATGATGGAACGCTATCAAGAAAATATGATGAAACTGCACAGGAAATTAAGAGTGGAGGAAAACTACCGTGTGGAGCAAGAGGAGAAACTTTCCAAAGTCTAAGAAAAGATGAGCCATACAATAAAAGAGCTGGAGACCTACAGAAAGAGAGCCCAATATCTTGAAGAACAATTGCAGAGTACCATTCATTCCTGTCTGGGGAAGATTATTTCCTCTGAGAAAGAAGCACATGCCAGTGAGTCGGCAGCTCCTATTGCTGAAAGAAACCTCAGCTATTTCAGGAAACCAAATGCATGCAACGGACAAAAATTAACTGAGAAGGAGCTGAGATTTGAACTTGTAGGAAAAGATCCCTATGATGCACTGGATGTTTCCAACTCAGCAATGGGCAGAAAGCCTTCTCCAAATGGGCCCTCACCAATAGGTCACCCTTCATCTGAAAGGAGACCTCCTCATTTTGAAAAGAGTGGTCCACTCACACTCTCACCTTTCACTCCAGTGGGAGGAGGAAGAGGGTCAAGGGGCCCTGGAGAATCCTCTGGACCATGCGACTAGCAGTAAAGGAAGAGAATCCAGCTGTCATAAGTTCACCGATTTTCAGAGAGCACCTTCTCAGACTGGGCCCCTCTCTCCTCCAGGGGAACAGGCCAGCAGGCTGATGAACCCTCCGCCAGGCCAACTATATTCTTCTGATGCACGTCTTCCTCTACAAAGGCAAGATAGGTTTTACTCAAATTGTGGTAGAGCATCGGGACCAGCAGAACACAGAATTCCTAATATGCCTCCTTTGGACTCTGATGTGCCTGATTCACCTCTCCATGCTGAAAACCAAGCAACTGGCTCTGGCTCTGTGTTGGCACCTTTCCCTCCAGTCAGAGGTGCCTTGTTTCCAGTTGACCCAAAGATTCAGTTCCTGAGAAGATGTCCTTTTTTTTCCTCCACCTCTCCCAGGAAACTTGTCTGGGAACCTGGAGATTATTTTCCACCTGACCCGCCACCCACTCCATTTCCAATGTGATGTGTCTATGCAGGGAGGGGGTTTTCCTCACAATCTTCCCCCAACAGCTGGAATTCAGCCCTCTACACCCCCATTCTGAAAGTACAAGTGAGTTCCCTGAAAGGTTCCTTCCACCTGCAAATGAGCCTGTTACTCAACATCCAGAACCAAACAAGAAACCTCATGCTGTTGCTCTCTCTTCAAATGTAATTTGACTTATCTCTCATTTTTAGTTTTTAAGTAACTGCTTTTACTTCAGTAATTGACTATACTTTGGCTCCAATTGAAGCTCAATGAAACAATAATTCTTAAGATAGTATTTTGTAAATAAAGATGGTTTACGTAGGAATCTTCTGAGTAAATTATTCCTATTTTATTATATTCCAGAGAACAGCATTTAATCTGATGAAGCCACTCTTACATAAACAAGAATGGGAGTTCTAGGTACTTGTAATCTAGCTGATGGAAATATCTTTTAAACTCCCAAAAAAGAAGTGCATTTAGTATGACTGTAGCAAATGTAAAGTGACTTTAGGCTTAATGAAGAATTGTCACTGATTTACAGACTGGTTGGGCATTTCAGCCAGTTTTTCCATATCAGAATAACTAGAGCATGGGAGGACTAAAGGAGAGAACACAACTAAACATGTCAGGGAAACAGGAGATCTCAACTACAAAGAAAAATGAAGACGTCTTGTTTATATTGGTTGCTTAAAACATTACATAGCTCTTGAGATACCATATTTCCTACATTAGATTCAAGTGAGTTATGAACTCCCATTTTCACCCCATACACAGATTGCACAATCACATTGTTTACACATCCACATTTTTACAAAATGCCATATTAGTAACTGTTGTATTCTGCTACCTTTTCTAGCCTCTACTATCGCCCCTCTCCTGCCCTCCCATCTTCTCTCTCTATCCCATCTGCTGTAATTTAACGCTTGGGAATTGGAAACCACATTTTAAACTCACTCTCCTCCCCTTTTTCCCTTCTGTCAAATTACTCATCATCTTCTTCTATTTCTCCTCCTCCTTATACCTTTAATTCATTCATCATACACTCATGCATTGGTTCATTCATTCCTTTCACATATGGTGTTGGGGATCCAACTCAGGACCTTTGAAAGTGTGAAGCCAGCACTCTAGTGCTGAGCCCAAACCCCAGCACCTGTTTTTTGATTTTATGACTGTTTATATTTAATTCAGAATCGCATTCTGCTATGGTTCATGGATATGTGGATTGACCTAGTCCTTGTTTTCTAGGAGACTTTTGGAAAATATACATGAATTATTAGGAGATTGAAATGAAGAAACAAAGAGGAAATTCCCCAATTTCTTATTCTTAGAGTCGATACTCTGACTCTGCCTACCTACTGTAAAAACTTTTAAACCCTTACTCCCCATTTCTATATCATTGCCAACAAGTGAACATTCACTGCCCTACAACAAACCAGAGAACTCACATTGAACAATGTTTCCCCAGTAGAGACCAAGACACAATACTTATTAAAAAAAATACCCTAGTTATGAGTTAGTAGGTAAAGCTTTATTTGAGTGTTAAATGTGCACTAATTATGTGTTTGTGTGTTTGTTGGTGTGTGTGGTGTGTGGGTGTGTTTCTTGTGTGTGAAACAAGCACTGAGGTGTAAAATAAATGCAGGATTGCAACGGCCTTCTTAAAAATAAGAAGCAACTTTATCACATTTGAAGCCCAGTGAAGAATCTGCCTGATACTTAACCTACAATTAATTGAAATGTGAAAAATTCAGGCCTCGAAAAACAAAGTCAACATACATACGGAATCTAATCAGTCTGTCTCACGTGTTTTCTTATCACTCCTTTCAATAAACCTAAATTGCCAGCATAAAACATCAGTTGTTCTAAACGAGTGGACGGATGTCCCCTGTCATGGGCTGTGTAAGACACATGGACGATCCGGCACTGATTGTTATCTAGAATGACTTCTGCCTGAACTACTATTGGAGAATTGTTGCTGATATACTGCGGTTCTTATACCAGTAAACTGGAATGAAGGTAATTTCAGGCTGCAAAGGAATAAATTGATTTTACTAACTGGTTTTTGGAAAACACTGCCATGAAAAATTATCAATATGTTCATAAAGGCATCTACATGTCTCTTCACAAGGGTTTTACTTAATGGGGGAGGTGGTGAGGTCTGGATATAACTGAACTGTCCATTAGTAGGTAGAACAATATCATGGGAATCAGAGTGCACATTCCGGTTTGACCTCAATCTAGGTAACATGGATTCATCTCTGTGTAATAGGCCTGCCTCTGAAAAACACAATGTAGAGCTCCAAAAGCAGAACGATACTTTCAGAATACCATGTTATGTTTTTAAATAGACAGACAGATAGATATACAGAAATCAAAAATCTGAAAACGGTCTGGAAGTGTACATTTCTATAACTTACAATGTCAGTAGTGGGGGATTAATAGCAGATCAAGAAGACTGTATCTGCATGAGAAATGGTTCAATTTTTGAAAGAGTTTTTTAAATGAAAATGGACAAAAAATTTAAAGGGTTACAGTAAGTGTTGAGGAGTGACTTGGCAAAAGGAGCACAGAGGTGAGAAAGAATTAAGTAGAGTTCAATGGAACCAGGTATAATTTCTGTACACATGACTCCATGAACAGGAGCAAAGGGGACACTTAAAGAAATCATAGGACTAAGGAGAGATCAGGATTAGGAGGGTTTGTACTAGTCTAGAAATGCTGACCTGAAAACCAACTAAAGTTTCAACTCCTTCTTTTGAGGAACATTAGCTGTGCCGTGCTTTTCAAAAATGACTTGTCATAACTGATTGATGCCCATGTTAGCAACTCTTCTGAAATTACGTTGAAAGTAGACTAATGTGAGAGTTTCTCTTTAGAGAGAATTCAAATTACTTGCATAGGAAGTGGCAGCAGGTCTTGGGATGTTGTAGCTCAGTGGCAGTGACGTTGCCTAGCTTGGGGCTGGTCTGCCATGGACTTTCACCCCAAACACTTGCAAGAAAAGAAAAGGGAGGGAAGGGAGAGAGAAAGTTGGAAGGGAGGAAGGCAAAGTTGGAGGGATGGATGGAGGTACAAAAGAAGGAAGAAGAAAAGGAGAGAAACCAGGAAGGGGGGAAGGAAGCAAGGAAGGTAGGAAATAGGGAGAGCACAAGGGCAGAAAAAGGACTGAGTCACTCAAACAAAAGGCAAGGTTCACAAAGACCAATATATGCCATAAAAGCTGTTTGAACGGTTTAGTCAGCTTTAGAATTTGAGTGACATCAAACTGAATGTTATTATGACTGGATGGAATCTTCCTACTAACCCCGCCTTGGCCTGGCCTAAACCAAATCAAGGGGTGGGTGGCATGGAGAGGAATTCTCTCTGGCTGGAGTGGGAGGGACCTAAACATGTGGCACTTGAGGATGCACTGGGTAGGGAAGGGGACAAGACTCCCCTGATGGGCAGTTGAGACAACAAGGCTCCTGGGAGCCCCTGATCATGGCTCCCACCGCCCTACGCACACCACCCACCATACGCTCAGCCCCTGAAGGGGCTCACAGTGGTCTGCTCCGTTGCCTGGTGCAGGTTGGAGTTCCTGACCAAACACCTGAGTGTCCACAGCCTGTGTTGGCCTGCCTGGGCAGGCTGTGGTTGTGGTGGCAAGAGCCAAAGCTGTCTTGGCGTGATGGAGGAGCCAAGGGCTGCCTCTCAGCCATACTAGTGGGTGGTTCTGGAAGAAGCACCTAGGGTTGTGGCAGCATAGTCCGAAGACATGAAGCCAGGCCATCTTCCTTCTGGCTTTCCTTGGGAGTTGATGATGTGTACAGCTCTTGGATTTTTTGCTGTTCTCTCACTTTTCTGGAGAGCTTTTCAGTCGGTTAGTAGCAGGCTTTACGTGGGAAGAGAAAAAAGGCTGGCTCTAAATCTTGCTGGACTCATTGAGGCAAAATGTGGACTTCTTGATAAAGTGAGCCTTGTTGAAAAAGAACATAAAGGCTTAGACTCATCTTTAAAGGGTTGCAGGTTTGAGAAGGGTTCAAGGGAAGCACAACAGCTGGAGGCAACCTACGAAAGCTGCATAGGTCCGAATCCAGCCATGGCGTTGAAATGCTCTTTCTAGAAGAAGAGCTCAAAGCACAGAAGGCTAAACATGGTCAACAGGATGAAACGATGGCGCATCTATCAAGAGGGATACAGTCCATCCAAGGTGAATCTGAATCCCTCAGATCACAAATAGCTGAAGCCAAAACAAACTGGAGACTCTTTCAAGTGAATGAGGAAGAACTGAAGCTGGCAATCAAAGAGGTTTTGAATGAAGGATCCCTACTTCCGCAAACGCAGAGACCAACAATACAAGGAGAAGCTGAAGCACAGAGGGAACAAGGAGGTGTCCAATATAAAGCAAAAATCATATTAGAGGACTCTAAAGTAGCTGGAGAACAAGTTCTAAGGGACACCGAAAATCACATGGAGTCTCTGAGTGAATGCTTGCTGAAGACGAAGGATAGATCTTCTCCAAGCCTGGGAGCCCAAAGGGATGGTGGTCACCTGGAACTGGGAAAGACGAGTGAACCCGAAATTGGTGCTCACTTGGAGGATGAGTCCAAAGGAGCTTTGAGAAACCTGGTTTATGGTGATAAGCTAAAGGCCTCCTCTGAAATCTTGGAAGGAGGAAGAAATCAAAAATGTACTTTCTCATCTGAAGTGGAGAAAACCACGGAAGACCTTACAGAACACCTTAAAAGTCTGCAGACTGAACAGGCATCCTTGCAGTCAGAAAATGCACAGCTGCAAAGTGAGAATGAGACCCTACAGAAGAACTTGAAAGTCATGATGGAACGCTATCAAGAAAATACGATGAAACTGCACAGGAAATTAAGAGTGGAGGAAAACTACCGTGTGGAGCAAGAGGAGAAACTTTCCAAAGTCGAAGAAAAGATGAGCCATACAATAAAAGAGCTGGAGACCTACAGAAAGAGAGCCCAATATCTTGAAGAACAATTGCAGAGTACCATTCATTCCTGTCTGGGGAAGATTATTTCCTCTGAGAAAGAAGCACATGCCAGTGAGTTGACAGCTCGGATTGCTGAAAGAAACCTCAGCTATTTCAGGAAACAAAATGCACGCAACAGACAAAAATTAACTGAGAAGGAGCTGAGATTTGAACTTGTAGGAAAAGATCCCTATGATGCACTGGATGTTTCCAACTCAGCAATGGGCAGAAAGCCTTCTCCAAATGGGCCCTCACCAATAGGTCACCCTTCATCTGAAAGGAGACCTCCTCATTTTGAAAAGAGTGGTCCACTCACACTCTCACCTTTCACTCCAGTGGGAGGAGGAAGAGGGTCAAGGGGCCCTGGAGAATCCTCTGGACCATGCGACTAGCAGTAAAGGAAGAGAATCCAGCTGTCATAAGTTCACCGATTTTCAGAGAGCACCTTCTCAGACTGGGCCCCTCTCTCCTCCAGGGGAACAGGCCAGCAGGCTGATGATCCCTCCGCCAGGCCAACCATATTCTTCTGATGCACGTCTTCCTCTACAAAGGCAAGATAGGTTTTACTCAAAATGTTGTAGAGCATCGGGATCAGCAGAACACAGAATTCCTAATATGCCTCCTTTGGACTCTGATGTGCCTGATTCACCTCTCCATGCTGAAAACCAAGCAACTGGCTCTGGCTCTGTGTTGGCACCTTTCCCTCCAGTCAGAGGTGCCTTGTTTCCAGTTGACCCAAGGAGTCAGTTCCTGAGAAGAGGACCTTTTTTTTCCTCCACCTCTCCCAGGAAACCTCTCTGGGAACCTGGAGATTATTTTCCACCTGACCCGCCACCCACTCCATTTCCAATGTGATGTGTCTATGCAGGGAGGGGGTTTTCCTCACAATCTTCCCCCAACAGCTGGAATTCAGCCCTCTACACCCCCATTCAGAAAGTACAAGTGAGTTCCCTGAAGGGTTCCTTCCACCTGCAAATGAGCCAGTTACTCAACATCCAGAACCAAACAAGAAACCTCATGCTGTTGCTCTCTCTTCAAATGTAATTTGACTTATCTCTCATTTTTAGTTTTTAAGTAACTGCTTTTACTTCAGTAATTGACTATACTTTGGCTCCAATTGAAGCTCAATGAAACAATAATTCTTAAGATAGTATTTTGTAAATAAAGATGGTTTACGTAGGAATCTTCTGAGTAAATTATTCCTATTTTATTTTATTCCAGAGAACAGCATTTAATCTGATGAAGCCACTCTTACATAAACAAGAATGGGAGTTCTAGGTACTTGTAATCTAGCTGATGGAAATATCTTTTAAACTCCCAAAAAAGAAGTGCATTTAGTATGACTGTAGCAAATGTAAAGTGACTTTAGGCTTAATGAAGAATTGTCACTGATTTACAGACTGGTTGGGCATTTCAGCCAGTTTTTCCATATCAGAATAACTAGAGCATGGGAGGACTAAAGGAGAGAACACAACTAAACATGTCAGGGAAACAGGAGATCTCAACTACAAAGAAAAATGAAGACCTCTTGTTTATATTGGTTGCTTAAAACATTACATAGCTCTTGAGATACCATATTTCCTACATTAGATTCAAGTGAGTTATGAACTCCCATTTTCACCCCATATACAGATTGCACAATCACATTGTTTACACATCCACATTTTTACAAAATGCCATATTAGTAACTGTTGTATTCTGCTACCTTTTCTAGCCTCTACTATCCCCCCTCTCCTGCCCTCCCATCTTCTCTCTCTATTCCATCTGCTGTAATTTAACGCTTGGGAATTGGAAACCACAGTTTAAACTCACTCTCCTCCCCTTTTTCCCTTCTGTCAAATTACTCATCATCTTCTTCTATTTCTCCTCCTCCTCCTCCTCCTCCTTATACCTTTAATTCATTCATCATACACTCATGCATTGGTTCATTCATTCCTTTCACATATGGTGTTGGGGATCCAACTCAGGACCTTTGAAAGTGTGAAGCCAGAACTCTAGTGCTGAGCCAAAACCCCAGCACCTGTCTTTTTGATTTTATGACTGTTTATATGAAATTCAGAATCGCATTCTGCTAAGGTTCATGGATATGTGGATTGACCTAGTCCTTGTATTCTGGGAGACTTTTGGAAAATATACATGAATTATTAGGAGATTGAAATGAAGAAACAAAGAGAAAATTCCCCAATTTCTTATTCTTAGAGTCCTTACTCTGACTCTGCCTACCTACTGTAAAAACTTTTAAACCCTTACTCCCCATTTCTATATCATTGCCAACAAGTGAACATTCACTGCCCTACAACAAACCAGAGAATTCACATTGAACAATATTTCCCCAGTAGAGACCAAGACACAATACTTATTAAAAAAAATACCCTAGTTATGAGTTAGTAGGTAAAGCTTTATTTGAGTGTTAAATGTGCTCTAATTATGTGTTTGTGTGTTTGTTGATGTGTGTGGTGTGTGGGTGTGTGTGCTTGAGTGTGAAACAAGCACTGAGGTGTAAAATAAATGCAGGATTGCAACGGCCTTCTTAAAAATAAGAAGCAACTTTATCACATTTGAAGCCCAGTGAAGAATCTGCCTGATACTTAACCTACAATTAATTGAAATGTGAAAAATTCATGCCTCGACAACAAAGCCAACATACATACTGAAACTAATCAGTTTGTCTCACCTGTTTTCTAATCACTCCTTTCAATTAACCTAAATTGCCAGCATAAAACATCAGTTGTTCTAAATGAGTGGACGGATGTCCCCTGTCATGGGCTGTGTAAAACACATGGACGATCCGGCACTGATTGTTATTTAGAATGACTTCTGCCTGAACTACTATTGGAGAATTGTTGCTGATATACTGCGGTTCTTATACCAGTAAACTGGAATGAAGGTAATTTCAGGCTGCAAAGGAATAAATTGATTTTACTAACTGGTTTTGGAAAACACTGCCATGAAAAATTATCAATATGTTCATAAAGGCATCTACATGTCTCTTCACAAGGGTTTTACTTAATGGGGGAGGTGGTGAGGTCTGGATATAACTGAACTGTCCATTAGTAGGTAGAACAATATCATGGGAATCAGAGTGCACATTCCGGTTTGACCTCAATCTAGGTAACATGGATTCATCTCTGTGTAATAGGCCTGCTTCTGAAAAACACAATGTAGAGCTCCAAAAGCAGAACGATACTTTCAGAATACCATGTTATGTTTGTAAATAGACAGACAGATAGATATACAGAAATCAAAAATCTGAAAACGGTCTGGAAGTGTACATTTCTATAACTTACAATGTCAGTAGTGGGGGATTAATAGCAGATCAAGAAGACTGTATCTGCATGAGAAATGGTTCAATTTTTGAAAGAGTTTTTTAAATGAAAATGGACAAAAAATTTAAAGGGTTACAGTAAGTGTTGAGGAGTGACTTGGCAAAAGGAGCACAGAGGTGAGAAAGAATTAAGTAGAGTTCAATAGAACCAGGTATAATTTCTGTACACATGACTCCATGAACAGGAGCAAAGGGGACACTTAAAGAAATCATAGGACTAAGGAGAGATCAGGATTAGGAGGGTTTGTACTAGTCTAGAAATGCTGACCTGAAAACCAACTAAAGTTTCAACTCCTTCTTTTGAGGAACATTAGCTGTGCGTGCTTTTCAAAAATGACTTGTCATAACTGATTGATGCCCATGTTAGCAACTCTTCTGAAATTACGTTGAAAGTAGACTAATGTGAGAGTTTCTCTTTAGAGAGAATACAAATTACTTGCATAGGAAGTGGCAGCAGGTCTGGGGATGTTGTAGCTCAGTGGCAGTGACGTTGCCTAGCTTGGGGCTGGCCTGCCATGGACTTTCACCCCAAACACTTGCAAGAAAAGAAAAGGGAGGGAAGGGAGAGAGAAAGTTGTAAGGGAGAAAGGCAAAGTTGGAGGGATGGATGGAGGTACAAAAGAAGGAAGAAGAAAAGGAGAAAAACCAGGAAGGGGGGAAGGAAGCAAGGAAGGAAGGAAATAGGGAGAGCACAAGGGCAGAAAAAGGACTGAGTCACTCAAACAAAAGGCAAGGGACACAAAGACCAATATAGGCCATAAAAGCTGTTTGAACGGTTTAGTCAGCTTTAGAATTTGAGTGACATCAAACTGAATGTTATTATGACTGGATGGAATCTTCCTACTAACCCCGCCTTGGCCTGGCCTAAACCAAATCAAGGGGTGGGTGGCATGGAGAGGAATTCTCTCTATCTGGAGTGGGAGGGACCTAAACATGTGGCACTTGAGGATGCACTGGGTAGGGAAGGGGACAAGACTCCCCTGATGGGCAGTTGAGACAACAAGGCTTCTGGGAGCCCCTGATCATGGCTCCCACCGCCCTACGCACACCACCCACCATACGCTCAGCCCCTGAAGGGGCTCACAGTGGTCTGCTCCGTTGCCTGGTGCAGGTTGGAGTTCCTGACCAAACACCTGAGTGTCCACAGCCTGTGTTGGCCTGCCTGGGCAGGCTGTGGTTGTGGTGGCAAGAGCCAAAGCTGTCTTGGCGTGATGGAGGAGCCAAGGGCTGCCTCTCAGCCATACTAGTGGGTGGTTCTGGAAGAAGCACCCAGGGTTGTGGCAGCATTGTCCGAAGACATGAAGCCAGGCCATCTTCCTTCTGGCTTTCCTTGGGAGTTGATGATGTGTACAGCTCTTGGATTTTTTGCTGTTCTCTCACTTTTCTGGAGAGCTTTTCAGTCGGTTAGTAGCAGGCTTTACGTGGGAAGAGAAAAAAGGCTGGCTCTAAATCTTGCTGGACTTATTGAGGCAAAATGTGGACTTCTTGATAAAGTGAGCCTTGTTGAAAAAGAACATAAAGGCTTAGACTCATCTTTAAAGGATTGCAGGTTTGAGAAGGGTTCAAGGGAAGCACAACACCTGGAGGCAACCTACGAAAAGCTGCATAGGTCCGAATCCAGCCATGGCGTTGAAATGCTCTTTCTAGAAGAAGAGCTCAAAGCACAGAAGGCTAAACATGGTCAACAGGATGAAACGATGGCGCATCTATCAAGAGGGATACAGTCCATCCAAGGTGAATCTGAATCCCTCAGATCACAAATAGCTGAAGCCAAAACAAACTGGAGACTCTTTCAAGTGAATGAGGAAGAACTGAAGCTGGCAATCAAAGAGGTTTTGAATGAAGGATCCCTACTTCCGCAAACGCAGAGACCAACAATACAAGGAGAAGCTGAAGCACAGAGGGAACAAGGAGGTGTCCAATATAAAGCAAAAATCATATTAGAGGACTCTAAAGTAGCTGGAGAACAAGTTCTAAGGGACACCGAAAATCACATGGAGTCTCTGAGTGAATGCTTGCTGAAGACGAAGGATAGATCTTCTCCAAGCCTGGGAGCCCAAAGGGATGGTGGTCACCTGGAACTGGGAAAGACGAGTGAACCCG
Organism: Callospermophilus lateralis; assembly: GCF_048772815.1. Taxonomy (NCBI): domain Eukaryota; kingdom Metazoa; phylum Chordata; class Mammalia; order Rodentia; family Sciuridae; genus Callospermophilus; species Callospermophilus lateralis. The sequence continues at coordinate 1,227,368 of NW_027513711.1, forward strand.
AAATTGGTGCTCACTTGGAGGATGAGTCCAAAGGAGCTTTGAGGAACCTGGTTTATGGTGATAAGCTAAAGGCCTCCTTATAAATCTTGGAAGGAGGAAGAAATCAAAAATGTACTTTCTCATCTGAAGTGGAGAAAACCACGGAAGACCTTACAGAACACCTTAAAACTCTGCAGACTGAACAGGCATCCTTGCAGTCAGAAAATGCACAGCTGCAAAGTGAGAATGAGACCCTACAGAAGAACTTGAAAGTCATGATGGAACGCTATCAAGAAAATACGATGAAACTGCACAGGAAATTAAGAGTGGAGGAAAACTACTGTGTGGAGCAAGAGGAGAAACTTTCCAAAGTCGAAGAAAAGATGAGCCATACAATAAAAGAGCTGGAGACCTACAGAAAGAGAGCCCAATATCTTGAAGAACAATTGCAGAGTACCATTCATTCCTGTCTGGGGAAGATTATTTCCACTGAGAAAGAAGCACAATCCAGTGAGTTGGCAGCTCGGATTGCTGAAAGAAACCTCAGCTCTTTCAGGAAACAAAATGCACGCAACAGACAAAAATTAACGGAGAAGGAGCTGAGATTTGAACTTGTAGGAAAAGATCCCTATGATGCACTGGATGTTTCCAACTCAGCAATGGGCAGAAAGCCTTCTCCAAATGGGCCCTCACCAATAGGTCACCCTTCATCTGAAAGGAGACCTCCTCATTTTGAAAAGAGTGGTCCACTCACACTCTCACCTTTCACTCCAGTGGGAGGAGGAAGAGGGTCAAGGGGCCCTGGAGAATCCTCTGGACCATGCGACTAGCAGTAAAGGAAGAGAATCCAGCTGTCATAAGTTCACCGATTTTCAGAGAGCACCTTCTCAGACTGGGCCCCTCTCTCCTCCAGGGGAAAAGACCAGCAGGCTGATGATCCCTCCGCCAGGCCAACCATATTCTTCTGATGCACGTCTTCCTCTACAAAGGCAAGATAGGTTTTACTCAAATTGTGGTAGAGCATCGGGACCAGCAGAACACAGAATTCCTAATATGCCTCCTTTGGACTCTGATGTGCCTGATTCACCTCTCCATGCTGAAAACCAAGCAACTGGCTCTGGCTCTGTGTTGGCACCTTTCCCTCCAGTCAGAGGTGCCTTGTTTCCAGTTGACCCAAGGAGTCAGTTCCTGAGAAGAGGACCTTTTTTTTCCTCCACCTCTCCCAGGAAACTTGTCTGGGAACCTGGAGATTATTTTCCACCTGACCTGCCACCCACTCCATTTCCAATGTGATGTGTCTATGCAGGGAGGGGGTTTTCCTCACAATCTTCCCCCAACAGCTGGAATTAAGCCCTCTACACCCCCATTCTGAAAGTACAAGTGAGTTCCCTGAAGGGTTCTTTCCACCTGCAAATGAGCCAGTTACTCAACATCCAGAACCAAACAAGAAACCTCATGCTGTTGCTCTCTCTTCAAATGTAATTTGACTTATCTCTCATTTTTAGTTTTTAAGTAACTGCTTTTACTTCAGTAATTGACTATACTTTGGCTCCAATTGAAGCTCAATGAAACAATAATTATTAAGATAGTATTTTGTAAATAAAGATGGTTTACGTAGGAATCTTCTGAGTAAATTATTCCTATTTTATTTTATTCCAGAGAACAGCGTTTAATCTGATGAAGCCACTCTTACATAAACAAGAATGGGAGTTCTAGGTACTTGTAATCTAGCTGATGGAAATATCTTTTAAACTCCCAAAAAAGAAGTGCATTTACTATGACTGTAGCAAATGTAAAGTGACTTTAGGCTTAATGAAGAATTGTCACTGATTTACAGACTGATTGGGCATTTCAGCCAGTTTTTCCATATCAGAATAACTAGAGCATTGGAGGACTAAAGGAGAGAACACAACTAAACGTGTCACGGAAACAGGAGATCTCAACTACAAAGAAAAATGAAGACCTCTTGTTTATATTGGTTGCTTAAAACATTACATAGCTCTTGAGATACCATATTTCCTACATTAGATTCAAGTGAGTTATGAACTCCCATTTTCACCCCATATACAGATTGCACAATCACATTGTTTACACATCCACATTTTTACAAAATGCCATATTAGTAACTGTTGTATTCTGCTACCTTTACTAGCCTCTACTATCCCCCCTCTCCTGCCCTCCCATCTTCTCTCTCTATCCCATCTGCTGTAATTTAACGCTTGGGAATTGGAAACCACACTTTAAACTCACTCTTCTCCCCTTTTTCCCTTCTGTCAAATTACTCATCATCTTCTTCTATTTCTCCTCCTCCTCCTCCTCCTTATACCTTTAATTCATTCATCATACACTCATGCATTGGTTCATTCATTCCTTTCACATATGGGGTTGGGGATCCAACTCAGAACCTTTGAAAGTGTGAAGCCCGCACTTTAGTGCTGAGCCAAAACCCCAGCACCTGTCTATTTGATTTTATGACTGTTTATATGAAATTCAGAATCGCATTCTGCTATGGTTCATGGATATGTGGATTGACCTAGTCCTTGTTTTCTGGGAGACTTTTGGAAAATATACATGAATTATTAGGAGATTGAAATGAAGAAACAAAGAGGAAATTCCCCAATTTCTTATTCTTAGAGTCCATACTCTGACTCTGCCTACCTACTGTAAAAACTTTTAAACCCTTACTCCCCATTTCTATATCATTGCCAACAAGTGAACATTCACTGCCCTACAAAAAACCAGAGAACTCACATTGAACAATGTTTCCCCAGTAGAGACCAAGACACAATACTTATTGAAAAAAATACCCTGGTTATGAGTTAGTAGGTAAAGCTTTATTTGAGTGTTAAATGTGCTCTAATTATGTGTTTGTGTGTATGTTGATTTGTTTGGTGTTTGGGTGTGTGTGCTTCTGTGTGTGAAACAAGCGCTGAGGTGTAAAATAAATGCAGGATTGCTACGGCCTTCTTAAAAATAAGAAGCAACTATATCACATTTGAAGCCCAGTGAAGAATCTGCCTGATACTTAACCTACAATTACTTGAAATGTGAAAAATTCAGGCCTCGAAAAACAAAGCCAAAATACATACTGAATCTAATCAGTCTGTCTCACCTGTTTTCTTATCACTCCTTTCAATAAACCTAAATTGCCAGCATAAAACATCAGTTGTTCTAAACGAGTGGACGGATGTCCCCTGTCATGGGCTGTGTAAAACACATGGACGATCCGGCACTGATTGTTATCTAGAATGACTTCTGCCTGAACTACTATTGGAGAATTGTTGCTGATATACTGCGGTTCTTATACCAGTAAACTGGAATGAAGGTAATTTCAGGCTGCAAAGGAATAAATTGATTTTACTAACTGGTTTTTGGAAAACACTGCCATGAAAAATTATCAATATGTTCATAAAGGCATCTACATGTCTCTTCACAAGGGTTTTACTTAATGGGGGAGGTGGTGAGGTCTGGATATAACTGAACTGTCCATTAGTAGGTAGAACAATATCATGGGAATCAGAGTGCACATTCCGGTTTGACCTCAATCTAGGTAACATGGATTCATCTCTGTGTAATAGGCCTGCTTCTGAAAAACACAATGTAGAGCTCCAAAAGTAGAACGATACTTTCAGAATACCATGTTATGTTTGTAAATAGATAGACAGATAGATATACAGAAATCAAAAATCTGAAAACGGTCTGGAAATTTACATTTCTATAACTTACAATGTCAGTAGTGGGGGATTAATAGCAGATCAAGAAGACTGTATCTGCATGAGAAATGGTTCAATTTTTGAAAGAGTTTTTTAAATGAAAATGGACAAAACATTTAAAGGGTTACAGTAAGTGTTGAGGAGTGACTTGGCAAAAGGAGCACAGAGGTGAGAAAGAATTAAGTAGAGTTCAATGGAACCAGGTATAATTTCTGTACACATGACTCCATGAACAGGAGCAAAGGGGACACTTAAAGAAATCATAGGACTAAGGAGAGATCAGGATTAGGAGGGTTTGTACTAGTCTAGAAATGCTGACCTGAAAACCAACTAAAGTTTCAACTCCTTCTTTTGAGGAACATTAGCTGTGCCATGCTTTTCAAAAATGACTTGTCATAACTGATTGATGGCCATGTTAGCAACTCTTCTGAAATTACGTTGAAAGTAGACTAATGTGAGAGTTTCTCTTTAGAGAGAATTCAAATTACTTGCATAGGAAGTGGCAGCAGGTCTGGGGATGTTGTAGCTCAGTGGCAGTGACCTTGCCTAGCTTGGGGCTGGCCTGCCGTGGACTTTCACCCCAAACACTTGCAAGAAAAGAAAAGGGAGGGAAGGGAGAGAGAAAGTTGGAAGGGAGGAAGGCAAAGTTGGAGGGATGGTTGGAGGTACAAAAGAAGGAAGAAGAAAAGGAGAAAAACCAGGAAGGGGGGAAGGAAGCAAGAAGGTAGGAAATAGGGAGAGCACAAGGGCAGAAAAAGGACTGAGTCACTCAAACAAAAGGCAAGGGACACAAAGACCAATATAGGCCATAAAAGCTGTTTGAACGGTTTAGTCAGCTTTAGAATTTGAGTGACATCACACTGAATGTTATTATGACTGGATGGAATCTTCCTCCTAACCCCGCCTTGGCCTGGCCTAAACCAAATCAAGGGGTGGTTGGCATGGAGAGGAATTCTCTCTGGCTGGAGTGGGAGGGACCTAAACATGTGGCACTTGAGGATGCACTGGGTAGGGAAGGGGACAAGACTCCCCTGATGGGCAGTTGAGACAACAAGGCTCCTGGGAGCCCCTGATCATGGCTCCCACCGCCATACGCACACCACCCACCATACGCTCAGCCCCTGAAGGGGCTCACAGTGGTCTGCTCCGTTGCCTGGTGCAGGTTGGAGTTCCTGACCAAACACCTGAGTGTCCACAGCCTGTGTTGGCCTGCCTGGGCAGGCTGTGGTTGTGGTGGCAAGAGCCAAAGCTGTCTTGGCGTGATGGAGGAGCCAAGGGCTGCCTCTCAGCCATACTAGTGGGTGGTTCTGGAAGAAGCACCCAGGGTTGTGGCAGCATTGTCCGAAGACATGAAGCCAGGCCATCTTCCATCTGGCTTTCCTTGGGAGTTGATGATGTGTACAGCTCTTGGATTTTTTGCTGTTCTCTCACTTTTCTGGAGAGCTTTTCAGTCGGTTAGTAGCAGGCTTTACGTGGGAAGAGAAAAAAGGCTGGCTCTAAATCTTGCTGGACTTATTGAGGCAAAATGTGGACTTCTTGATAAAGTGAGCCTTGTTGAAAAAGAACATAAAGGCTTAGACTCATCTTTCAAGGATTGCAGGTTTGAGAAGGGTTCAAGGGAAGCACAACAGCTGGAGGCAACCTATGAAAAGCTGCATAGGTCCGAATCCAGCCATGGCGTTGAAATGCTCTTTCTAGAAGAAGAGCTCAAAGCACAGAAGGCTAAACATGGTCAACAGGATGAAACGATGGCGCATCTATCAAGAGGGATACAGTCCCTCCAAGGTGAATCTGAATCCCTCAGATCACAAATAGCTGAAGCCAAAACAAACTGGAGAATCTTTCAAGTGAATGAGGAAGAACTGAAGCTGGCAATCAAAGAGGTTTTGAATGAAGGATCCCTAGTTCCGCAAACGCAGAGACCAACAATACAAGGAGAAGCTGAAGCACAGAGGGAACAAGGAGGTGTCCAATATAAAGCAAAAATCATATTAGAGGACTCTAAAGTAGCTGGAGAACAAGTTCTAAGGGACACCGAAAATCACATGGAGTCTCTGAGTGAATGCTTGCTGAAGACGAAGGATAGATCTTCTCCAAGCCTGGGAGCCCAAAGGGATGGTGGTCACCTGGAACTGGGAAACACGAGTGAACCCGAAATTGGTGCTCACTTGGAGGATGAGTCCAAAGGAGCTTTGAGGAACCTGGTTTATGGTGATAAGCTAAAGGCCTCCTTAGAAATCTTGGAAGGAGGAAGAAATAAAAAATGTACTTTCTCATCTGAAGTGGAGAAAACCACGGAAGACCTTACAGAACACCTTAAAAGTCTGCAGACTGAACAGGCATCCTTGCAGTCAGAAAATGCACAGCTGCAAAGTGAGAATGAGACCCTACAGAAGAACTTGAAAGTCATGATGGAACGCTATCAAGAAAATACGATGAAACTGCACAGGAAATTAAGAGTGGAGGAAAACTACCGTGTGGAACAAGAGGAGAAACTTTCCAAGTCGAAGAAAAGATGAGCCATACAATAAAAGAGCTGGAGACCTACAGAAAGAGAGCCCAATATCTTGAAGAACAATTGCAGAGTACCATTCATTCCTGTCTGGGGAAGATTATTTCCTCTGAGAAAGAAGCACATGCCAGTGAGTTGGCAGCTCGGATTGCTGAAAGAAACCTCAGCTATTTCAGGAAACAAAATGCACGCAACAGACAAAAATTAACGGAGAAGGAGCTGAGATTTGAACTTGTAGGAAAAGATCCCTATGATGCACTGGATGTTTCCAACTCAGCAATGGGCAGAAAGCCTTCTCCAAATGGGCCCTCACCAATAGGTCACCCTTCATCTGAAAGGAGACCTCCTCATTTTGAAAAGAGTGGTCCACTCACACTCTCAACTTTCACTCCAGTGGGAGGAGGAAGAGGGTCAAGGGGCCCTGGAGAATCCTCTGGACCATGCGACTAGCAGTAAAGGAAGAGAATCCAGCTGTCATAAGTTCACCGATTTTCAGAGAGCACCTTCTCAGACTGGGCCCCTCTCTCCTCCAGGGGAACAGGCCAGCAGGCTGATGATCCCTCCGCCAGGCCAACCATATTCTTCTGATGCACGTCTTCCTCTACAAAGGCAAGATAGGTTTTACTCAAATTGTGGTAGAGCATCGGGACCAGCAGAACACAGAATTCCTAATATGCCTCCTTTGGACTCTGATGTGCCTGATTCACCTCTCCATGCTGAAAACCAAGCAACTGGCTCTGGCTCTGTGTTGGCACCTTTCCCTCCAGTCAGAGGTGCCTTGTTTCCAGTTGACCCAAGGAGTCAGTTCCTGAGAAGAGGACCTTTTTTTTCCTCCACCTCTCCCAGGAAACTTGTCTGGGAACCTGGAGATTATTTTCCACCTGACCCGCCACCCACTCCATTTCCAATGTGATGTGTCTATGCAGGGAGGGGGTTTTCCTCACAATCTTCCCCCAACAGCTGGAATTCAGCCCTCTACACCCCCATTCTGAAAGTACAAGTGAGTTCCCTGAAGGGTTCCTTCCACCTGCAAATGAGCCTGTTACTCAACATCCAGAACCAAACAAGAAACCTCATGCTGTTGCTCTCTCTTCAAATGTAATTTGACTTATCTCTCATTTTTAGTTTTTAAGTAACTGCTTTTACTTCAGTAATTGACTATACTTTGGCTCCAATTGAAGCTCAATGAAACAATAATTCTTAAGATAGTATTTTGTAAATAAAGATGGTTTACGTAGGAATCTTCTGAGTAAATTATTCCTATTTTATTTTATTCCAGAGAACAGCATTTAATCTGATGAAGCCACTCTTACATAAACAAGAATGGGAGTTCTAGGTACTTGTAATCTAGCTGATGGAAATATCTTTTAAACTCCCAAAAAAGAAGTGCATTTAGTATGACTGTAGCAAATGTAAAGTGACTTTAGGCTTAATGAAGAATTGTCACTGATTTACAGACTTGTTGGGCATTTCAGCCAGTTTTTCCATATCAGAATAACTAGAGCATGGGAGGACTAAAGGAGAGAACACAACTAAACATGTCAGGGAAACAGGAGATCTCAACTACAAAGAAAAATGAAGACCTCTTGTTTATATTGGTTGCTTAAAACATTACATAGCTCTTGAGATACCATATTTCCTACATTAGATTCAAGTGAGTTATGAACTCCCATTTTCACCCCATATACAGATTGCACAATCACATTGTTTACACATCCACATTTTTACAAAATGCCATATTAGTAACTGTTGTATTCTGCTACCTTTTCTAGCCTCTACTATCGCCCCTCTCCTGCCCTCCCATCTTCTCTCTCTATCCCATCTGCTGTAATTTAACGCTTGGGAATTGGAAACCACACTTTAAACTCACTCTCCTCCCCTTTTTCCCTTCTGTCAAATTACTCATCATCTTCTTCTATTTCTCCTCCTCCTTATACCTTTAATTCATTCATCATACACTCATGCATTGGTTCATTCATTCCTTTCACTTATGGTGTTGGGGATCCAACTCAGGACCTTTGAAAGTGTGAAGCCAGCACTCTAGTGCTGAGCCAAAACCCCAGCACCTGTCTTTTTGATTTTATGACTGTTTGTATGAAATTCAGAATCGCATTCTGCTATGGTTTACTGATATGTGGATTGACCTGGTCCTTGTTTTCTGGGAGACTTTTGGAAAATATACATGAATTATTAGGAGATTGAAATGAAGAAACAAAGAGGAAATTCCCCAATTTCTTATTCTTAGAGTCCATACTCTGACTCTGCCTACCTACTGTAAAAACTTTTAAACCCTTACTCCCCATTTCTATATCATTGCCAACAAGTGAACATTCACTGCCCTACAACAAACCAGAGAACTCACATTGAACAATGTTTCCCCAGTAGAGACCAAGACACAATACTTATTAAAAAAAATACGCTAGTTATGAGTTAGTAGGTAAAGCTTTATTTGAGTGTTAAATGTGCTCTATTTATGTGTTTGTGTGTTTGTTGATGTGTGTGGTGTGTGGGTGTGTGTGCTTGTGTGTGAAACAAGCACTGAGGTGTAAAATAAATGCAGGATTGCAACGGCCTTCTTAAAAATAAGAAGCAACTTTATCACATTTGAAGCCCAGTGAAGAATCTGCCTGATACTTAACCTACAATTAATTGAAATGTGAAAAATTCAGGCCTCGAAAAACAAAGCCAACATACATACTGAATCTAATCAGTCTGTCTCACCTGTTTTCTTATCACTCCTTTCAATAAACCTAAATTGCCAGCATAAAACATCAGTTGTTCTAAACGAGTGGACGGATGTCCCCTGTCATGGGCTGTGTAAAACACATGGACGATCCGGCACTGATTGTTATCTAGAATGACTTCTGCCTGAACTACTATTGGAGAATTGTTGCTGATATACTGCGGTTCTTATACCAGTAAACTGGAATGAAGGTAATTTCAGGCTGCAAAGGAATAAATTGATTTTACTAACTGGTTTTTGGAAAACACTGCCATGAAAAATTATCAATATGTTCATAAAGGCATCTACATGTCTCTTCACAAGGGTTTTACTTAATGGGGGAGGTGGTGAGGTCTGGATATAACTGAACTGTCCATTAGTAGGTAGAACAATATCATGGGAATCAGAGTGCACATTCCGGTTTGACCTCAATCTAGGTAACATGGATTCATCTCTGTGTAATAGGCCTGCTTCTGAAAAACACAATGTAGAGCTCCAAAAGCAGAACGATACTTTCAGAATACCATGTTATGTTTGTAAATAGACAGACAGATAGATATACAGAAATCAAAAATCTGAAAACGGTCTGGAAGTGTACCTTTCTATAACTTACAATGTCAGTAGTGGGGGATTAATAGCAGATCAAGAAGACTGTATCTGCATGAGAAATGGTTCAATTTTTGAAAGAGTTTTTTAAATGAAAATGGACAAAAAATTTAAAGGGTTACAGTAAGTGTTGAGGAGTGACTTGGCAAAAGGAGCACAGAGGTGAGAAAGAATTAAGTAGAGTTCAATAGAACCAGGTATAATTTCTGTACACATGACTCCATGAACAGGAGCAAAGGGGACACTTAAAGAAATCATAGGACTAAGGAGAGATCAGGATTAGGAGGGTTTGTACTAGTCTAGAAATGCTGACCTGAAAACCAACTAAAGTTTCAACTCCTTCTTTTGAGGAACATTAGCTGTGCCGTGCTTTTCAAAAATGACTTGTCATAACTGATTGATGCCCATGTTAGCAACTCTTCTGAAATTACGTTGAAAGTAGACTAATGTGAGAGTTTCTCTTTAGAGAGAATTCAAATTGCTTGCATAGGAAGTGGCAGCAGGTCTGGGGATGTTGTAGCTCAGTGGCAGTGACCTTGCCTAGCTTGGGGCTGGCCTGCCATGGACTTTCACCCCAAACACTTGCAAGAAAAGAAAAGGGAGGGAAGGGAGAGAGAAAGTTGGAAGGGAGGAAGGCAAAGTTGGAGGGATGGATGGAGGTACAAAAGAAGGAAGAAGAAAAGGAGAAAAACCAGGACGGGGGGAAAGAAGCAAGGAAGGTAGGAAATAGGGAGAGCACAAGGGCAGAAAAAGGACTGAGTCACTCAAACAAAAGGCAAGGGACACAAAGACCAATATAGGCCATAAAAGCTGTTTGAACGGTTTAGTCAGCTTTAGAATTTGAGTGACATCACACTGAATGTTATTATGACTGGATGGAATCTTCCTACTAACCCCGCCTTGGCCTGGCCTAAACCAAATCAAGGGGTGGGTGGCATGGAGAGGAATTCTCTCTGGCTGGAGTGGGAGGGACCTAAACATGTGGCACTTGAGGATGCACTGGGTAGGGAAGGGGACAAGACTCCCCTGATGGGCAGTTGAGACAACAAGGCTCCTGGGAGCCCCTGATCATGGCTCCCACCGCCATACGCACACCACCCACCATACGCTCAGCCCCTGAAGGGGCTCACAGTGGTCTGCTCCGTTGCCTGGTGCAGGTTGGAGTTCCTGACCAAACACCTGAGTGTCCACAGCCTGTGTTGGCCTGCCTGGGCAGGCTGTGGTTGTGGTGGCAAGAGCCAAAGCTGTCTTGGCGTGATGGAGGAGCCAAGGGCTGCCTCTCAGCCATACTAGTGGGTGGTTCTGGAAGAAGCACCCAGGGTTGTGGCAGCATTGTCCGAAGACATGAAGCCAGGCCATCTTCCTTCTGGCTTTCCTTGGGAGTTGATGATGTGTACAGCTCTTGGATTTTTTGCTGTTCTCTCACTTTTCTGGAGAGCTTTTCAGTCGGTTAGTAGCAGGCTTTACGTGGGAAGAGAAAAAAGGCTGGCTCTAAATCTTGCTGGACTTATTGAGGCAAAATGTGGACTTCTTGATAAAGTGAGCCTTGTTGAAAAAGAACATAAAGGCTTAGACTCATCTTTCAAGGATTGCAGGTTTGAGAAGGGTTCAAGGGAAGCACAACAGCTGGAGGCAACCTACGAAAAGCTGCATAGGTCTGAATCCAGCCATGGCGTTGAAATGCTCTTTCTAGAAGAAGAGCTCAAAGCACAGAAGGCTAAACATGGTCAACAGGATGAAACGATGGCGCATCTATCAAGAGGGATACAGTCCCTCCAAGGTGAATCTGAATCCCTCAGATCACAAATAGCTGAAGCCAAAACAAACTGGAGACTCTTTCAAGTGAATGAGGAAGAACTGAAGCTGGCAATCAAAGAGGTTTTGAATGAAGGATCCCTACTTCCGCAAACGCAGAGACCAACAATACAAGGAGAAGCTGAAGCACAGAGGGAACAAGGAGGTGTCCAATATAAAGCAAAAATCATATTAGAGGACTCTAAAGTAGCTGGAGCACAAGTTCTAAGCGACACCGAAAATCACATGGAGTCTCTGAGTGAATGCTTGCTGAAGACGAAGGATAGATCTTCTCCAAGCCTGGGAGCCCAAAGGGATGGTGGTCACCTGGAACTGGGAAAGACGAGTGAACCCGAAATTGGTGCTCACTTGGAGGATGAGTCCAAAGGAGCTTTGAGGAACCTGGTTTATGGTGATAAGCTGAAGGCCTCCTTAGAAATCTTGGAAGGAGGAAGAAATCAAAAATGTACTTTCTCATCTGAAGTGGAGAAAACCACGGAAGACCTTACAGAACACCTTAAAAGTCTGCAGACTGAACAGGCATCCTTGCAGTCAGAAAATGCACAGCTGCAAAGTGAGAATGAGATCCTACAGAAGAACTTGAAAGTCATGATGGAACGCTATCAAGAATATACGATGAAACTGCACAGGAAATTAAGAGTGGAGGAAAACTACCGTGTGGAGCAAGAGGAGACACTTTCCAAAGTCGAAGAAAAGATGAGCCATACAATAAAAGAGCTGGAGACCTACAGAAAGAGAGCCCAATATCTTGAAGAACAATTGCAGAGTACCATTCATTCCTGTCTGGGGAAGATTATTTCCTCTGAGAAAGAAGCACATGCCAGTGAGTTGGCAGCTCGGACTGCTGAAAGAAACCTCAGCTATTTCAGGAAACAAAATGCACGCAACAGACAAAAATTAACGGAGAAGGAGCTGAGATTTGAACTTGTAGCAAAAGATCCCTATGATGCACTGGATGTTTCCAACTCAGCAATGGGCAGAAAGCCTTCTCCAAATGGGCCCTCACCAATAGGTCACCCTTCATCTGAAAGGAGACCTCCTCATTTTGAAAAGAGTGGTCCACTCACACTCTCAACTTTCACTCCAGTGGGAGGAGGAAGAGGGTCAAGGGGCCCTGGAGAATCCTCTGGACCATGCGACTAGCAGTAAAGGAAGAGAATCCAGCTGTCATAAGTTCACCGATTTTCAGAGAGCACCTTCTCAGACTGGGACCCTCTCTCCTCCAGGGGAACAGGCCAGCAGGCTGATGATCCCTCCGCCAGGCCAACCATATTCTTCTGATGCACGTCTTCCTCTACAAAGGCAAGATAGATTTTACTCAAATTGTGGTAGAGCATCGGGACCAGCAGAACACAGAATTCCTAATATGCCTCCTTTGGACTCTGATGTGCCTGATTCACCTCTCCATGCTGAAAACCAAGCAACTGGCTCTGGCTCTGTGTTGGCACCTTTCCCTCCAGTCAGAGGTGCCTTGTTTCCAGTTGACCCAAGGAGTCAGTTCCTGAGAAGAGGACCTTTTTTTTCCTCCACCTCTCCCAGGAAACTTGTCTGGGAACCTGGAGATTATTTTCCACCTGACCCGCCACCCACTCCATTTCCAATGTGATGTGTCTATGCAGGGAGGGGGTTTTCCTCACAATCTTCCCCCAACAGCTGGAATTCAGCCCTCTACACCCCCATTCTGAAAGTACAAGTGAGTTCCCTGAAGGGTTCCTTCCACCTGCAAATGAGCCTGTTACTCAACATCCAGAACCAAACAAGAAACCTCATGCTGTTGCTCTCTCTTCAAATGTAATTTGACTTATCTCTCATTTTTAGTTTTTAAGTAACTGCTTTTACTTCAGTAATTGACTATACTTTGGCTCCAATTGAAGCTCAATGAAACAATAATTCTTAAGATAGTATTTTGTAAATAAAGATGGTTTACGTAGGAATCTTCTGAGTAAATTATTCGTATTTTATTTTATTCCAGAGAACAGCATTTAATCTGATGAAGCCACTCTTACATCAACAAGAATGGGAGTTCTAGGTACTTGTAATCTAGCTGATGGAAATATATTTAAACTCCCAAAAAAGAAGTGTATTTAGTATGACTGTAGCAAATGTAAAGTGACTTTAGGCTTAATGAAGAATTGTCACTGATTTACAGACTGGTTGGGCATTTCAGCCAGTTTTTCCATATCAGAATAACTAGAGCATGGGAGGACTAAAGGAGAGAACACAACTAAACATGTCAGGGAAACAGGAGATCTCAACTACAAAGAAAAATGAAGACCTCTTGTTTATATTGGTTGCTTAAAACATTACATAGCTCTTGAGATACCATATTTCCTATATTAGATTCAAGTGAGTTATGAACTCCCAATTTCACCCCATATACAGATTGCACAATCACATTGTTTACACATCCACATTTTTACAAAATGCCATATTAGTAACTGTTGTATTCTGCTACCTTTTCTAGCCTCTACTATCCCCCCTCTCCTGCCCTCCCATCTTCTCTCTCTATCCCATCTGCTGTAATTTAACGCTTGGGAATTGGAAACCACACTTTAAACTCACTCTCCTCCCCTTTTTCCCTTCTGTCAAATTACTCATCATCTTCTTCTATTTCTCCTCCTCCTTATACCTTTAATTCATTCATCATACACTCATGCTTTGGTTCATTCATTCCTTTCACTTATGGTGTTGGGGATCCAACTCAGGACCTTTGAAAGTGTGAAGCCAGCACTCTAGTGCTGAGCCAAAACCCCAGCACCTGTCTTTTTGATTTTATGACTGTTTGTATGAAATTCAGAATCGCATTCTGCTATGGTTTACTGATATGTGGATTGACCTAGTCCTTGTTTTCTGGGAGACTTTTGGAAAACATACATGAATTATTAGGAGATTGAAATGAAGAAACAAAGAGGAAATTCCCCAATTTCTTATTCTTAGAGTCCATACTCTGACTCTGCCTACCTACTGTAAAAACTTTTAAACCCTTACTCCCCATTTCTATATCATTGCCAACAAGTGAACATTCACTGCCCTACAACAAACCAGAGAACTCACATTGAACAATGTTTCCCCAGTAGAGACCAAGACACAATACTTATTAAAAAAAATACCCTAGTTATGAGTTAGTAGGTAAAGCTTTATTTGAGTGTTAAATGTGCTCTAATTATGCGTTTGTGTGTTTGTTGATGTGTGTGGTGTGTGGGTGTGTGTGCTTGTGTGTGAAACAAGCACTGAGGTGTAAAATAAATGCAGGATTGCAACGGCCTTCTTAAAAATAAGAAGCAACTTTATCACATTTGAAGCCCAGTGAAGAATCTGCCTGATACTTAACCTACAATTACTTGAAATGTGAAAAATTCAGGCCTCGAAAAACAAAGCCAACATACATATTGAATCTAATCAGTCTGTCTCACCTGTTTTTTAATCACTCCTTTCAATAAACCTAAATTGCCAGCATAAAACATCAGTTGTTCTAAACGAGTGGACGGATGTCCCCTGTCATGGGCTGTGTAAAACACATGGACGATCCGGCACTGATTGTTATCTAGAATGACTTCTGCCTGAACTACTATTGGAGAATTGTTGCTGATATACTGCGGTTCTTATACCAGTAAACTGGAATGAAGGTAATTTCAGGCTGCAAAGGAATAAATTGATTTTACTAACTGGTTTTTGGAAAACACTGCCATGAAAAATTATCAATATGTTCATAAAGGCATCTACATGTCTCTTCACAAGGGTTTTACTGAATGGGGGAGGTGGTGAGGTCTGGATATAACTGAACTGTCCATTAGTAGGTAGAACAATATCATGGGAATCAGAGTGCACATTCCGGTTTGACCTCAATCTAGGTAACATGGATTCATCTCTGTGTAATAGGTCTGCTTCTGAAAAACACAATGTAGAGCTCCAAAAGCAGAACGATACTTTCAGAATACCATGTTATGTTTGTAAATAGACAGACAGATAGATATACAGAAATCAAAAATCTGAAAACGGTCTGGAAGTGTACATTTCTATAACTTACAATGTCAGTAGTGGGGGATTAATAGCAGATCAAGAAGACTGTATCTGCATGAGAAATGGTTCAATTTTTGAAAGAGTTTTTTAAATGAAAATGGACAAAAAATTTAAAGGGTTACAGTAAGTGTTGAGGAGTGACTTGGCAAAAGGAGCACAGAGGTGAGAAAGAATTAAGTAGAGTTCAATAGAACCAGGTATAATTTCTGTACACATGACTCCATGAACAGGAGCAAAGGGGACACTTAAAGAAATCATAGGACTAAGGAGAGATCAGGATTAGGAGGGTTTGTACTAGTCTAGAAATGCTGACCTGAAAACCAACTAAAGTTTCAACTCCTTCTTTTGAGGAACATTAGCTGTGCCGTGCTTTTCAAAAATGACTTGTCATAACTGATTGATGCCCATGTTAGCAACTCTTCTGAAATTACGTTGAAAGTAGACTAATGTGAGAGTTTCTCTTTAGAGAGAATTCAAATTACTTGCATAGGAAGTGGCAGCAGGTCTGGGGATGTTGTAGCTCAGTGGCAGTGACCTTGCCTAGCTTGGGGCTGGCCTGCCATGGACTTTCACCCCAAACACTTGCAAGAAAAGAAAAGGGAGGGAAGGGAGAGAGAAAGTTGGAGAGGGAGGAAGGCAACGTTGGAGGGATGGATGGAGGTACAAAACAAGGAAGAAGAAAAGGAGAAAAACCAGGAAGGGGGGAAGGAAGCAAGGAAGGTAGGAAATAGGGAGAGCACAAGGGCAGAAAAAGGACTGAGTCACTCAAACAAAAGGCAAGGGACACAAAGACCAATATAGGCCATAAAAGCTGTTTGAACGGTTTAGTCAGCTTTAGAATTTGAGTGACATCACACTGAATGTTATTATGACTGGATGGAATCTTCCTACTAACCCCGCCTTGGCCTGGCCTAAACCAAATCAAGGGGTGGGTGGCATGGAGAGGAATTCTCTCTGGCTGGAGTGGGAGGGACCTAAACATGTGGCACTTGAGGATGCACTGGGTAGGGAAGGGGACAAGACTCCCCTGATGGGCAGTTGAGACAACAAGGCTCCTGGGAGCCCCTGATCATGGCTCCCACCGCCATACGCACACCACCCACCATACGCTCAGCCCCTGAAGGGGCTCACAGTGGTCTGCTCCGTTGCCTGGTGCAGGTTGGAGTTCCTGACCAAACACCTGAGTGTCCACAGCCTGTGTTGGCCTGCCTGGGCAGGCTGTGGTTGTGGTGGCAAGAGCCAAAGCTGTCTTGGCGTGATGGAGGAGCCAAGGGCTGCCTCTCAGCCATACTAGTGGGTGGTTCTGGAAGAAGCACCCAGGGTTGTGGCAGCATTGACCGAAGACATGAAGCCAGGCCATCTTCCTTCTGGCTTTCCTTGGGAGTTGATGATGTGTACAGCTCTTGGATTTTTTGCTGTTCTCTCACTTTTCTGGAGAGCTTTTCAGTCGGTTAGTAGCAGGTTTTACGTGGGAAGAGAAAAAAGGCTGGCTCTATATCTTGCTGGACTTATTGAGGCAAAATGTGGACTTCTTGATAAAGTGAGCCTTGTTGAAAAAGAACATAAAGGCTTAGACTCATCTTTCAAGGATTGCAGTTTTGAGAAGGGTTCAAGGGAAGCACAACAGCTGGAGGCAACCTACGAAAAGCTGCATAGGTCCGAATCCAGCCATGGCGTTGAAATGCTCTTTCTAGAAGAAGAGCTCAAAGCACAGAAGGCTAAACATGGTCAACAGGATGAAACGATGGCGCATCTATCAAGAGGGATACAGTCCCTCCAAGGTGAATCTGAATCCCTCAGATCACAAATAGCTGAAGCCAAAACAAACTGGAGACTCTTTCAAGTGAATGAGGAAGAACTGAAGCTGGCAATCAAAGAGGTTTTGAATGAAGGATCCCTACTTCCGCAAACGCAGAGACCAACAATACAAGGAGAAGCTGAAGCACAGAGGGAACAAGGAGGTGTCCAATATAAAGCAAAAATCATATTAGAGGACTCTAAAGTAGCTGGAGCACAAGTTCTAAGGGACACCTAAAATCACATGGAGTCTCTGAGTGAATGCTTGCTGAAGACGAAGGATAGATCTTCTCCAAGCCTGGGAGCCCAAAGGGATGGTGGTCACCTGGAACTGGGAAAGACGAGTGAACCCGAAATTGGTGCTCACTTGGAGGATGAGTCCAAAGGAGCTTTGAGGAACCTGGTTTATGGTGATAAGCTAAAGGCCTCCTTAGAAATCTTGGAAGGAGGAAGAAATCAAAAATGTACTTTCTCATCTGAAGTGGAGAAAACCACGGAAGACCTTACAGAACACCTTAAAAGTCTGCAGACTGAACAGGCATCCTTGCAGTCAGAAAATGCACAGCTGCCAAGTGAGAATGAGATCCTACAGAAGAACTTGAAAGTCATGATGGAACGCTATCAAGAAAATACGATGAAACTGCACAGGAAATTAAGAGTGGAGGAAAACTACCGTGTGGAGCAAGAGGAGAAACTTTCCAAAGTCGAAGAAAAGATGAGCCATACAATAAAAGAGCTGGAGACCTACAGAAAGAGAGCCCAATATCTTGAAGAACAATTGCAGAGTACCATTCATTCCTGTCTGGGGAAGATTATTTCCTCTGAGAAAGAAGCACATGCCAGTGAGTTGGCAGCTCGGATTGCTGAAAGAAACCTCAGCTATTTCAGGAAACAAAATGCACGCAACAGACAAAAATTAACGGAGAAGGAGCTGAGATTTGAACTTGTAGGAAAAGATCCCTATGATGCACTGGATGTTTCCAACTCAGCAATGGGCAGAAAGCCTTCTCCAAATGGGCCCTCACCAATAGGTCACCCTTCATCTGAAAGGAGACCTCCTCATTTTGAAAAGAGTGGTCCACTCACACTCTCACCTTTCACTCCAGTGGGAGGAGGAAGAGGGTCAAGGGGCCCTGGAGAATCCTCTGGACCATGCGACTAGCAGTAAAGGAAGAGAATCCAGCTGTCATAAGTTCACCGATTTTCAGAGAGCACCTTCTCAGACTGGGCCCCTCTCTCCTCCAGGGGAACAGGCCAGCAGGCTGATGATCCCTCCACCAGGCCAACCATATTCTTCTGATGCACGTCTTCCTCTACAAAGGCAAGATAGGTTTTACTCAAATTGTGGTAGAGCATCGGGACCAGCAGAACACAGAATTCCTAATATGCCTCCTTTGGACTCTGATGTGCCTGATTCACCTCTCCATGCTGAAAACCAAGCAACTGGCTCTGGCTCTGTGTTGGCACCTTTCCCTCCAGTCAGAGGTGCCTTGTTTCCTGTTGACCCAAGGAGTCAGTTCCTGAGAAGAGGACCTTTTTTTTCCTCCACCTCTCCCAGGAAACTTGTCTGGGAACCTGGAGATTATTTTCCACCTGACCCGCCACCCACTCCATTTCCAATGTGATGTGTCTATGCATGGAGGGGGTTTTCCTCACAATCTTCCCCCAACAGCTGGAATTCAGCTCTCTACACCCACATTCTGAAAGTACAAGTGAGTTCCCTGAAGGGTTCCTTCCACCTGCAAATGAGCCTGTTACTCAACATCCAGAACCAAACAAGAAACCTCATACTGTTGCTCTCTCTTCAAATGTAGTTTGACTTATCTCTCATTTTTAGTTTTTAAGTAACTTCTTTTACTTCAGTAATTGACTATACTTTGGCTCCAATTGAAGCTCAATGAAACAATAATTCTTAAGATAGTATTTTGTAAATAAAGATGGTTTACGTAGGAATCTTCTGAGTAAATTATTCCTATTTTATTTTATTCCAGAGAACAGCATTTAATCTGATGAAGCCACTCTTACATAAACAAGAATGGGAGTTCTAGGTACTTGTAATCTAGCTGATGGAAATATCTTTTAAACTCCCAAAAAAGAAGTGCATTTAGTATGACTGTAGCAAATGTAAAGTGACTTTAGGCTTAATGAAGAATTGTCACTGATTTACAGACTGGTTGGGCATTTCAGCCAGTTATTCCATATCAGAATAACTAGAGCATGGGAGGACTAAAGGAGAGAACACAACTAAACATGTCAGGGAAACAGGAGATCTCAACTACAAAGAAAAATGAAGACCTCTTGTTTATATTGGTTGCTTAAAACATTACATAGCTCTTGAGATACCATATTTCCTACATTAGATTCAAGTGAGTTATAAACTCCCATTTTTACCCCATATACAGATTGCACAATCACATTGTTTACACATCCACATTTTTACAAAATGCCATATTAGTAACTGTTGTATTCTGCTACCTTTTCTAGCCTCTACTATCGCCCCTCTCCTGCCCTCCCATCTTCTCTCTCTATTTCATCTGCTGTAATTTAACGCTTGGGAATTGGAAACCACACTTTAAACTCACTCTCCTCCCCTTTTTCCCTTCTGTCAAATTACTCATCATCTTCTTCTATTTCTCCTCCTCCTTATACCTTTAATTCATTCATCATACACTCATGCATTGGTTCATTCATTCCTTTCACATATGGTGTTGGGGATCCAACTCAGGACCTTTGAAAGTGTGAAGCCAGCACTCTAGTGCTGAGCCAAAACCCCAGCACCTGTCTTTTTGATTTTATGACTGTTTGTATGAAATTCAGAATCGCATTCTGCTATGGTTTACTGATATGTGGATTGACCTAGTCCTTGTTTTCTGGGAGACTTTTGGAAAATATACATGAATTATTAGGAGATTGAAATGAAGAAACAAAGAGGAAATTCCCCAATTTCTTATTCTTAGAGTCCATACTCTGACTCTGCCTACCTACTGTAAAAACTTTTAAACCCTTACTCCCCATTTCTATATCATTGCCAACAAGTGAACATTCACTGCCCTACAACAAACCAGAGAACTCACATTGAACAATGTTTCCCCAATAGAGACCAAGACACAATACTTATTAAAAAAAAATACCCTAGTTATGAGTTAGTAGGTAAAGCTTTATTTGAGTGTTAAATGTGCTCTATTTATGTGTTTGTGTGTTTGCTGATGTGTGTGGTGTGTGGGTGTGTGTGCTTGTGTGTGAAACAAGCACTGAGGTGTAAAATAAATGCAGGATTGCAACGGCCTTCTTAAAAATAAGAAGCAACTTTATCACACTTGAAGCCCAGTGAAGAATCTGCCTGATACTTAACCTACAATTACTTGAAATGTGAAAAATTTAGGCCTCGAAAAACAAAGCCAACATACATACTGAATCTAATCAGTCTGTCTCACCTGTTTTCTTATCACTCCTTTCAATAAACCTAAATTGCCAGCATAAAACATCAGTTGTTCTAAACGAGTGGACGGATGTCCCCTGTCATGGGCTGTGTAAAACACATGGACGATCCGGCACTTATTGTTATCTAGAATGACTTCTGCCTGAACTACAATTGGAGAATTGTTGCTGATATACTGCGGTTCTTATACCAGTAAACTGGAATGAAGGTAATTTCAGGCTGCAAAGGAATAAATTGATTTTACTAACTGGTTTTTGTAAAACACTGCCATGAAAAATTATCAATATGTTCATAAAGGCATCTACATGTCTCTTCACAAGGGTTTTACTTAATGGGGGAGGTGGTGAGGTCTGGATATAACTGAACTGTCCATTAGTAGGTAGAACAATATCATGGGAATCAGAGTGCACATTCCGGTTTGACCTCAATCTAGGTAACATGGATTCATCTCTGTGTAATAGGCCTGCTTCTGAAAAACACAATGTAGAGCTCCAAAAGCAGAACGATACTTTCAGAATACCATGTTATGTTTGTAAATAGACAGACAGATAGATATACAGAAATCAAAAATCTGAAAACGGTCTGGAAGTGTACCTTTCTATAACTTACAATGTCAGTAGTGGGGGATTAATAGCAGATCAAGAAGACTGTATCTGCATGAGAAATGGTTCAATTTTTGAAAGAGATTTTTAAATGAAAATGGACAAAAAATTTAAAGGGTTACAGTAAGTGTTGAGGAGTGACTTGGCAAAAGGAGCACAGAGGTGAGAAAGAATTAAGTAGAGTTCAATAGAACCAGGTATAATTTCTGTACACATGACTCCATGAACAGGAGCAAAGGGGACACTTAAAGAAATCATAGGACTAAAGAGAGATCAGGATTAGGAGGGTTTGTACTAGTCTAGAAATGCTGACCTGAAAACCAACTAAAGTTTCAACTCCTTCTTTTGAGGAACATTAGCTGTGCCGTGCTTTTCAAAAATGACTTGTCATAACTGATTGATGGCCATGTTAGCAACTCTTCTGAAATTACGTTGAAAGTAAACTAATGTGAGAGTTTCTCTTTAGAGAGAATTCAAATTACTTGCATAGGAAGTGGCAGCAGGTCTGGGGATGTTGTAGCTCAGTGGCAGTGACCTTGCCTAGCTTGGGGCTGGCCTGCCATGGACTTTCACCCCAAACACTTGCAAGAAAAGAAAAGGGAGGGAAGGGAGAGAGAAAGTTGGAAGGGAGGAAGGCAAAGTTGGAGGGATGGATGGAGGTACAAAAGAAGGAAGAAGAAAGGAGAAAAACCAGGAAGGGGGGAAGGAAGCAAGGAAGTTAGGAAATAGGGAGAGCACAAGGGCAGAAAAAGGACTGAGTCACTCAAACACAAGGCAAGGGACACAAAGACCAATATAGGCCATAAAAGCTGTTTGAACGGTTTAGTCAGCTTTAGAATTTGAGTGACATCACACTGAATGTTATTATGACTGGATGGAATCTTCCTACTAACCCCGCCTTGGCCTGGCCTAAACCAAATCAAGGGGTGGGTGGCATGGAGATGAATTCTCTCTGGCTGGAGTGGGAGGGACCTAAACATGTGGCACTTGAGGATGCACTGGGTAGGGAAGGGGACAAGACTCCCCTGATGGGCAGTTGAGACAACAAGGCTCCTGGGAGCCCCTGATCATGGCTCCCACCGCCAGACGCACACCACCCACCATACGCTCAGCCCCTGAAGGGGCTCACAGTGGTCTGCTCCGTTGCCTGGTTTGGAGTTCCTGACCAAACACCTGAGTGTCCACAGCCTGTGTTGGCCTGCCTGGGCAGGCTGTGGTTGTGGTGGCAAGAGCCAAAGCTGTCTTGGCGTGATGGAGGAGCCAAGGGCTGCCTCTCAGCCATACTAGTGGGTGGTTCTGGAAGAAGCACCCAGGGTTGTGGCAGCATTGTCCGAAGACATGAAGCCAGGCCATCTTCCTTCTGGCTTTCCTTGGGAGTTGATGATGTGTACAGCTCTTGGATTTTTTGCTGTTCTCTCACTTTTCTGGAGAGCTTTTCAGTCGGTTAGTAGCAGGCTTTACGTGGGAAGAGAAAAAAGGCTGGCTCTAAATCTTGCTGGACTTATTGAGGCAAAATGTGGACTTCTTGATAAAGTGAGCCTTGTTGAAAAAGAACATAAAGGCTTACACTCATCTTTCAAGGATTGCAGTTTTGAGAAGGGTTCAAGGGAAGCACAACAGCTGGAGGCAACCTACGAAAAGCTGCATAGGTCCGAATCCAGCCATGGCGTTGAAATGCTCTTTCTAGAAGAAGAGCTCAAAGCACAGAAGGCTAAACATGGTCAACAGGATGAAACGATGGCGCATCTATCAAGAGGGATACAGTCCCTCCAAGGTGAATCTGAATCCCTCAGATCACAAATAGCTGAAGCCAAAACAAACTGGAGACTCTTTCAAGTGAATGAGGAAGAACTGAAGCTGGCAATCAAAGAGGTTTTGAATGAAGGATCCCTACTTCCGCAAACGCAGAGACCAACAATACAAGGAGAAGCTGAAGCACAGAGGGAACAAGGAGGTGTCCAATATAAAGCAAAAATCATATTAGAGGACTCTAAAGTAGCTGGAGCACAAGTTCTAAGGGACACCTAAAATCACATGGAGTCTCTGAGTGAATGCTTGCTGAAGACGAAGGATAGATCTTCTCCAAGCCTGGGAGCCCAAAGGGATGGTGGTCACCTGGAACTGGGAAAGACGAGTGAACCCGAAATTGGTGCTCACTTGGAGGATGAGTCCAAAGGAGCTTTGAGGAACCTGGTTTATGGTGATAAGCTAAAGGCCTCCTTAGAAATCTTGGAAGGAGGAAGAAATCAAAAATGTACTTTCTCATCTGAAGTGGAGAAAACCACGGAAGACCTTACAGAACACCTTAAAAGTCTGCAGACTGAACAGGCATCCTTGCAGTCAGAAAATGCACAGCTGCCAAGTGAGAATGAGATCCTACAGAAGAACTTGAAAGTCATGATGGAACGCTATCAAGAAAATACGATGAAACTGCACAGGAAATTAAGAGTGGAGGAAAACTACCGTGTGGAGCAAGAGGAGAAACTTTCCAAAGTCGAAGAAAAGATGAGCCATACAATAAAAGAGCTGGAGACCTACAGAAAGAGAGCCCAATATCTTGAAGAACAATTGCAGAGTACCATTCATTCCTGTCTGGGGAAGATTATTTCCTCTGAGAAAGAAGCACATGCCAGTGAGTTGGCAGCTCGGATTGCTGAAAGAAACCTCAGCTATTTCAGGAAACAAAATGCACGCAACAGACAAAAATTAACGGAGAAGGAGCTGAGATTTGAACTTGTAGGAAAAGATCCCTATGATGCACTGGATGTTTCCAACTCAGCAATGGGCAGAAAGCCTTCTCCAAATGGGCCCTCACCAATAGGTCACCCTTCATCTGAAAGGAGACCTCCTCATTTTGAAAAGAGTGGTCCACTCACACTCTCACCTTTCACTCCAGTGGGAGGAGGAAGAGGGTCAAGGGGCCCTGGAGAATCCTCTGGACCATGCGACTAGCAGTAAAGGAAGAGAATCCAGCTGTCATAAGTTCACCGATTTTCAGAGAGCACCTTCTCAGACTGGGCCCCTCTCTCCTCCAGGGGAACAGGCCAGCAGGCTGATGATCCCTCCGCCAGGCCAACCATATTCTTCTGATGCACGTCTTCCTCTACAAAGGCAAGATAGGTTTTACTCAAATTGTGGTAGAGCATCGGGACCAGCAGAACACAGAATTCCTAATATGCCTCCTTTGGACTCTGATGTGCCTGATTCACCTCTCCATGCTGAAAACCAAGCAACTGGCTCTGGCTCTGTGTTGGCACCTTTCCCTCCAGTCAGAGGTGCCTTGTTTCCTGTTGACCCAAGGAGTCAGTTCCTGAGAAGAGGACCTTTTTTTTCCTCCACCTCTCCCAGGAAACTTGTCTGGGAACCTGGAGATTATTTTCCACCTGACCCGCCACCCACTCCATTTCCAATGTGATGTGTCTATGCATGGAGGGGGTTTTCCTCACAATCTTCCCCCAACAGCTGGAATTCAGCTCTCTACACCCACATTCTGAAAGTACAAGTGAGTTCCCTGAAGGGTTCCTTCCACCTGCAAATGAGCCTGTTACTCAACATCCAGAACCAAACAAGAAACCTCATGCTGTTGCTCTCTCTTCAAATGTAGTTTGACTTATCTCTCATTTTTAGTTTTTAAGTAACTTCTTTTACTTCAGTAATTGACTATACTTTGGCTCCAATTGAAGCTCAATGAAACAATAATTCTTAAGATAGTATTTTGTAAATAAAGATGGTTTACGTAGGAATCTTCTGAGTAAATTATTCCTATTTTATTTTATTCCAGAGAACAGCATTTAATCTGATGAAGCCACTCTTACATAAACAAGAATGGGAGTTCTAGGTACTTGTAATCTAGCTGATGGAAATATCTTTTAAACTCCCAAAAAAGAAGTGCATTTAGTATGACTGTAGCAAATGTAAAGTGACTTTAGGCTTAATGAAGAATTGTCACTGATTTACAGACTGGTTGGGCATTTCAGCCAGTTTTTCCATATCAGAATAACTAGAGCATGGGAGGACTAAAGGAGAGAACACAACTAAACATGTCAGGGAAACAGGAGATCTCAACTACAAAGAAAAATGAAGACCTCTTGTTTATATTGGTTGCTTAAAACATTACATAGCTCTTGAGATACCATATTTCCTACATTAGATTCAAGTGAGTTATGAACTCCCATTTTCACCCCATATACAGATTGCACAATCACATTGTTTACACATCCACATTTTTACAAAATGCCATATTAGTAACTGTTGTATTCTGCTACCTTTTCTAGCCTCTACTATCGCCCCTCTCCTGCCCTCCCATCTTCTCTCTCTATTTCATCTGCTGTAATTTAACGCTTGGGAATTGGAAACCACACTTTAAACTCACTCTCCTCCCCTTTTTCCCTTCTGTCAAATTACTCATCATCTTCTTCTATTTCTCCTCCTCCTTATACCTTTAATTCATTCATCATACACTCATGCATTGGTTCATTCATTCCTTTCACATATGGTGTTGGGGATCCAACTCAGGACCTTTGAAAGTGTGAAGCCAGCACTCTAGTGCTGAGCCAAAACCCCAGCACCTGTCTTTTTGATTTTATGACTGTTTGTATGAACTTCAGAATCGCATTCTGCTATGGTTTACTGATATGTGGATTGACCTAGTCCTTGTTTTCTGGGAGACTTTTGGAAAATGTACATGAATTATTAGGAGATTGAAATGAAGAAACAAAGAGGAAATTCCCCAATTTCTTATTCTTAGAGTCCATACTCTGACTCTGCCTACCTACTGTAAAAACTTTTAAACCCTTACTCCCCATTTCTATATCATTGCCAACAAGTGAACATTCACTGCCCTACAACAAACCAGAGAACTCACATTGAACAATGTTTCCCCAATAGAGACCAAGACACAATACTTATTAAAAAAAAATACCCTAGTTATGAGTTAGTAGGTAAAGCTTTATTTGAGTGTTAAATGTGCTCTATTTATGTGTTTGTGTGTTTGTTGATGTGTGTGGTGTGTGGGTGTGTGTGCTTGTGTGTGAAACAAGCACTGAGGTGTAAAATAAATGCAGGATTGCAACGGCCTTCTTAAAAATAAGAAGCAACTTTATCACACTTGAAGCCCAGTGAAGAATCTGCCTGATACTTAACCTACAATTACTTGAAATGTGAAAAATTTAGGCCTCGAAAAACAAAGCCAACATACATACTGAATCTAATCAGTCTGTCTCACCTGTTTTCTTATCACTCCTTTCAATAAACCTAAATTGCCAGCATAAAACATCAGTTGTTCTAAACGAGTGGACGGATGTCCCCTGTCATGGGCTGTGTAAAACACATGGACGATCCGGCACTGATTGTTATCTAGAATGACTTCTGCCTGAACTACAATTGGAGAATTGTTGCTGATACTGCGGTTCTTATACCAGTAAACTGGAATGAAGGTAATTTCAGGCTGCAAAGGAATAAATTGATTTTACTAACTGGTTTTTGTAAAACACTGCCATGAAAAATTATCAATATGTTCATAAAGGCATCTACATGTCTCTTCACAAGGGTTTTACTTAATGGGGGAGGTGGTGAGGTCTGGATATAACTGAACTGTCCATTAGTAGGTAGAACAATATCATGGGAATCAGAGTGCACATTCCGGTTTGACCTCAATCTAGGTAACATGGATTCATCTCTGTGTAATAGGCCTGCTTCTGAAAAACACAATGTAGAGCTCCAAAAGCAGAACGATACTTTCAGAATACCATGTTATGTTTGTAAATAGACAGACAGATAGATATACAGAAATCAAAAATCTGAAAACGGTCTGGAAGTGTACCTTTCTATAACTTACAATGTCAGTAGTGGGGGATTAATAGCAGATCAAGAAGACTGTATCTGCATGAGAAATGGTTCAATTTTTGAAAGAGATTTTTAAATGAAAATGGACAAAAAATTTAAAGGGTTACAGTAAGTGTTGAGGAGTGACTTGGCAAAAGGAGCACAGAGGTGAGAAAGAATTAAGTAGAGTTCAATAGAACCAGGTATAATTTCTGTACACATGACTCCATGAACAGGAGCAAAGGGGACACTTAAAGAAATCATAGGACTAAGGAGAGATCAGGATTAGGAGGGTTTGTACTAGTCTAGAAATGCTGACCTGAAAACCAACTAAAGTTTCAACTCCTTCTTTTGAGGAACATTAGCTGTGCCGTGCTTTTCAAAAATGACTTGTCATAACTGATTGATGGCCATGTTAGCAACTCTTCTGAAATTACGTTGAAAGTAAACTAATGTGAGAGTTTCTCTTTAGAGAGAATTCAAATTACTTGCATAGGAAGTGGCAGCAGGTCTGGGGATGTTGTAGCTCAGTGGCAGTGACCTTGCCTAGCTTGGGGCTGGCCTGCCATGGACTTTCACCCCAAACACTTGCAAGAAAAGAAAAGGGAGGGAAGGGAGAGAGAAAGTTGGAAGGGAGGAAGGCAAAGTTGGAGGGATGGATGGAGGTACAAAAGAAGGAAGAAGAAAAGGAGAAAAACCAGGAAGGGGGGAAGGAAGCAAGGAAGTTAGGAAATAGGGAGAGCACAAGGGCAGAAAAAGGACTGAGTCACTCAAACACAAGGCAAGGGACACAAAGACCAATATAGGCCATAAAAGCTGTTTGAACGGTTTAGTCAGCTTTAGAATTTGAGTGACATCACACTGAATGTTATTATGACTGGATGGAATCTTCCTACTAACCCCGCCTTGGCCTGGCCTAAACCAAATCAAGGGGTGGGTGGCATGGAGATGAATTCTCTCTGGCTGGAGTGGGAGGGACCTAAACATGTGGCACTTGAGGATGCACTGGGTAGGGAAGGGGACAAGACTCCCCTGATGGGCAGTTGAGACAACAAGGCTCCTGGGAGCCCCTGATCATGGCTCCCACCGCCATACGCACACCACCCACCATACGCTCAGCCCCTGAAGGGGCTCACAGTGGTCTGCTCCGTTGCCTGGTTTGGAGTTCCTGACCAAACACCTGAGTGTCCACAGCCTGTGTTGGCCTGCCTGGGCAGGCTGTGGTTGTGGTGGCAAGAGCCAAAGCTGTCTTGGCGTGATGGAGGAGCCAAGGGCTGCCTCTCAGCCATACTAGTGGGTGGTTCTGGAAGAAGCACCCAGGGTTGTGGCAGCATTGTCCGAAGACATGAAGCCAGGCCATCTTCCTTCTGGCTTTCCTTGGGAGTTGATGATGTGTACAGCTCTTGGATTTTTTGCTGTTCTCTCACTTTTCTGGAGAGCTTTTCAGTCGGTTAGTAGCAGGCTTTACGTGGGAAGAGAAAAAAGGCTGGCTCTAAATCTTGCTGGACTTATTGAGGCAAAATGTGGACTTCTTGATAAAGTGAGCCTTGTTGAAAAAGAACATAAAGGCTTAGACTCATCTTTCAAGGATTGCAGGTTTGAGAAGGGTTCAAGGGAAGCACAACAGCTGGAGGCAACCTACGAAAAGCTGCATAGGTCCGAATCCAGCCATGGCGTTGAAATGCTCTTTCTAGAAGAAGAGCTCAAAGCACAGAAGGCTAAACATGGTCAACAGGATGAAACGATGGCGCATCTATCAAGAGGGATACAGTCCCTCCAAGGTGAATCTGAATCCCTCAGATCACAAATAGCTGAAGCCAAAACAAACTGGAGACTCTTTCAAGTGAATGAGGAAGAACTGAAGCTGGCAATCAAAGAGGTTTTGAATGAAGGATCCCTACTTCCGCAAACGCAGAGACCAACAATACAAGGAGAAGCTGAAGCACAGAGGGAACAAGGAGGTGTCCAATATAAAGCAAAAATCATATTAGAGGACTCTAAAGTAGCTGGAGAACAAGTTCTAAGGGACACCGAAAATCACATGGAGTCTCTGAGTGAATGCTTGCTGAAGACGAAGGATAGATCTTCTCCAAGCCTGGGAGCCCAAAGGGATGGTGGTCACCTGGAACTGGGAAAGACGAGTGAACCCGAAATTGGTGCTCACTTGGAGGATGAGTCCAAAGGAGCTTTGAGGAACCTGGTTTATGGTGATAAGCTAAAGGCCTCCTTAGAAATCTTGGAAGGAGGAAGAAATCAAAAATGTACTTTCTCATCTGAAGTGGAGAAAACCACGGAAGACCTTACAGAACACCTTAAAAGTCTGCAGACTGAACAGGCATCTTTGCAGTCAGAAAATGCACAGCTGCAAAGTGAGAATGAGACCCTACAGAAGAACTTGAAAGTCATGATGGAACGCTATCAAGAAAATACGATGAAACTGCACAGGAAATTAAGAGTGGAGGAAAAGTACCGTGTGGAGCAAGAGGAGAAACTTTCCAAAGTCGAAGAAAAGATGAGCCATACAATAAAAGAGCTGGAAACCTACAGAAAGAGAGCCCAATATCTTGAAGAACAATTGCAGAGTACCATTCATTCCTGTCTGGGGAAGATTATTTCCTCTGAGAAAGAAGCACATGCCAGTGAGTTGGCAGCTCGGACTTCTGAAAGAAACCTCAGCTATTTCAGGAAACAAAATGCACGCAACAGACAAAAATTAACGGAGAAGGAGCTGAGATTTGAACTTGTAGGAAAAGATCCCTATGATGCACTGGATGTTTCCAACTCAGCAATGGGCAGAAAGCCTTCTCCAAATGGGCCCTCACCAATAGGTCACCCTTCATCTGAAAGGAGACCTCCTCATTTTGAAAAGAGTGGTCAACTCACACTCTCACCTTTCACTCCAGTGGGAGGAGGAAGAGGGTCAAGGGGCCCTGGAGAATCCTCTGGACCATGCGACTAGCAGTAAAGGAAGAGAATCCAGCTGTCATAAGTTCACTGATTTTCAGAGAGCACCTTCTCAGACTGGGCCCCTCTCTCCTCCAGAAGAACAGGCCAGCAGGCTGATGATCCCTCCGCCAGGCCAACCATATTCTTCTGATGCACGTCTTCCTCTACAAAGGCAAGATAGGTTTTACTCAAATTGTGGTAGAGCATCGGGACCAGCAGAACACAGAATTCCTAATATGCCTCCTTTGGACTCTGATGTGCCTGATTCACCTCTCCATGCTGAAAACCAAGCAACTGGCTCTGGCTCTGTGTTGGCACCTTTCCCTCCAGTCAGAGGTGCCTTGTTTCCAGTTGACCCAAGGAGTCAGTTCCTGAGAAGAGGACCTTTTTTTTTCCACCTCTCCCAGGAAACTTGTCTGGGAACCTGGAGATTATTTTCCACCTGACCCGCCACCCACTCCATTTCCAATGTGATGTGTCTATGCAGGGAGGGGGTTTTCCTCACAATCTTCCCCCAACAGCTGGAATTCAGCCCTCTACACCCCCATTCTGAAAGTACAAGTGAGTTCCCTGAAGGGTTCCTTCCACCTGCAAATGAGCCTGTTACTCAACATCCAGAACCAAACAAGAAACCTCATGCTGTTGCTCTCTCTTCAAATGTAATTTGACTTATCTCTCATTTTTAGTTTTTAAGTAACTGCTTTTACTTCAGTAATTGACTATACTTTGGCTCCAATTGAAGCTCAATGAAACAATAATTCTTAAGATAGTATTTTGTAAATAAAGATGGTTTACGTAGGAATCTTCTGAGTAAATTATTCCTATTTTATTTTATTCCAGAGAACAGCATTTAATCTGATGAAGCCACTCTTACATCAACAAGAATGGGAGTTCTAGGTACTTGTAATCTAGCTGATGGAAATATCTTTTAAACTCCCAAAAAAGAAGTGCATTTAGTATGACTGTAGCAAATGTAAAGTGACTTTAGGCTTAATGAAGAATTGTCACTGATTTACAGACTGGTTGGGCATTTCAGCCAGTTTTTCCATATCAGAATAACTAGAGCATGGGAGGACTAAAGGAGAGAACACAACTAAACATGTCAGGGAAACAGGAGATCTCAACTACAATGAAAAATGAAGACCTCTTGTTTATATTGGTTGCTTAAAACATTACATAGCTCTTGAGATACCATATTTCCTACATTAGATTCAAGTGAGTTATGAACTCCCATTTTCACCCCATATACAGATTGCACAATCACATTGTTTACACATCCACATTTTTACAAAATGCCATATTAGTAACTGTTGTATTCTGCTACCTTTTCTAGCCTCTACTATCGCCCCTCTCCTGCCCTCCCATCTTCTCTCTCTATCCCATCTGCTGTAATTTAACGCTTGGGAATTCTGAAGCACACTTTAAACTCACTCTCCTCCGCTTTTTCCCTTCTGTCAAATTACTCATCATCTTCTTCTATATCTCCTACTCCTTATACCTTTAATTCATTCATCATACACTCATGCATTGGTTCATTCATTCCTTTCACATATGGTGTTCGGGATCCAACTCAGGACCTTTGAAAGTGTGAAGCCAGCACTCTAGTGCTGAGCCAAAACCCCAGCACCTGTCTTTTTGATTTTATGACTGTTTGTATGAAATTCAGAATCGCATTCTGCTATGGTTTACTGATATGTGGATTGACCTAGTCCTTGTTTTCTGGGAGACTTTTGGAAAATATACATGAATTATTAGGAGATTGAAATGAAGAAACAAAGAGGAAATTCCCCAATTTCTTATTCTTAGAGTCCATACTCTGACTCTGCCTACCTACTGTAAAAACTTTTAAACCCTTACTCCCCATTTCTATATCATTGCCAACAAGTGAACATTCACTGCCCTACAACAAACCAGAGAACTCACATTGAACAATGTTTCCCCAGTAGAGACCAAGACACAATACTTATTAAAAAAAATACCCTAGTTATGAGTTAGTAGGTAAAGCTTTATTTGAGTGTTAAATGTGCTCTAATTATGCGTTCGTGTGTTTGTTGATGTGTGTGGTGTGTGGGTGTGTGTGCTTGTGTGTGAAACAAGCACTGAGGTGTAAAATAAATGCAGGATTGCAACGGCCTTCTTACAAATAAGAAGCAACTTTATCACATTTGAAGCCCAGTGAAGAATCTGCCTGATACTTAACCTACAATTAATTGAAATGTGAAAAATTCAGGCCTCGAAAAACAAAGCCAACATACATACTGAATCTAATCAGTCTGTCTCACCTGTTTTCTTATCACTCCTTTCAATAAACCTAAATTGCCAGCATAAAACATCAGTTGTTCTAAACGAGTGGACGGATGTCCCCTGTCATGGGCTGTGTAAAACACATGGACGATCCGGCACTGATTGTTATCTAGAATGACTTCTGCCTGAACTACTATTGGAGAATTGTTGCTGGTATACTGCGGTTCTTATACCAGTAAACTGGAATGAAGGTAATTTCAGGCTGCAAAGGAATAAATTGATTTTACTAACTGGTTTTTGGAAAACACTGCCATGAAAAATTATCAATATGTTCATAAAGGCATCTACATGTCTCTTCACAAGGGTTTTACTTAATGGGGGAGGTGGTGAGGTCTGGATATAACTGAACTGTCCATTAGTAGGTAGAACAATATCATGGGAATCAGAGTGCACATTCCGGTTTGACCTCAATCTAGGTAACATGGATCTCTGTGTAATAGGCCTGCTTCTGAAAAACACAATGTAGAGCTCCAAAAGCAGAACGATACTTTCAGAATACCATGTTATGTTTGTAAATAGACAGACAGATAGATATACAGAAATCAAAAATCTGAAAACGGTCTGGAAGTGTACATTTCTATAACTTACAATGTCAGTAGTGGGGGATTAATAGCAGATCAAGAAGAGTGTATCTGCATGAGAAATGGTTCAATTTTTGAAAGAGTTTTTTAAATGAAAATGGACAAAAAATTTAAAGGGTTACAGTAAGTGTTGAGGAGTGACTTGGCAAAAGGAGCACAGAGGTGAGAAAGAATTAAGTAGAGTTCAATAGAACCAGGTATAATTTCTGTACACATGACTCCATGAACAGGAGCAAAGTGGACACTTAAAGAAATCATAGGACTAAGGAGAGATCAGGATTATTAGGGTTTGTACTAGTCTAGAAATGCTGACCTGAAAACCAACTAAAGTTTCAACTCCTTCTTTTGAGGAACATTAGCTGTGCCGTGCTTTTCAAAAATGACTTGTCATAACTGATTGATGCCCATGTTAGCAACTCTTCTGAAATTACGTTGAAAGTAGACTAATGTGAGAGTTTCTCTTTAGAGAGAATTCAAATTACTTGCATAGGAAGTGGCAGCAGGTCTGGGGATGTTGTAGCTCAGTGGCAGTGACCTTGCCTAGCTTGGGGCTGGCCTGCCATGGACTTTCACCCCAAACACTTGCAAGAAAAGAAAAGGGAGGGAAGGGAGAGAGAAAGTTGGAAGGGAGGAAGGCAAAGTTGGAGGGATGGATGGAGGTACAAAAGAAGGAAGAAGAAAAGGAGAAAAACCAGGAAGGGGGAAGGAAGCAAGGAAGGTAGGAAATAGGGAGAGCACAAGGGCAGAAAAAGGACTGAGTCACTCAAACAAAAGGCAAGGGACACAAAGACCAATATAGGCCATAAAAGCTGTTTGAACGGTTTAGTCAGCTTTAGAATTTCAGTGACATCACACTGAATGTTATTATGACTGGATGGAATCTTCCTACTAACCCCGCCTTGGCCTGGCCTAAACCAAATCAAGGGGTGGGTGGCATGGAAAGGAATTCTCTCTGGCTGGAGTGGGAGGGACCTAAACATGTGGCACTTGAGGATGCACTGGGTAGGGAAGGGGACAAGACTCCCCTGATGGGCAGTTGAGACAACAAGGGTCCTGGGAGCCCCTGATTATGGCTCCCACCGCCATATGCACACCACCCACCATACGCTCAGCCCCTGAAGGGGCTCACAGTGGTCTGCTCCATTGCCTGGTGCAGGTTGGAGTTCCTGACCAAACACCTGAGTGTCCACAGCCTGGGCAGGCTGTGGTTGTGGTGGCAAGAGCCAAAGCTGTCTTGGCGTGATGGAGGAGCCAAGGGCTGCCTCTCAGCCATACTAGTGGGTGGTTCTGGAAGAAGCACCCAGGGTTGTGGCAGCATTGTCCGAAGACATGAAGCCAGGCCATCTTCCTTCTGGCTTTCCTTGGGAGTTGATGATGTGTACAGCTCTTGGATTTTTTGCTGTTCTCTCACTTTTCTGGAGAGCTTTTCAGTCGGTTAGTAGCAGGCTTTACGTGGGAAGAGAAAAAAGGCTGGCTCTAAATCTTGCTGGACTTATTGAGGCAAAATGTGGACTTCTTGATAAAGTGAGCCTTGTTGAAAAAGAACATAAAGGCTTAGACTCATCTTTCAAGGATTGCAGGTTTGAGAAGGGTTCAAGGGAAGCACAACAGCTGGAGGCAACCTACGAAAAGCTGCATAGGTCCGAATCCAGCCATGGCGTTGAAATGCTCTTTCTAGAAGAAGAGCTCAAAGCACAGAAGGCTAAACATGGTCAACAGGATGAAACGATGGCGCATCTATCAAGAGGGATACAGTCCCTCCAAGGTGAATCTGAATCCCTCAGATCACAAATAGCTGAAGCCAAAACAAACTGGAGACTCTTTCAAGTGAATGAGGAAGAACTGAAGCTGGCAATCAAAGAGGTTTTGAATGAAGGATCCCTACTTCCGCAAACGCAGAGACCAACAATACAAGGAGAAGCTGAAGCACAGAGGGAACAAGGAGGTGTCCAATATAAAGCAAAAATCATATTAGAGGACTCTAAAGAAGCTGGAGAACAAGTTCTAAGGGACACCGAAAATCACATGGAGTCTCTGAGTGAATGCTTGCTGAAGACGAAGGATAGATCTTCTCCAAGCCTGGGAGCCCAAAGGGATGGTGGTCACCTGGAACTGGGAAAGACGAGTGAACCCGAAATTGGTGCTCATTTGGAGGATGAGTCCAAAGGAGCTTTGAGGAACCTGGTTTATGGTGATAAGCTAAAGGCCTCCTTAGAAATCTTGGAAGGAGGAAGAAATCAAAAATGTACTTTCTCATCTGAAGTGGAGAAAACCACGGAAGACCTTACAGAACACCTTAAAAGTCTGCAGACTGAACAGGCATCTTTGCAGTCAGAAAATGCACAGCTGCAAAGTGAGAATGAGACCCTACAGAAGAACTTGAAAGTCATGATGGAACGCTATCAAGAAAATACGATGAAACTGCACAGGAAATTAAGAGTGGAGGAAAACTACCGTGTGGAGCAAGAGGAGAAACTTTCCAAAGTCGAAGAAAAGATGAGCCATACAATAAAAGAGCTGGAGACCTACAGAAAGAGAGCCCAATATCTTGAAGAACAATTGCAGAGTACCATTCATTCCTGTCTGGGGAAGATTATTTCCTCTGAGAAAGAAGCACATGCCAGTGAGTTGGCAGCTCGGACTGCTGAAAGAAACCTCAGCTATTTCAGGAAACAAAATGCACGCAACAGACAAAAATTAACGGAGAAGGAGCTGAGATTTGAACTTGTAGGAAAAGATCCCTATGATGCACTGGATGTTTCCAACTCAGCAATGGGCAGAAAGCCTTCTCCAAATGGGCCCTCACCAATAGGTCACCCTTCATCTGAAAGGAGACCTCCTCATTTTGAAAAGAGTGGTCAACTCACACTCTCACCTTTCACTCCAGTGGGAGGAGGAAGAGGGTCAAGGGGCCCTGGAGAATCCTCTGGACCATGCGACTAGCAGTAAAGGAAGAGAATCCAGCTGTCATAAGTTCACCGATTTTCAGAGAGCACCTTCTCAGACTGGGCCCCTCTCTCCTCCAGAAGAACAGGCCAGCAGGCTGATGATCCCTCCGCCAGGCCAACCATATTCTTCTGATGCACGTCTTCCTCTACAAAGGCAAGATAGGTTTTACTCAAATTGTGGTAGAGCATCGGGACCAGCAGAACACAGAATTCCTAATATGCCTCCTTTGGACTCTGATGTGCCTGATTCACTTCTCCATGCTGAAAACCAAGCAACTGGCTCTGGCTCTGTGTTGGCACCTTTCCCTCCAGTCAGAGGTGCCTTGTTTCCAGTTGACCCAAGGAGTCAGTTCCTGAGAAGAGGACCTTTTTTTTCCTCCACCTCTCCCAGGAAACTTGTCTGGGAACCTGGAGATTATTTTCCACCTGACCCGCCACCCACTCCATTTCCAATGTGATGTGTCTATGCAGGGAGGGGGTTTCCTCACAATCTTCCCCCAACAGCTGGAATTCAGCCCTCTACACCCCCATTCTGAAAGTACAAGTGAGTTCCCTGAAGGGTTCCTTCCACCTGCAAATGAGCCTGTTACTCAACATCCAGAACCAAACAAGAAACCTCATGCTGTTGCTCTCTCTTCAAATGTAATTTGACTTATCTCTCATTTTTAGTTTTTAAGTAACTGCTTTTATTTCAGTAATTGACTATACTTTGGCTCCAATTGAAGCTCAATGAAACAATAATTCTTAAGATAGTATTTTGTAAATAAAGATGGTTTACGTAGGAATCTTCTGAGTAAATTATTCCTATTTTATTTTATTCCAGAGAACAGCATTTAATCTGATGAAGCCACTCTTACATAAACAAGAATGGGAGTTCTAGGTACTTGTAATCTAGCTGATGGAAATATCTTTTAAACTCCCAAAAAAGAAGTGCATTTAGTATGACTGTAGCAAATGTAAAGTGACTTTAGGCTTAATGAAGAATTGTCACTGATTTACAGACTGGTTGGGCATTTCAGCCAGTTTTTCCATATCAGAATAACTAGAGCATGGGAGGACTAAAGGAGAGAACACAACTAAACATGTCAGGGAAACAGGAGATCTCAACTACAATGAAAAATGAAGACCTCTTGTTTATATTGGTTGCTTAAAACATTACATAGCTCTTGAGATACCATATTTCCTACATTAGATTCAAGTGAGTTATGAACTCCCATTTTCACCCCATATACAGATTGCACAATCACATTGTTTACACATCCACATTTTTACAAAATGCCATATTAGTAACTGTTGTATTCTGCTACCTTTTCTAGCCTCTACTATCGCCCCTCTCCTGCCCTCCCATCTTCTCTCTCTATCCCATCTGCTGTAATTTAACGCTTGGGAATTCTGAAGCACACTTTAAACTCACTCTCCTCCGCTTTTTCCCTTCTGTCAAATTACTCATCATCTTCTTCTATTTCTCCTACTCCTTATACCTTTAATTCATTCATCATACACTCATGCATTGGTTCATTCATTCCTTTCACATATGGTGTTCGGGATCCAACTCAGGACCTTTGAAAGTGTGAAGCCAGCACTCTAGTGCTGAGCCAAAACCGCAGCACCTGTCTTTTTGATTTTATGACTGTTTGTATGAAATTCAGAATCGCATTCTGCTATGGTTTACTGATATGTGGATTGACCTAGTCCTTGTTTTCTGGGAGACTTTTGGAAAATATACATGAATTATTAGGAGATTGAAATGAAGAAACAAAGAGGAAATTCCCCAATTTCTTATTCTTAGAGTCCATACTCTGACTCTGCCTACCTACTGTAAAAACTTTTAAACCCTTACTCCCCATTTCTATATCATTGCCAACAAGTGAACATTCACTGCCCTACAACAAACCAGAGAACTCACATTGAACAATGTTTCCCCAGTAGAGACCAAGACACAATACTTATTAAAAAAATACCCTAGTTATGAGTTAGTAGGTAAAGCTTTATTTGAGTGTTAAATGTGCTCTAATTATGCATTTGTGTGTTTGTTGATGTGTGTGGTGTGTGGGTGTGTGTGCTTGTGTGTGAAACAAGCACTGAGGTGTAAAATAAATGCAGGATTGCAACGGCCTTCTTACAAATAAGAAGCAACTTTATCACATTTGAAGCCCAGTGAAGAATCTGCCTGATACTTAACCTACAATTAATTGAAATGTGAAAAATTCAGGCCTCGAAAAACAAAGCCAACATACATACTGAATCTAATCAGTCTGTCTCACCTGTTTTCTTATCACTCCTTTCAATAAACCTAAATTGCCAGCATAAAACATCAGTTGTTCTAAACGAGTGGACGGATGTCCCCTGTCATGGGCTGTGTAAAACACATGGACGATCCGGCACTGATTGTTATCTAGAATGACTTCTGCCTGAACTACTATTGGAGAATTGTTGCTGATATACTGCGGTTCTTATACCAGTAAACTGGAATGAAGGTAATTTCAGGCTGCAAAGGAATAAATTGATTTTACTAACTGGTTTTTGGAAAACACTGCCATGAAAAATTATCAATATGTTCATAAAGGCATCTACATGTCTCTTCACAAGGGTTTTACTTAATGGGGGAGGTGGTGAGGTCTGGATATAACTGAACTGTCCATTAGTAGGTAGAACAATATCATGGGAATCAGAGTGCACATTCCGGTTTGACCTCAATCTAGGTAACATGGATCTCTGTGTAATAGGCCTGCTTCTGAAAAACACAATGTAGAGCTCCAAAAGCAGAACGATACTTTCAGAATACCATGTTATGTTTGTAAATAGACAGACAGATAGATATACAGAAATCAAAAATCTGAAAACGGTCTGGAAGTGTACATTTCTATAACTTACAATGTCAGTAGTGGGGGATTAATAGCAGATCAAGAAGAGTGTATCTGCATGAGAAATGGTTCAATTTTTGAAAGAGTTTTTTAAATGAAAATGGACAAAAAAATTTAAAGGGTTACAGTAAGTGTTGAGGAGTGACTTGGCAAAAGGAGCACAGAGGTGAGAAAGAATTAAGTAGAGTTCAATAGAACCAGGTATAATTTCTGTACACATGACTCCATGAACAGGAGCAAAGGGGACACTTAAAGAAATCATAGGACTAAGGAGAGATCAGGATTAGGAGGGTTTGTACTAGTCTAGAAATGCTGACCTGAAAACCAACTAAAGTTTCAACTCCTTCTTTTGAGGAACATTAGCTGTGCCGTGCTTTTCAAAAATGACTTGTCATAACTGATTGATGCCCATGTTAGCAACTCTTCTGAAATTACGTTGAAAGTAGACTAATGTGAGAGTTTCTCTTTAGAGAGAATTCAAATTACTTGCATAGGAAGTGGCAGCAGGTCTGGGGATGTTGTAGCTCAGTGGCAGTGACCTTGCCTAGCTTGGGGCTGGCCTGCCATGGACTTTCACCCCAAACACTTGCAAGAAAAGAAAAGGGAGGGAAGGGAGAGAGAAAGTTGGAAGGGAGGAAGGCAAAGTTGGAGGGATGGATGGAGGTACAAAAGAAGGAAGAAGAAAAGGAGAAAAACCAGGAAGGGGGGAAGGAAGCAAGGAAGGTAGGAAATAGGGAGAGCACAAGGGCAGAAAAAGGACTGAGTCACTCAAACAAAAGGCAAGGGACACAAAGACCAATATAGGCCATAAAAGCTGTTTGAACGGTTTAGTCAGCTTTAGAATTTGAGTGACATCACACTGAATGTTATTATGACTGGATGGAATCTTCCTACTAACCCCGCCTTGGCCTGGCCTAAACCAAATCAAGGGGTGGGTGGCATGGAGAGGAATTCTCTCTGGCTGGAGTGGGAGGGACCTAAACATGTGGCACTTGAGGATGCACTGGGTAGGGAAGGGGACAAGACTCCCCTGATGGGCAGTTGAGACAACAAGGCTCCTGGGAGCCCCTGATCATGGCTCCCACCGCCATACGCACACCACCCACCATACGCTCAGCCCCTGAAGGGGCTCACAGTGGTCTGCTCCGTGGCCTGGTGCAGGTTGGAGTTCCTGACCAAACACCTGAGTGTCCACAGCCTGTGTTGGCCTGCCTGGGCAGGCTGTGGTTGTGGTGGCAAGAGCCAAAGCTGTCTTGGCGTGATGGAGGAGCCAAGGGCTGCCTCTCAGCCATACTAGTGGGTGGTTCTGGAAGAAGCACCCAGGGTTGTGGCAGCATTGTCCGAAGACATGAAGCCAGGCCATCTTCCTTCTGGCTTTCCTTGGGAGTTGATGATGTGTACAGCTCTTGGAATTTTTGCTGTTCTCTCACTTTTCTGGAGAGCTTTTCAGTCGGTTAATAGCAGGCTTTACGTGGGAAGAGAAAAAAGGCTGGCTCTAAATCTTGCTGGACTTATTGAGGCAAAATGTGGACTTCTTGATAAAGTGAGCCTTGTTGAAAAAGAACATAAAGGCTTAGACTCATCTTTCAAGGATTGCAGGTTTGAGAAGGGTTCAAGGGAAGCACAACAGCTGGAGGCAACCTACGAAAAGCTGCATAGGTCCGAATCCAGCCATGGCGTTGAAATGCTCTTTCTAGAAGAAGAGCTCAAAGCACAGAAGGCTAAACATGGTCAACAGGATGAAACGATGGCGCATCTATCAAGAGGGATACAGTCCCTCCAAGGTGAATCTGAATCCCTCAGATCACAAATAGCTGAAGCCAAAACAAACTGGAGACTCTTTCAAGTGAATGAGGAAGAACTGAAGCTGGCAATCAAAGAGGTTTTGAATGAAGGATCCCTACTTCCGCAAACGCAGAGACCAACAATACAAGGAGAAGCTGAAGCACAGAGGGAACAAGGAGGTGTCCAATATAAAGCAAAAATCATATTAGAGGACTCTAAAGTAGCTGGAGAACAAGTTCTAAAGGACACCGAAAATCACATGGAGTCTCTGAGTGAATGCTTGCTGAAGACGAAGGATAGATCTTCTCCAAGCCTGGGAGCCCAAAGGGACGGTGGTAACCTGGAACTGGGAAAGACGAGTGAACCCGAAATTGGTGCTCACTTGGAGGATGAGTCCAAAGGAGCTTTGAGGAACCTGGTTTATGGTGATAAGCTAAAGGCCTCCTTAGAAATCTTGGAAGGAGGAAGAAATCAAAAATGTACTTTCTCATCTGAAGTGGAGAAAACCACGGAAGACCTTACAGAACACCTTAAAAGTCTGCAGACTGAACAGGCATCCTTGCAGTCTGAAAATGCACAGCTGCAAAGTGAGAATGAGATCCTACAGAGGAACTTGAAAGTCATGATGGAACGCTATCAAGAAAATACGATGAAACTGCACAGGAAATTAAGAGTGGAGGAAAACTACCGTGTGGAGCAAGAGGAGAAACTTTCCAAAGTCGAAGAAAAGATGAGCCATACAATAAAAGAGCTGGAGACCTACAGAAAGAGAGCCCAATATCTTGAAGAACAATTGCAGAGTACCATTCATTCCTGTCTGGGGAAGATTATTTCCTCTGAGAAAGAAGCACATGCCAGTGAGTTGGCAGCTCGGATTGCTGAAAGAAACCTCAGCTATTTCAGGAAACAAAAT
Organism: Callospermophilus lateralis; assembly: GCF_048772815.1. Lineage (NCBI taxonomy): Eukaryota > Metazoa > Chordata > Mammalia > Rodentia > Sciuridae > Callospermophilus > Callospermophilus lateralis. The sequence continues at coordinate 1,268,737 of NW_027513711.1, forward strand.
GCACACAACAGACAAAAATTAACGGAGAAGGAGCTGAGATTTGAACTTGTAGGAAAAGATCCCTATGATGCACTGGATGTTTCCAACTCAGCAATGGGCAGTAGCCTTCTCCAAATGGGCCCTCACCAATAGGTCACCCTTCATCTGAAAGGAGACCTCCTATTTTGAAAAGAGTGGTCCACTCACACTCTCACCTTTCACTCCAGTGGGAGGAGGAAGAGGGTCAAGGGGCCCTGGAGAATCCTCTGGACCATGCGACTAGCAGTAAAGAAAGAGAATCCAGGTGTCATAAGTTCACCATTTTTCAGAGAGCACCTTCTCAGACTGGGCCCCTCTCTCCTCCTGGGGAACAGGCGAGCAGGCTGATGATCCCTCCGCCAGGCCAACCATATTCTTCTGATGCACGTCTTCCTCTACAAAGGCAAGATAGGTTTTACTCAAATTGTGGTAGAGCATCGGGACCAGCAGAACACAGAATTCCTAATATGCCTCCTTTGGACTCTGATGTGCCTGATTCACCTCTCCATGCTGAAAACCAAGCAACTGGCTCTGGCTCTGTGTTGGCACCTTTCCCTCCAGTCAGAGGTGCCTTGTTTCCAGTTGACCCAAGGAGTCAGTTCCTGAGAAGAGGACCTTTTTTTTCCTCCACCTCTCCCAGGAAACTTGTCTGGGAACCTGGAGATTATTTTCCACCTGACCCGCCACCCACTCCATTTCCAATGTGATGTGTCTATGCAGGGAGGGGGTTTTCCTCACAATCTTCCCCCAACAGCTGGAATTCAGCCCTCTACACCCCCATTCTGAAAGTACAAGTGAGTTCCCTGAAGGGTTCCTTCCACCTGCAAATGAGCCTGTGACTCAACATCCAGAACCAAACAAGAAACCTCATGCTGTTGCTCTCTCTTCAAATGTAATTTGACTTATCTCTCATTTTTAGTTTCTAAGTAACTGCTTTTACTTCAGTAATTGACTATACTTTGGCTCCAACTGAAGCTCAATGAAACAATAATTCTTAAGATAGTATTTTGTAAATAAAGATGGTTTACGTAGGAATCTTCTGAGTAAAATATTCCTATTTTATTTTATTCCAGAGAACAGCATTTAATCTGATGAAGCCACTCTTACATCAACAAGACTGGGAGTTCTAGGTACTTGTAATCTAGCTGATGCAAATATCTTTTAATATCCCAAAAAAGAAGTGCATTTAGTATGACTGTAGCAAATGTAAAGTGACTTTAGGCTTAATGAAGAATTGTCACTGATTTACAGACTGGTTGGGCATTTCAGCCAGTTTTTCCATATCAGAATAACTAGAGCATGGGAGGACTAAAGGAGAGAACACAACTAAACATGTCAGGGAAACAGGAGATCTCAACTACAAAGAAAAATGAAGACCTCTTGTTTATATTGGTTGCTTAAAACATTACATAGCTCTTGAGATACCATATTTCCTACATTAGATTCAAGTGAGTTATGAACTCCCATTTTCACCCCATATACAGATTGCACAATCACATTGTTTACACATCCACATTTTTACAAAATGCCATATTAGTAACTGTTGTATTCTGCTACCTTTTCTAGCCTCTACTATCGCCCCTCTCCTGCCCTCCCATCTTCTCTCACTATCCCATCTGCTGTAATTTAACGCTTGGGAATTCTGAACCACACTTTAAACTCACTCTCCTCCCCTTTTTCCCTTCTGTCAAATTACTCATCATCTTCTTCTATTTCTCCTCCTCCTTATACCTTAAATTCATTCATCATACACTCATGCATTGGTTCATTCATTCCTTTCACATATGGTGTTGGGGTTCCAACTCAGGACCTTTGAAAGTGTGAAGCCAGCACTCTAGTGCTGAGCCAAAACCCCAGCACCTGTCTTTTTGATTTTATGACTGTTTGTATGAAATTCAGAATCGCATTCTGCTATGGTTCACTGATATGTGGATTGACCTAGTCCTTGTTTTCTGGGAGACTTTTGGAAAATATACATGAATTATTAGGAGATTGAAATGAAGAAACAAAGAGGAAATTCCCCAATTTCTTATTGTTAGAGTCCATAGTCTGACTCTGCCTACCTACTGTAAAAACTTTTAAACCCTTACTCCCCATTTCTATATCATTGCCAGCAAGTGAACATTCACTGCCCTACAACAAACCAGAGAACTCACATTGAACAATGTTTCCCCAGTAGAGACCAAGACACAATACTTATTAAAAAAAATACCCTAGTTATGAGTTAGTAGGTAAAGCTTTATTTGAGTGTTAAATGTGCTCTAATTATGTGTTTGTGTGTTTGTTGATGTGTGTGGTGTGTGGGTGTGTGTGCTTGTGTGTGAAACAAGCACTGAGGTGTAAAATAAATGCAGGATTGCAACGGCCTTCTTAAAAATAAGAAGCAACTTTATCACATTTGAAGCCCAGTGAAGAATCTGCCTGATACTTAACCTACAATTAATTGAAATGTGAAAAATTCAGGCCTCGAAAAACAAAGCCAACATACATACTGAATCTAATCAGTCTGTCTCACCTGTTTTCTTATCACTCCTTTCAATAAACCTAAATTGCCAGCATAAAACATCAGTTGTTCTAAACGAGTGGACGGATGTCCCCTGTCATGGGCTGTGTAAAACACATGGACTATCCGGCACTGATTGCTATTTAGAATGACTTCTGCCTGAACTACTATTCCAGAATTGTTGCTGATATACTGCGGTTCTTATACCAGTAAACTGGAATGAAGGTAATTTCAGGCTGCAAAGGAATAAATTGATAATACTAACTGGTTTTTGGAAAACACTGCCATGAAAAATTATCAATATGTTCATAAAGGCATCTACATGTCTCTTCACAAGGGTTTTACTTAATGGGGGAGGTGGTGAGGTCTGGATATAACTGAACTGTCCATTAGTAGGTAGAACAATATCATGGGAATCAGAGTGCACATTCCGGTTTGACCTCAATCTAGGTAACATGGATTCATCTCTGTGTAATAGGCCTGCTTCTGAAAAACACAATGTAGAGCTCCAAAAGCAGAACGATACTTTCAGAATACCATGTTATGTTTGTAAATAGACAGACAGATAGATATACAGAAATCAAAAATCTGAAAACGGTCTGGAAGTGTACATTTCTATAACTTACAATGTCAGTAGTGGGGGATTAATAGCAGATCAAGAAGACTGTATCTGCATGAGAAATGGTTCAATTTTTGAAAGAGTTTTTTAAATGAAAATGGACAAAAAATTTAAAGGGTTACAGTAAGTGTTGAGGAGTGACTTGGCAAAAGGAGCACAGAGGTGAGAAAGAATTAAGTAGAGTTCAATAGAACCAGGTATAATTTCTGTACACATGACTCCATGAACAGGAGCAAAGGGGACACTTAAAGAAATCATAGGACTAAGGAGAGATCAGGATTAGGAGGGTTTGTACTAGTCTAGAAATGCTGACCTGAAAACCAACTAAAGTTTCAACTCCTTCTTTTGAGGAACATTAGCTGTGCCGTGCTTTTCAAAAATGACTTGTCATAACTGATTGATGCCCATGTTAGCAACTCTTCTGAAATTACGTTGAAAGTAGACTAATGTGAGAGTTTCTCTTTCGAGAGAATTCAAATTACTTGCATAGGAAGTGGCAGCAGGTCTGGGGATGTTGTAGCTCAGTGGCAGTGACCTTGCCTAGCTTGGGGCTGGCCTGCCATGGACTTTCACCCCAAACACTTACAAGAAAAGAAAAGGGAGGGAAGGGAGAGAGAAAGTTGGAAGGGAGGAAGGCAAAGTTGGAGGGATGGATGGAGGTACAAAAGAAGGAAGAAGAAAAGGAGAAAAACCAGGAATAGGGGAAAGGAAGAAAGGAAGGTAGGAAATAGGGAGAGCACAAGGGCAGAAAAAGGACTGAGTCACTCAAACAAAAGGCAAGGGTCACAAAGACCAATATAGGCCATAAAAGCTGTTTGAACGGTTTAGTCAGCTTTAGAATTTGAGAGACATCACACTGAATGTTATTATGACTGGATGGAATCTTCCTACTAACCCCGCCTTGGCCTGGCCTAAACCAAATCAAGGGGTGGGTGGCATGGAGAGGAATTCTCTCTGGCTGGAGTGGGAGGGACCTAAACATGTGGCACTTGAGGATGCACTGGGTAGGGAAGGGGACAAGACTCCCCTGATGGGCAGTTGAGACAACAAGGCTCCTGGGAGCCCCTGATCATGGCTCCCACCGCCATACGCACACCACCCACCATACGCTCAGCCCCTGAAGGGGCTCACAGTGGTCTGCTCCATTGCCTGGTGCAGGTTGGAGTTCCTGACCAAACACCTGACTGTCCACAGCCTGTGTTGGCCTGCCTGGGCAGGCTGTGGTTGTGGTGGCAAGAGCCAAAGCTGTCTTGGCGTGATGGAGGAGCCAAGGGCTGCCTCTCAGCCATACTAGTGGGTGGTTCTGGAAGAAGCACCCAGGGTTGTGGCAGCATTGTCCGAAGACATGAAGCCAGGCCATCTTCCATCTGGCTTTCCTTGGGAGTTGATGATGTGTACAGCTCATGGATTTTTTGCTGTTCTCTCACTTTTCTGGAGAGCTTTTCAGTCGGTTAGTAGCAGGCTTTACGTGGGAAGAGAAAAAAGGCTGGCTCTAAATCTTGCTGGACTTATTGAGGCAAAATGTGGACTTCTTGATAAAGTGAGCCTTGTTGAAAAAGAACATAAAGGCTTAGACTCATCTTTCAAGGATTGCAGGTTTGAGAAGGGTTCAAGGGAAGCACAACAGCTGGAGGCAACCTACGAAAAGCTGCATAGGTGCGAATCCAGCCATGGCGTTGAAATGCTCTTTCTAGAAGAAGAGCTCAAAGCACAGAAGGCTAAACATGGTCAACAGGATGAAATGAGGGCGCATCTATCAAGAGGGATACAGTCCCTCCAAGGTGAATCTGAATCCCTCAGATCACAAATAGCTGAAGCCAAAACAAACTGGAGACTCTTTCAAGTGAATGAGGAAGAACTGAAGCTGGCAATCAAAGAGGTTTTGAATGAAGGATCCCTACTTCCGCAAACGCAGAGACCAACAATACAAGGAGAAGCTGAAGCACAGAGGGAATAAGGAGGTGTCCAATATAAAGCAAAAATCATATTAAAGGACTCTAAAGTAGCTGGAGAACAAGTTCTAAGGGACACCGAAAATCACATGGAGTCTCTGAGTGAATGCTTGCTGAAGACGAAGGATAGATCTTCTCCAAGCCTGGGAGCCCAAAGGGATGGTTGTCACCTGGAACTGGGAAAGACGAGTGAACCCGAAATTGGTGCTCACTTGGAGGATGAGTCCAAAGGAGCTTTGAGGAACCTGGTTTATGGTGATAAGCTAAAGGCCTCCTTAGAAATCTTGGAAGGAGGAAGAAATAAAAAATGTACTTTCTCATCTGAAGTGGAGAAAACCACGGAAGACCTTAAAGAACACCTTAAAAGTCGGCAGACTGAACAGGCATCCTTGCAGTCAGAAAATGCACAGCTGCAAAGTGAGAATGAGACCCTACAGAAGAACTTGAAAGTCATGATGGAGCACTATCAGGAAAATACGATGAAACTGCACAGGAAATTAAGAGTGGAGGAAAACTACCGTGTGGAGCAAGAGGAGAAACTTTCCAAAGTCGAAGAAAAGATGAGCCATACAATAAAAGAGCTGGAGACCTACAGAAAGAGAGCCCAATATCTTGAAGAACAATTGCAGAGTACCATTCATTCCTGTCTGGGGAAGATTATTTCCTCTGAGAAAGAAGCACATGCTAGTGAGTTGGCAGCTCGGATTGCTGAAAGAAACCTCAGCTATTTCAAAAAACAAAATGCACGCAATAGACAAAAATTAACTGAGAAGGAGCTGAGATTTGAACTTGTAGGAAAAGATCCCTATGATGCAATGGATGTTTCCAACTCAGCAATGGGCAGAAAGCCTTCTCCAAATGGGCCATCACCAATAGGTCACCCTTCATCTGAAAGGAGACCTCCTCATTTTGAAAAGAGTGGTCCACTCACACTCTCACCTTTCACTCCAGTGGGAGGAGGAAGAGGGTCATGGGGCCCTGGAGAATCCTCTGGACCATGCGACTACCAGTAAAGAAGAGAATCCAGCTGTCATAAGTTCACCGATTTTCTGAGAGCACCTTCTCAGACTGGGCCCCTCTCTCCTCCAGGGGAACAGGCCAGCAGGCTGATGATCCCTCCGCCAGGCCAACCATATTCTTCTGATGCACGTCTTCCTCTACAAAGGCAAGATAGGTTTTACTCAAATTGTGGTAGAGCATCGGGACCAGCAGAACACAGAATTCCTAATATGCCTCCTTTGGACTCTGATGTGCCTGATTCACCTCTCCATGCTGAAAACCAAGCAACTGGCTCTGGCTCTGTGTTGGCACCTTTCCCTCCAGTCAGAGGTGCCTTGTTTCCAGTTGACCCAAGGAGTCAGTTCCTGAGAAGAGGACCTTTTTTTTCCTCCACCTCTCCCAGCAAACTTGTCTGGGAACCTGGAGATTATATTCCACCTGACCCGCCACCCACTCCATTTCCAATGTGATGTGTCTATGCAGGGAGGGGGTTTTCCTCACAATCTTCCCCCAACAGCTGGAATTCAGCCCTCTAAACCCCCATTCTGAAAGTACAAGTGAGTTCCCTGAAGGGTTCCTTCCACCTGCAAATGAGCCTGTTACTCAAAATTCAGAACCAAACAATAAACTTCATGCTGTTGCTCTCTCTTCATATGTAATTTGACTTATCTCTCATTTTTAGTTTTTAAGTAACTGCTTTTACATCAGTAATTGACTATACTTTGGCTCCAATTGAAGCTCAATGAAACAATAATTCTTAAGATAGTATTTTGTAAATAAAGATGGTTTACATAGGAATCTTCTGAGTAAATTATTCCTATTTTATTTTATTCCAGAGAACAGCATTTAATCTGATGAAGCCACTCTTACATCAACAAGAATGGGAGTTCTAGGTACTTGTAATCTAGCTGATGGAAATATCTTTTAACCTCCAAAAAGAAGTGCATTTAGTATGACTGTAGCAAATGTAAAGTGACTTTGGGCTTAATGAACAATTGTCACTGATTTAGAGACTGGTTGGGCATTTCAGCTAGTTTTTCCATATCAGAATAACTAGAGCATGGGAGGACTAAAGGAGAGAACACAACTAAACATGTCAGGGAAACAGGAGATCTCAACTACAAAGAAAAATGAAGACCTCTTGTTTATATTGGTTGCTTAAAACATTACATAGCTCTTGAGATACCATATTTCCTACATTAGATTCAAGTGAGTTATGAACTCCCATTTTCACCCCATATACAGATTGCACAATCACATTGTTTACACATCCACATTTTTACAAAATGCCATATTAGTAACTGTTGTATTCTGCTACCTTTTCTAGCCTCTACTATCCCCCCCCTCCTGCCCTCCCTTCTTCTCTCTCTATCCCATCTGCTGTAATTTAACGCTTGGGAATTGGAAACCACACTTTAAACTCACTCTCCTCCCCTTTTTCCCTTCTGTCAAATTACTCATCATCTTCTTCTATTTCTCCTCCTCCTTATACCTTTAATTCATTCATCATACACTCATGCATTGGATCATTCATTCCTTTCACATATGGTGTTGGGGATCCAACTCAGGACCTTTGAAAGTGTGAAGCCAGCACTCTAGTGCTGTTCCAAAACCCCAGCACCTGTCTTGTTGATTTTATGACTGTTTGTATGAAATTCAGAATCGCATTCTGCTATGGTTTACTGATATGTGGAATGACCTAGTCTTTGTTTTCTCGGAGACTTTTGGAAAATATACATGAATTATTAGGAGATTGAAATGAAGAAACAAAGAGGAAATTCCCCAATTTCTTATTCTTAGAGTCCATACTCTGACTCTGCCTACCTACTGTAAAAACTTTTAAACCCTTACTCCCCATTTCTATATCATTGCCAACAAGTGAACATTCACTGCCCTACAACAAACCAGAGAACTCACATTGAACAATGTTTCCCCAGTAGAGACCAAGACACAATACTTATTAAAAAAAATACCCTAGTTATGAGTTAGTAGGTAAAGCTTTATTTGAGTGTTAAATGTGCTCTATTTATGCGTTTGTGTGTTTGTTGATGTGTGTGGTGTGTGGGTGTGTGTGCTTGTGTGTGAAACAAGCACTGAGGTGTAAAATAAATGCAGGATTGCAACGGCCTTCTTAAAAATAAGAAGCAACTTTATCACATTTGAAGCCCAGTGAAGAATCTGCCTGATACTTAACCTACAATTAATTGAAATGTGAAAAATTCAGGCCTCGAAAAACAAAGCCAACATACATACTGAATCTAATCAGTCTGTCTCTCCTGTTTTCTTATCACTCCTTTCAATAAACCTAAATTGCCAGCATAAAACATCAGTTGTTCTAAACGAGTGGACGGATGTCCCCTGTCATGGGCTGTGTAAAACACATGGACGATCCGGCACTGATTGTTATCTAGAATGACTTCTGCCTGAACTACTATTGGAGAATTGTTGCTGATATACTGCGGTTCTTATACCAGTAAACTGGAATGAAGGTAATTTCAGGCTGCAAAGGAATAAATTGATTTTACTAACTGGTTTTTGGAAAACACTGCCATGAAAAATTATCAATATGTTCATAAAGGCATCTACATGTCTCTTCACAAGGGTTTTACTTAATGGGGGAGGTGGTGAGGTCTGGATATAACTGAACTGTCCATTAGTAGGTAGAACAATATCATGGGAATCAGAGTGCACATTCCGGTTTGACCTCAATCTAGGTAACATGGATTCATCTCTGTGTAATAGGCCTGCTTCTGAAAAACACAATGTAGAGCTCCAAAAGTAGAACGATACTTTCAGAATACCATGTTATGTTTGTAAATAGACAGACAGATAGATATACAGAAATCAAAAATCTGAAAACGGTCTGGAAGTGTACCTTTCTATAACTTACAATGTCAGTAGTGGGGGATTAATAGCAGATCAAGAAGACTGTATCTGCATGAGAAATGGTTCAATTTTTGAAAGAGTTTTTTAAATGAAAATGGACAAAAAATTTAAAGGGTTACAGTAAGTGTTGAGGAGTGACTTGGCAAAAGGAGCACAGAGGTGAGAAAGAATTAAGTAGAGTTCAATAGAACCAGGTATAATTTCTGTACACATGACTCCATGAACAGGAGCAAAGGGGACACTTAAAGAAATCATAGGACTAAGGAGAGATCAGGATTAGGAGGGTTTGTACTAGTCTAGAAATGCTGACCTGAAAACCAACTAAAGTTTCAACTCCTTCTTTTGAGGAACGTTAGCTGTGCCGTGCTTTTCAAAAATGACTTGTCATAACTGATTGATGCCCATGTTAGCAACTCTTCTGAAATTACGTTGAAAGTAGACTAATGTGAGAGTTTCTCTTTAGAGAGAATTCAAATTACTTGCATAGGAAGTGGCAGCAGGTCTGGGAATGTTGTAGCTCAGTGGCAGTGACCTTGCCTAGCTTGGGGCTGGCCTGCCATGGACTTTCACCCCAAACACTTGCAAGAAAAGAAAAGGGAGGGAAGGGAGAGAGAAAGTTGGAAGGGAGGAAGGCAAAGTTGGAGGGATGGATGGAGGTACAAAAGAAGGAAGAAGAAAAGGAGAAAAACCAGGAAGGGGGGAAGGAAGCAAGGAAGGTAGGAAATAGGGAGAGCACAAGGGCAGAAAAAGGACTGAGTCACTCAAACAAAAGGCAAGGGTCACAAAGACCAATATAGGCCATAAAAGCTGTTTGAACGGTTTAGTCAGCTTTAGAATTTGAGAGACATCACACTGAATGTTATTATGACTGGATGGAATCTTCCTACTAACCCCGCCTTGGCCTGGCCTAAACCAAATCAAGGGGTGGGTGGCATGGAGAGGAATTCTCTCTGGCTGGAGTGGGAGGGACCTAAACATGTGGCACTTGAGGATGCACTGGGTAGGGAAGGGGACAAGACTCCCCTGATGGGCAGTTGAGACAACAAGGTTCCTGGGAGCCCCTGATCATGGCTCCCACCGCCATACGCACACCACCCACCATACGCTCAGCCCCTGAAGGGGCTCACAGTGGTCTGCTCCGTTGCCTGGTGCATGTTGGAGTTCCTGACCAAACACCTGAGTGTCCACAGCCTGTGTTGGCCTGCCTGGGCAGGCTGTGGTTGTGGTGGCAAGAGCCAAAGCTGTCTTGGCGTGATGGAGGAGCCAAGGGCTGCCTCTCAGCCATACTAGTGGGTGGTTCTGGAAGAAGCACCCAGGGTTGTGGCAGCATTGTCCGAAGACATGAAGCCAGGCCATCTTCCTTCTGGCTTTTCTTGGGAGTTGATGATGTGTACAGCTCTTGGATTTTTTGCTGTTCTCTCACTTTTCTGGAGAGCTTTTCAGTCGGTTAGTAGCAGGCTTTACGTGGGAAGAGAAAAAAGGCTGGCTCTAAATCTTGCTGGACTTATTGAGGCAAAATGTGGACTTCTTGATAAAGTGAGCCTTGTTGAAAAAGAACATAAAGGCTTAGACTCATCTTTCAAGGATTGCAGGTTTGAGAAGGGTTCAAGGGAAGCACAACAGCTAGAGGCAACCTACGAAAAGCTGCATAGGTCCGAATCCAGCCATGGCGTTGAAATGCTCTTTCTAGAAGAAGAGCTCAAAGCACAGAAGGCTAAACATGGTCAACAGGATGAAACGATGGCGCATCTATCAAGAGGGATACAGTCCCTCCAAGGTGAATCTGAATCCCTCAGATCACAAATAGCTGAAGCCAAAACAAACTGGAGACTCTTTCAAGTGAATGAGGAAGAACTGAAGCTGGCAATCAAAGAGGTTTTGAATGAAGGATCCCTACTTCCGCAAACGCAGAGACCAACAATACAAGGAGAAGCTGAAGCACAGAGGGAACAAGGAGGTGTCCAATATAAAGCAAAAATCATATTAGAGGACTCTAAAGTAGCTGGAGAACAAGTTCTAAGGGACACCGAAAATCACATGGAGACTCTGAGTGAATGCTTGCTGAAGACGAAGGATAGATCTTCTCCAAGCCTGGGAGCCCAAAGGGATGGTGGTCACCTGGAACTGGGAAAGACGAGTGAACCCGAAATTGGTGCTCACTTGGAGGATGAGTCCAAAGGATCTTTGAGGAACCTGGTTTATGGTGATAAGCTAAAGGCCTCCTTAGAAATCTTGGAAGGAGGAAGAAATCAATAATTTACTTTCTCATCTGAAGTGGAGAAAACCACGGAAGACCTTACAGAACACCTTAAAAGTCTGCAGACTGAACAGGCATCCTGGCAGTCAGAAAATGCACAGCTGCAAAGTGAGAATGAGACCCTACAGAAGAACTTGAAAGTCATGATGGAACGCTATCAAGAAAATACGATGAAACTGCACAGGAAATTAAGAGTGGAGGAAAACTACCGTGTGGAGCAAGAGGAGAAACTTTCCAAAGTCGAAGAAAAGATGAGCCATACAATAAAAGAGCTGGAGACCTACAGAAAGAGAGCCCAATATCTTGAAGAACAATTGCAGAGTACCATTCATTCTGTCTGGGGAAGATTATTTCCTCTGAAAAAGAAGCACATGCCAGTGAGTTGGCAGCTCGGATTGCTGAAAGAAACCTCAGCTATTTCAGGAAACAAAATGCACGCAACAGACAAAAATTAACGGAGAAGGAGCTGAGATTTGAACTTGTAGGAAAAGATCCCTATGATGCACCGGATGTTTCCAACTCAGCAATGGGCAGAAAGCCTTCTCCAAATGGGGCCTCACCAATAGGTCACCCTTCATCTGAAAGGAGACCTCCTCATTTTGAAAAGAGTGGTCCACTCTCACTCTCACCTTTCACTCCAGTGGAGGAGGAAGAGGGTCAAGGGGCCCTGGAGAATCCTCTGGACCATGCGACTAGCAGTAAAGGAAGAGAATCCAGCTGTCATAAGTTCACCGATTTTCAGAGAGCACCTTCTCAGACTGGGCCCCTCTCTCCTCCAGGGGAACAGGCCAGCAGGCTGATGATCCCTCCGCCAGGCCAACCATATTCTTCTGATGCACGTCTTCCTCTACAAAGGCAAGATAGGTTTTACTCAAATTGTGGTAGAGCATCGGGACCAGCAGAACACAGAATTCCTAATATGCCTCCTTTGGACTCTGATGTGCCTGATTCACCTCTCCATGCTGAAAACCAAGCAACTGGCTCTGGCTCTGTGTTGGCACCTTTCCCTCCAGTCAGAGGTGCCTTGTTTCCAGTTGACCCAAGGAGTCAGTTCCTGAGAAGAGGACCTTTTTTTTCCTCCACCTCTCCCAGGAAACTTGTCTGGGAACCTGGAGATTATTTTCCACCTGACCCGCCACCCACTCCATTTCCAATGTGATGTGTCTATGCAGGGAGGGGGTTTTCCTCACAATCTTCCCCCAACAGCTGGAATTCAGCCCTCTACACCCCCATTCTGAAAGTACAAGTGAGTTCCCTGAAGGGTTCCTTCCACCTGCAAATGAGCCTGTTACTCAACATCCAGAACCAAACAAGAAACCTCATGCTGTTGCTCTCTCTTCAAATGTAATTTGACTTATCTCTCATTTTTAGTTTTTAAGTAACTGCTTTTACTTCAGTAATTGACTATACTTTGGCTCCAATTGAAGCTCAATGAAACAATAATTCTTAAGATAGTATTTTGTAAATAAAGATGGTTTACGTAGGAATCTTCTGAGTAAATTATTCCTATTTTATTTTATTCCAGAGAACAGCATTTAATCTGATGAAGCCACTCTTACATAAACAAGAACGGGAGTTCTAGGTACTTGTAATCTAGCTGATGGAAATATCTTTTAAACTCCCAAAAAAGAAGTGCATTTAGTATGATTGTAGCAAATGTAATGTGACTTTAGGCTTAATGAAGAATTGTCACTGATTTACAGACTGGTTGGGCATTTCAGCCAGTTTTTCCATATCAGAATAACTAGAGCATGGGAGGACTAAAGGAGAGAACACAACTAAACATGTCAGGGAAACAGGAGATCTCAACTACAAAGAAAAATGAAGACCTCTTGTTTATATTGGTTGCTTAAAACATTACATAGCTCTTGAGATACCATATTTCCTACATTAGATTCAAGTGAGTTATGAACTCCCATTTTCACCCCATATACAGATTGCACAATCACATTGTTTACACATCCACATTTTTACAAAATGCCATATTAGTAACTGTTGTATTCTGCTACCTTTTCTAGCCTCTACTATCGCCCCTCTCCTGCCCTCCCATCTTCTCTCTCTATCCCATCTGCTGTAATTTAACGCTTGGGAATTGGAAACCACACTTTAAACTCACTCTCCTCCCCTTTTTCCCTTCTGTCAAATTACTCATCATCTTCTTCTATTTCTCCTCCTCCTTATACCTTTAATTCATTCATCATACACTCATGCATTGGTTCATTCATTCCTTTCACATATGGTGTTGGGGATCCAACTCAGGACCTTTGAAAGTGTGAAGCCAGCACTCTAGTGCTGAGCCAAAACCCCAGCACCTGTCTTTTTGATTTTATGACTGTTTGTATGAAATTCAAAATCGCATTCTGCTATGGTTTACTGATATGTGAATTGACCTAGTCCTTGTTTTCTGGGAGACTTTTGGAAAATATACATGAGTTATTAGGAGATTGAAATGAAGAAACAAAGAGGAAATTCCCCAATTTCTTATTCTTAGAGTCCATACTCTGACTCTGCCTACCTACTGTAAAAACTTTTAAACCCTTACTCCCCATTTCTATATCATTGCCAACAAGTGAACATTCACTGCCCTACAACAAACCAGAGAACTCACATTGAACAATGTTTCCCCAGTAGAGACCAAGACACAATACTTATTAAAAAAAATACCCCAGTTATGAGTTAGTAGGTAAAGCTTTATTTGAGTGTTAAATGTGCTCTAATTGTGTGTTTGTGTGTTTGTTGATGTGTGTGGTGTGTGGGTGTGTTGCTTGTGTGTGAAACAAGCACTGAGGTGTAAAATAAATGCAGGATTGCAACGGCCTTCTTAAAAATAAGAAGCAACTTTATCACATTTGAAGCCCAGTGAAGAATCTGCCTGATACTTAACCTACAATTAAATGAAATGTGAAAAATTCAGGCCTCGAAAAACAAAGCCAAATACATACTGAATCTAATCAGTCTGTCTCTCCTGTTTTCTTATCACTCCTTTCAATAAACCTAAATTGCCAGCATAAAACATCAGTTGTTCTAAACGAGTGGACGGATGTCCCCTGTCATGGGCTGTGTAAAACACATGGACGATCCGGCACTGATTGTTATCTAGAATGTCTTCTGCCTGAACTACTATTGGAGAATTGTTGCTGATATACTGCGGTTCTTATACCAGTAAACTGGAATGAAGGTAATTTCAGGCTGCAAAGGAATAAATTGATTTTACTAACTGGTTTTTGGAAAACACTGCCATGAAAAATTATCAATATGTTCATAAAGGCATCTACATGTCTCTTCACAATGGTTTTACTTAATGGGGGAGGTGGTGAGGTCTGGATATAACTGAACTGTCCATTAGTAGGTAGAACAATATCATGGGAATCAGAGTGCACATTCCGGTTTGACCTCAATCTAGGTAACATGGATTCATCTCTGTGTAATAGGCCTGCTTCTGAAAAACACAATGTAGAGCTCCAAAAGCAGAACGATACTTTCAGAATACCATGTTATGTTTGTAAATAGACAGACAGATAGATATACAGAAATAAAAAATCTGAAAACGCTCTGGAAGTGTACCTTTCTATAACTTACAATGTCAGTAGTGGGGGATTAATAGCAGATCAAGAAGACTGTATCTGCATGAGAAATGGTTCAATTTTTGAAAGAGTTTTTTAAATGAAAATGGACAAAAAATTTAAAGGGTTACAGTAAGTGTTGAGGAGTGACTTGGCAAAAGGAGCACAGAGGTGAGAAAGAATTAAGTAGAGTTCAATAGAACCAGGTATAATTTCTGTACACATGACTCCATGAACAGGAGCAAAGGGGACATTTAAAGAAATCATAGGACTAAGGAGAGATCAGGATTAGGAGGGTTTGTACTAGTCTAGAAATGCTGACCTGAAAACCAACTAAAGTTTCAACTCCTTCTTTGAGGAACATTAGCTGTGCCGTGCTTTTCAAAAATGACTTGTCATAACTGATTGATGCCCATGTTAGCAACTCTTCTGAAATTACGTTGAAAGTAGACTAATGTGAGAGTTTCTCTTTAGAGAGAATTCAAATTACTTGCATAGGAAGTGGCAGCAGGTCTGGGGATGTTGTAGCTCAGTGGCAGTGACCTTGCCTAGCTTGGGGCTGGCCTGCCATGGACTTTCACCCCAAACACTTGCAAGAAAAGAAAAGGGAGGGAAGGGAGAGAGAAAGTTGGAAGGGAGGAAGGCAAAGTTGGAGGGATGGATGGAGGTACAAAAGAAGGAAGAAGAAAAGGAGAAAAACCAGGAAGGGGGGAAGGAAGCAAGGAAGGTAGGAAATAGGGAGAGCACAAGGGCAGAAAAAGGACTGAGTCACTCAAACAAAAGGCAAGGGACACAAAGACCAATATAGGCCATAAAAGCTGTTTGAACGGTTTAGTCAGCTTTAGAATTTGAGTGACATCACACTGAATGTTATTATGACTGGATGGAATCTTCCTACTAACCCCGCCTTGGCCTGGCCTAAACCAAATCAAGGGGTGGGTGGCATGGAGAGGAATTCTCTCTGGCTGGAGTGGGAGGGACCTAAACATGTGGCACTTGAGGATGCACTGGGTAGGGAAGGGGACAAGACTCCCCTGATGGGCAGTTGAGACAACAAGGCTCCTGGGAGCCCCTGATCATGGCTCCCACCGCCATACGCACACCACCCACCATACGCTCAGCCCCTGAAGGGGCTCACAGTGGTCTGCTCCGTTGCCTGGTGCAGGTTGGAGTTCCTGACCAAACACCTGAGTGTCCACAGCCTGTGTTGGCCTGCCTGGGCAGGCTGTGGTTGTGGTGGCAAGAGCCAAAGCTGTCTTGGCGTGATGGAGGAGCCAAGGGCTGCCTCTCAGCCATACTAGTGGGTGGTTCTGGAAGAAGCACCCAGGGTTGTGGCAGCATTGTCCGAAGACATGAAGCCAGGCCATCTTCCTTCTGGCTTTCCTTGGGAGTTGATGATGTGTACAGCTCTTGGATTTTTTGCTGTTCTCTCACTTTTCTGGAGAGCTTTTCAGTCGGTTAGTAGCAGGCTTTACGTGGGAAGAGAAAAAAGGCTGGCTCTAAATCTTGCTGGACTTATTGAGGTAAAATGTGGACTTCTTGATAAAGTGAGCCTTGTTGAAAAAGAACATAAAGGCTTAGACTCATCTTTCAAGGATTGCAGGTTTGAGAAGGGTTCAAGGGAAGCACAACAGCTGGAGGCAACCTACGAAAAGCTGCATAGGTCCGAATCCAGCCATGGCGTTGAAATGCTCTTTCTAGAAGAAGAGCTCAAAGCACAGAAGGCTAAACATGGTCAACAGGATGAAACGATGGCGCATCTATCAAGAGGGATACATTCCCTCCAAGGTGAATCTGAATCCCTCAGATCACAAATAGCTGAAGCCAAAACAAACTGGAGACTCTTTCAAGTGAATCAGGAAGAACTGAAGCTGGCAATCAAAGAGGTTTTGAATGAAGGATCCCTACTTCCGCAAACGCAGAGACCAACAATACAAGGAGAAGCTGAAGCACAGAGGGAACAAGGAGGTGTCCAATATAAAGCAAAAATCATATTAGAGGACTCTAAAGTAGCTGGAGAACAAGTTCTAAGGGACACCGAAAATCACATGGAGTCTCTGAGTGAATGCTTGCTGAAGACGAAGGATAGATCTTCTCCAAGCCTGGGAGCCCAAAGGGATGGTGGTCACCTGGAACTGGGAAAGACGAGTGAACCCGAAATTGGTGCTCACTTGGAGGATGAGTCCAAAGGAGCTTTGAGGAACCTGGTTTATGGTGATAAGCTAAAGGCCTCCTTAGAAATCTTGGAAGGAGGAAGAAATCAAAAATGTACTTTCTCATCTGAAGTGGAGAAAACCACGGAAGACCTTACAGAACACCTTAAAAGTCTGCAGACTGAACAGGCATCCTTGCAGTCAGAAAATGCACAGCTGCAAAGTGAGAATGAGACCCTACAGAAGAACTTGAAAGTCATGATGGAACGCTATCAAGAAAAAACGATGAAACTGCACAGGAAATTAAGAGTGGAGGAAAACTACCGTGTGGAGCAA
Source organism: Callospermophilus lateralis (assembly GCF_048772815.1). Classification (NCBI taxonomy): domain Eukaryota; kingdom Metazoa; phylum Chordata; class Mammalia; order Rodentia; family Sciuridae; genus Callospermophilus; species Callospermophilus lateralis. The sequence goes on from NW_027513711.1 coordinate 1,286,023, forward strand.
GAGAAGAAACTTTCCAAAGTCGAAGAAAAGATGAGCCATACAATAAAAGTGCTGGAGACCTACAGAAAGAGAGCCCAATATCTTGAAGAACAATTGCAGAGTACCATTCATTCCTGTCTGGGGAAGATTATTTCCTCTGAGAAAGAAGCACATGCCAGTGAGTTGGCAGCTCGGATTGCTGAAAGAAACCTCAGCTATTTCAGGAAACAAAATGCACGCAACAGACAAAAATTAACGGAGAAGGAGCTGAGATTTGAACTTGTAGGAAAAGATCCCTATGATGCACTGGATGTTTCCAACTCAGCAATGGGCAGAAAGCCTTCTCCAAATGGGCCCTCACCAATAGGTCACCCTTCATCGGAAAGGAGACCTCCTCATTTTGAAAAGAGTGGTCCACTCACACTCTCACCTTTCACTCCAGTGGGAGGAGGAAGAGGGTCAAGGGGCCCTGGAGAATCCTCTGGACCATGCGACTAGCAGTAAAGGAAGAGAATCCAGCTGTCATAAGTTCACCGATTTTCAGAGAGCACCTTCTCAGACTGGGCCCCTCTCTCCTCCAGGGGAACAGGCCAGCAGGCTGATGATCCCTCCGCCAGGCCAACCATATTCTTCTGATGCACGTCTTCCTCTACAAAGGCAAGATAGGTTTTACTCAAATTGTGGTAGAGCATCGGGACCAGCAGAACACAGAATTCCTAATATGCCTCCTTTGGAATCTGATGTGCCTGATTCACCTCTCCATGCTGAAAACCAAGCAACTGGCTCTGGCTCTGTGTTGGCACCTTTCCCTCCAGTCAGAGGTGCCTTGTTTCCAGTTGACCCAAGGAGTCAGTTCCTGAGAAGAGGACCTTTTTTTTCCTCCACCTCTCCCAGGAAACTTGTCTGGGAACCGGGAGATTATTTTCCACCTGACCCGCCACCCACTCCATTTCCAATGTGATGTGTCTATGCAGGGAGGGGGTTTTCCTCACAATCTTCCCCCAACAGCTGGAATTCAGCCCTCTACACCCCCATTCTGAAAGTACAAGTGAGTTCCCTGAAGGGTTCCTTCCACCTGCAAATGAGCCTGTTACTCAACATCCAGAACCAAACAAGAAACCTCATGCTGTTGCTCTCTCTTCAAATGTAATTTGACTTATCTCTCATTTTTAGTTTTTAAGTAACTGCTTTTACTTCAGTAATTGACTATACTTTGGCTCCAATTGAAGCTCAATGAAACAATAATTCTTAAGATAGTATTTTGTAAATAAAGATGGTTTACATAGGAATCTTCTGAGTAAATTATTCCTATTTTATTTTATTCCAGAGAACAGCATTTAATCTGATGAAGCCACTCTTACATCAACAAGAATGGGAGTTCTAGGTACTTGTAATCTAGCTGATGGAAATATCTTTTAAACTCCCAAAAAAGAAGTGCATTTAGTATGACTGTAGCAAATGTAAAGTGACTTTAGGCTTAATGAAGAATTGTCACTGATTTACAGACTGGTTGGGCATTTCAGCCAGTTTTTCCATATCAGAATAACTAGAGCATGGGAGGACTAAAGGAGAGAACACAACTAAACATGTCAGGGAAACAGGAGATCTCAACTACAAAGAAAAATGAAGACCTCTTGTTTATATTGGTTGCTTAAAACATTACATAGCTCTTGAGATACCATATTTCCTACATTAGATTCAAGTGAGTTATGAACTCCCATTTTCACCCCATATACAGATTGCACAATCACATTGTTTACACATCCACATTTTTACAAAATGCCATATTAGTAACTGTTGTATTCTGCTACCTTTTCTAGCCTCTACTATCGCCCCTCTCCTGCCCTCCCATCTTCTCTCTCTATCCCATCTGCTGTATTTTAACGCTTGGGAATTGGAAACCACACTTTAAACTCACTCTCCTCCCCTTTTTCCCTTCTGTCAAATTACTCATCATCATTCTTCTATTTCTCCTCCTCCTTATACCTTTAATTCATTCATCATACACTCATGCATTGGTTCATTCATTCCTTTCACATATGGTGTTGGGGATCCAACTCAGGACCTTTGAAAGTGTGAAGCCAGCACTCTAGTGCTGAGCCAAAACCCCAGCACCTGTCTTTTTGATTTTATGACTGTTTGTATGAAATTCAGAATCGCATTCTGCTATGGTTTACTGATATGTGGATTGACCTAGTCCTTGTTTTCTGGGAGACTTTTCGAAAATATACATGAATTATTAGGAGATTGAAATGAAGAAACAAAGAGGAAATTCCCCAATTTCTTATTCTTAGAGTCCATACTCTGACTCTGCCTACCTACTGTAAAAACTTTTAAACCCTTACTCCCCATTTCTATATCATTGCCAACAAGTGAACATTCACTGCCCTACAACAAACCAGAGAACTCACATTGAACAATGTTTCCCCAGTAGAGACCAAGACACAATACTTATTAAAAAAAATACCCTAGTTATGAGTTAGTAGGTAAAGCTTTATTTGAGTGTTAAACGTGCTCTAATTATGCGTTTGTGTGTTTGTTGATGTGTGTGGTGTGTGGGTGTGTGTGCTTGTGTGTGAAACAAGCACTGAGGTGTAAAATAAATGCAGGATTGCAACGGCCTTCTTAAAAATAAGAAGCAACTTTATCACATTTGAAGCCCAGGGAAGAATCTGCCTGATACTTAACCTACAATTACTTGAAATGTGAAAAATTCAGGCCTCGAAAAACAAAGCCAACATACATACTGAATCTAATCAGTCTGTCTCACCTGTTTTCTTATCACTCCTTTCAATAAACCTAAATTGCCAGCATAAAACATCAGTTGTTCTAAACGAGTGGACGGATGTCCCCTGTCATGGGCTGTGTAAAACACATGGACGATCCGGCACTGATTGTTATCTAGAATGACTTCTGCCTGAACTACTATTGGAGAATTGTTGCTGATATACTGCGGTTCTTATACCAGTAAACTGGAATGAAGGTAATTTCAGGCTGCAAAGGAATAAATTGATTTTACTAACTGGTTTTTGGAAAACACTGCCATGAAAAATTATCAATATGTTCATAAAGACAACTACATGTCTCTTCACAAGGGTTTTACTTAATGGGGGAGGTGGTGAGGTCTGGATATAACTGAACTGTCCATTAGTAGGTAGAACAATATCATGGGAATCAGAGTGCACATTCCGGTTTGACCTCAATCTAGGTAACATGGATTCATCTCTGTGTAATAGGCCTGCTTCTGAAAAACACAATGTAGAGCTCCAAAAGCAGAACGATACTTTCAGAATACCATGTTATGTTTGTAAATAGACAGACAGATAGATATACAGAAATCAAAAATCTGAAAACGGTCTGGAAGTGTACATTTCTATAACTTACAATGTCAGTAGTGGGGGATTAATAGCAGATCAAGAAGACTGTATCTGCATGAGAAATGGTTCAATTTTTGAAAGAGTTTTTTAAATGAAAATGGACAAAAAATTTAAAGGGTTACAGTAAGTGTTGAGGAGTGACTTGGCAAAAGGAGCACAGAGGTGAGAAAGAATTAAGTAGAGTTCAATAGAACCAGGTATAATTTCTGTACACATGACTCCATGAACAGGAGCAAAGGGGACACTTAAAGAAATCATAGGACTAAGGAGAGATCAGGATTAGGAGGGTTTGTACTAGTCTAGAAATGCTGACCTGAAAACCAACTAAAGTTTCAACTCCTTCTTTTGAGGAACATTAGCTGTGCCGTGCTTTTCAAAAATGACTTGTCATAACTGATTGATGCCCATGTTAGCAACTCTTCTGAAATTACGTTGAAAGTAGACTAATGTGAGAGTTTCTCTTTAGAGAGAATTCAAATTACTTGCATAGGAAGTGGCAGCAGGTCTGGGGATGTTGTAGCTCAGTGGCAGTGACCTTGCCTAGCTTGGGGCTGGCCTGCCATGGACTTTCACCCCAAACACTTGCAAGAAAAGAAAAGGGAGGGAAGGGAGAGAGAAAGTTGGAAGGGAGGAAGGCAAAGTTGGAGGGATGGATGGAGGTACAAAAGAAGGAAGAAGAAAAGGAGAAAAACCAGGAAGGGGGGAAGGAAGCAAGGAAGGTAGGAAATAGGGAGAGCACAAGGGCAGAAAAAGGACTGAGTCACTCAAACAAAAGGCAAGGGACACAAAGACCAATATAGGCCATAAAAGCTGTTTGAACGGTTTAGTCAGCTTTAGAATTTGAGTGACATCACACTGAATGTTATTATGACTGGATGGAATCTTCCTACTAACCCCGCCTTGGCCTGGCCTAAACCAAATCAAGGGGTGGGTGGCATGGAGAGGAATTCTCTCTGGCTGCAGTGGGAGGGACCTAAACATGTGGCACTTGAGGATGCACTGGGTAGGGAAGGGGACAAGACTCCCCTGATGGGCAGTTGAGACAACAAGGCTCCTGGGAGCCCCTGATCATGGCTCCCACCACCATACGCACACCACCCACCATACGCTCAGCCCCTGAAGGGGCTCACAGTGGTCTGCTCCGTTGCCTGGTGCAGGTTGGAGTTCCTGACCAAACACCTGAGTGTCCACAGCCTGTGTTGGCCTGCCTGGGAAGGCTGTGGTTGTGGTGGCAAAAGCCAAAGCTGTCTTGGCGTGATGGAGGAGCCAAGGGCTGCCTCTCAGCCATACTAGTGGGTGGTTCTGGAAGAAGCACCCAGGGTTGTGGCAGCATTGTCCGAAGACATGAAGCCAGGCCATCTTCCTTCTGGCTTTCCTTGGGAGTTGATGATGTGTACAGCTCTTGGATTTTTTGCTGTTCTCTCACTTTTCTGGAGAGCTTTTCAGTCGGTTAGTAGCAGGCTTTACGTGGGAAGAGAAAAAAGGCTGGCTCTAAATCTTGCTGGACTTATTGAGGCAAAATGTGGACTTCTTGATAAAGTGAGCCTTGTTGAAAAAGAACATAAAGGCTTAGACTCATCTTTCAAGGATTGCAGGTTTGAGAAGGGTTCAAGGGAAGCACAACACCTGGAGGCAACCTACGAAAAGCTGCATAGGTCCGAATCCAGCCATGGCGTTGAAATGCTCTTTCTAGAAGAAGAGCTCAAAGCACAGAAGTCTAAACATGGTCAACAGGATGAAACGATGGCGCATCTATCAAGAGGGATACAGTCCCTCCAAGGTGAATCTGAATCCCTCAGATCACAAATAGCTGAAGCCAAAACAAACTAGAGACTCTTTCAAGTGAATGAGGAAGAACTGAAGCTGGCAATCAAAGAGGTTTTGAATGAAGGATCCCTACTTCCGCAAACGCAGAGACCAACAATACAAGGAGAAGCTGAAGCACAGAGGGAACAAGGAGGTGTCCAATATAAAGCAAAAATCATATTAGAGGACTCTAAAGTAGCTGGAGAACAAGTTCTAAGGGACACCGAAAATCACATGGAGTCTCTGAGTGAATGCTTGCTGAAGACGAAGGATAGATCTTCTCCAAGCCTGGGAGCCCAAAGGGATGGTGGTCACCTGGAACTGGGAAAGACGAGTGAACCCGAAATTGGTGCTCACTTGGAGGATGAGTCCAAAGGAGCTTTGAGGAACCTGGTTTATGGTGATAAGCTAAAGGCCTCCTTAGAAATCTTGGAAGGAGGAAGAAATCAAAAATGTACTTTCTCATCTGAAGTGGAGAAAACCACGGAAGACCTTACAGAACACCTTAAAAGTCTGCAGACTGAACAGGCATCCTTGCAGTCAGAAAATGCACAGCTGAAAAGTGAGAATGAGACCCTACAGAAGAACTTGAAAGTCATGATGGAACGCTATCAAGAAAATACGATGAAACTGCACAGGAAATTAAGAGTGGAGGAAAACTACCGTGTGGAGCAAGAGGAGAAACTTTCCAAAGTCGAAGAAAAGATGAGCCATACAATAAAAGAGCTGGAGACCTACAGAAAGAGAGCCCAATATCTTGAAGAACAATTGCAGAGTACCATTCATTCCTGTCTGGGGAAGATTATTTCCTCTGAGAAAGAAGCACATGCCAGTGAGTTGGCAGCTCGGATTGCTGAAAGAAACCTCAGCTATTTCAGGAAACAAAATGCACGCAACAGACAAAAATTAACGGAGAAGGAGCTGAGATTTGAACTTGTAGGAAAAGATCCCTATGATGCACTGGATGTTTCCAACTCAGCAATGGGCAGAAAGCCTTCTCCAAATGGGCCCTCACCAATAGGTCACCCTTCATCTGAAAGGAGACCTCCTCATTTTGAAAAGAGTGGTCCACTCACACTCTCACCTTTCACTCCAGTGGGAGGAGGAAGAGGGTCAAGGGGCCCTGGAGAATCCTCTGGACCATGCGACTAGCAGTAAAGGAAGAGAATCCAGCTGTCATAAGTTCACCGATTTTCAGAGAGCACCTTCTCAGACTGGGCCCCTCTCTCCTCCAGGGGAACAGGCCAGCAGGCTGATTATCCCTCCGCCAGGCCAACCATATTCTTCTGATGCACGTCTTCCTCTACAAAGGCAAGATAGGTTTTACTCAAATTGTGGTAGAGCATCGGGACCAGCAGAACACAGAATTCCTAATATGCCTCCTTTGGACTCTGATGTGCCTGATTCACCTCTCCATGCTGAAAACCAAGCAACTGGCTCTGGCTCTGTGTTGGCACCTTTCTCTCCAGTCAGAGGTGCCTTGTTTCCAGTTGACCCAAGGAGTCAGTTCCTGAGAAGAGGACCTTTTTGTTTCCTCCACCTCTCCCAGGAAACTTGTCTGGGAACCTGGAGATTATTTTCCACCTGACCCGCCACCCACTCCATTTCCAATGTGATGTGTCTATGCAGGGAGGGGGTTTTCCTCACAATCTTCCCCCAACAGCTGGAATTCAGCCCTCTACACCCCCATTCTGAAAGTACAAGTGAGTTCCCTGAAGGGTTCCTTCCACCTGCAAATGAGCCTGTTACTCAACATCCAGAACCAAACAAGAAACCTCATGCTGTTGCTCTCTCTTCAAATGTAATTTGACTTATCTCTCATTTTTAGTTTTTAAGTAACTGCTTTTACTTCAGTAATTGACTATACTTTGGCTCCAATTGAAGCTCAATGAAACAATAATTCTTAAGATAGTATTTTGTAAATAAAGATGGTTTACGTAGGAATATTCTGAGTAAATTATTCCTATTTTATTTTATTCCAGAGAACAGCATTTAATCTGATGAAGCCACTCTTACATCAACAAGAATGGGAGTTCTAGGTACTTGTAATCTAGCTGATGGAAATATCTTTTAAACTCCCAAAAAAGAAGTGCATTTAGTATGACTGTAGCAAATGTAAAGTGACTTTAGGCTTAATGAAGAATTGTCACTGATTTACAGACTGGTTGGGCATTTCAGCCAGTTTTTCCATATCAGAATAACTAGAGCATGGGAGGACTAAAGGAGAGAACACAACTAAACATGTCAGGGAAACAGGAGATCTCAACTACAAAGAAAAATGAAGACCTCTTGTTTATATTGGTTGCTTAAAACATTACATAGCTCTTGAGATACCATATTTCCTACATTAGATTCAAGTGAGTTATGAACTCCCATTTTCACCCCATATACAGATTGCACAATCACATTGTTTACACATCCACATTTTTACAAAATGCCATATTAGTAACTGTTGTATTCTGCTACCTTTTCTAGCCTCTACTATCGCCCCTCTCCTGCCCTCCCATCTTCTCTCTCTATCCCATCTGCTGTAATTTAACGCTTGGGAATTCTGAACCACACTTTAAACTCACTCTCCTCCCCTTTATCCCTTCTGTCAAATTACTCATCATCTTCTTCTATTTCTCCTCCTCCTTATACCTTTAATTCATTCATCATACACTCATGCATTGGTTCATTCATTCCTTTCACATATGGTGTTGGGGATCCAACTCAGGACCTTTGAAAGTGTGAAGCCAGCACTCTAGTGCTGAGCCAAAACCCCAGCACCTGTCTTTTTGATTTTATGACTGTTTGTATGAAATTCAGAATCGCATTCTGCTATGGTTTACTGATATGTGGATTGACCTAGTCCTTGTTTTCTGGGAGACTTTTGGAAAATATACATGAATTATTAGGAGATTGAAATGAAGAAACAAAGAGGAAATTCCCCAATTTCTTATTCTTAGAGTCCATACTCTGACTCTGCCTACCTACTGTAAAAACTTTTAAACCCTTACTCACCATTTCTATATCATTGCCAACAAGTGAACATTCACTGCCCTACAACAAACCAGAGAACTCATATTGAACAATGTTTCCCCAGTAGAGACCAAGACACAATACTTATTAAAAAAAATACCCTAGTTATGAGTTAGTAGGTAAAGCTTTATTTGAGTGTTAAACGTGCTCTAATTATGCGTTTGTGTGTTTGTTGATGTGTGTGGTGTGTGGGTGTGTGTGCTTGTGTGTGAAACAAGCACTGAGGTGTAAAATAAATGCAGGATTGCAACGGCCTTCTTAAAAATAAGAAGCAACTTTATCACATTTGAAGCCCAGGGAAGAATCTGCCTGATACTTAACCTACAATTACTTGAAATGTTAAAAATTCAGGCCTCGAAAAACAAAGCCAACATACATACTGAATCTAATCAGTCTGTCTCACCTGTTTTCTTATCACTCCTTTCAATAAACCTAAATTGCCAGCATAAAACATCAGTTGTTCTAAACGAGTGGACGGATGTCCCCTGTCATGGGCTGTGTAAAACACATGGACGATCCGGCACTGATTGTTATCTAGAATGACTTCTGCCTGAACTACTATTGGAGAATTGTTGCTGATATACTGCGGTTCTTATACCAGTAAACTGGAATGAAGGTAATTTCAGGCTGCAAAGGAATAAATTGATTTTACTAACTGGTTTTTGGAAAACACTGCCATGAAAAATTATCAATATGTTCATAAAGGCAACTACATGTCTCTTCACAAGGGTTTTACTTAATGGGGGAGGTGGTGAGGTCTGGATATAACTGAACTGTCCATTAGTAGGTAGAACAATATCATGGGAATCAGAGTGCACATTCCGGTTTGACCTCAATCTAGGTAACATGGATTCATCTCTGTGTAATAGGCCTGCTTCTGAAAAACACAATATAGAGCTCCAAAAGCAGAACGATACTTTCAGAATACCAGGTTATGTTTGTAAATAGACAGACAGATAGATATACAGAAATCAAAAATCTGAAAACGGTCTGGAAGTGTACATTTCTATAACTTACAATGTCAGTAGTGGGGGATTAATAGCAGATCAAGAAGACTGTATCTGCATGAGAAATGGTTCAATTTTTTAAAGAGTTTTTTAAATGAAAATGGACAAAAAATTTAAAGGGTTACAGTAAGTGTTGAGGAGTGACTTGGCAAAAGGAGCACAGAGGTGAGAAAGAATTAAGTAGAGTTCAATAGAACCAGGTATAATTTCTGTACATATGACTCCATGAACAGGAGCAAAGGGGAGACTTAAAGAAATCATAGGACTAAGGAGAGATCAGGATTAGGAGGGTTTGTACTAGTCTAGAAATGCTGACCTGAAAACCAACTAAAGATTAAACTCCTTCTTTTGAGGAACATTAGCTGTGCCGTGCTTTTCAAAAATGACTTGTCATAACTGATTGATGCCCATGTTAGCAACTCTTCTGAAATTACGTTGAAAGTAGACTAATGTGAGAGTTTCTCTTTAGAGAGAATTCAAATTACTTGCATAGGAAGTGGCAGCAGGTCTGGGGATGTTGTAGCTCAGTGGCAGTGACCTTGCCTAGCTTGGGGCTGGCTTGCCATGGACTTTCACCCCAAACACTTGCAAGAAAAGAAAAGGGAGGGAAGGGAGAGAGAAAGTTGGAGAGGGAGGAAGGCAAAGTTGGAGGGATGGATGGAGGTACAAAAGAAGGAAGAAGAAAAGGAGAAAAACCAGGAAGGGGGGAAGGAAGCAAGGAAGGTAGGAAATAGGGAGAGCACAAGGGCAGAAAAAGGACTGAGTCACTCAAACAAAAGGCAAGGGACACAAAGACCAATATAGGCCATAAAAGCTGTTTGAACGGTTTAGTCAGCTTTAGAATTTGAGTGACATCACACTGAATGTTATTATGACTGGATGGAATCTTCCTACTAACCCCGCCTTGGCCTGGCCTAAACCAAATCAAGGGGTGGGTGGCATGGAGAGGAATTCTCTCTGGCTGCAGTGGGAGGGACCTAAATATGTGGCACTTGAGGATGCACTGGGTAGGGAAGGGGACAAGACCCCCCTGATGGGCAGTTGAGACAACAAGGCTCCTGGGAGCCCCTGATCATGGCTCCCACCGCCATACGCACACCACCCACCATACGCTCAGCCCCTGAAGGGGCTCACAGTGGTCTGCTCCGTTGCCTGGTGCAGGTTGGAGTTCCTAACCAAACACCTGAGTGTCCACAGCCTGTGTTGGCCTGCCTGGGCAGGCTGTGGTTGTGGTGGCAAGAGCCAAAGCTGTCTTGGCGTGATGGAGGAGCCAAGGGCTGCCTCTCAGCCATACTAGTGGGTGGTTCTGGAAGAAGCACCCAGGGTTGTGGCAGCATTGTCCGAAGACATGAAGCCAGGCCATCTTCCTTCTGGCTTTCCTTGGGAGTTGATGATGTGTACAGCTCTTGGATTTTTTGCTGTTCTCTCACTTTTCTGGAGAGCTTTTCAGTCGGTTAGTAGCAGGCTTTACGTGGGAAGAGAAAAAAGGCTGGCTCTAAATCTTGCTGGACTTATTGAGGCAAAATGTGGACTTCTTGATAAAGTGAGCCTTGTTGAAAAAGAACATAAAGGCTTAGACTCATCTTTCAAGGATTGCAGGTTTGAGAAGGGTTCAAGGGAAGCACAACAGCTGGAGGCAACCTATGAAAAGCTGCATAGGTCCGAATCCAGCCATGGCGTTGAAATGCTCTTTCTAGAAGAAGAGCTCAAAGCACAGAAGGCTAAACATGGTCAACAGGATGAAACGATGGTGCATCTATCAAGAGGGATACAGTCCCTCCAAGGTGAATCTGAATCCCTCAGATCACAAATAGCTGAAGCCAAAACAAACTGGAGACTCTTTCAAGTGAATGAGGAAGAACTGAAGCTGGCAATCAAAGAGGTTTTGAATGAAGGATCCCTACTTCCGCAAACGCAGAGACCAACAATACAAGGAGAAGCTGAAGCACAGAGGGAACAAGGAGGTGTCCAATATAAAGCAAAAATCATATTAGAGGACTCTAAAGTAGCTGGAGAACAAGTTCTAAGGGACACCGAAAATCACATGGAGTCTCTGAGTGAATGCTTGCTGAAGACGAAGGATAGATCTTCTCCAAGCCTGGGAGCCCAAAGGGATTGTGGTCACCTGGAACTGGGAAAGACGAGTGAACCCGAAATTGGTGCTCACTTGGAGGATGAGTCCAAAGGAGCTTTGAGGAACCTGGTTTATGGTGATAAACTAAAGGCCTCCTTAGAAATCTTGGAAGTAGGAAGAAATCAAAAATGTACTTTCTCATCTGAAGTGGAGAAAACCACGGAAGACCTTACAGAACACCTTAAAAGTCTGCAGACTGAACAGGCATCCTTGCAGTCAGAAAATGCACAGCTGAAAAGTGAGAATGAGACCCTACAGAAGAACTTGAAAGTCATGATGGAACGCTATCAAGAAAATACGATGAAACTGCACAGGAAATTAAGAGTGGAGGAAAACTACCGTGTGGAGCAAGAGGAGAAACTTTCCAAAGTCGAAGAAAAGATGAGCCATACTATAAAAGAGCTGGAGACCTACAGAAAGAGAGCCCAATATCTTGAAGAACAATTGCAGAGTACCATTCATTCCTGTCTGGGGAAGATTATTTCCTCTGAGAAAGAAGCACATGCCAGTGAGTTGGCAGCTCGGACTGCTGAAAGAAACCTCAGCTATTTCAGGAAACAAAATGCACGCAACAGACAAAAATTAACGGAGAAGGAGCTGAGATTTGAACTTGTAGGAAAAGATCCCTATGATGCACTGGATGTTTCCAACTCAGCAATGGGCAGAAAGCCTTCTCCAAATGGGCCCTCACCAGTAGGTCACCCTTCATCTGAAAGGAGACCTCCTCATTTTTAAAAGAGTGGTCCACTCACACTCTCACCTTTCACTCCAGTCGGAGGAGGAAGAGGGTCAAGGGGCCCTGGAGAATCCTCTGGACCATGCGACTAGCAGTAAAGGAAGAGAATCCAGCTGTCATAAGTTCACCGATTTTCAGAGAGCACCTTCTCAGACTGGGCCCCTCTCTCCTCCAGGGGAACAGGCCAGCAGGCTGATGATCCCTCCGCCAGGCCAACCATATTCTTCTGATGCACGTCTTCCTCTACAAAGGCAAGATAGGTTTTACTCAAATTGTGGTAGAGCATCGGGACCAGCAGAACACAGAATTCCTAATATGCCTCCTTTGGACTCTGATGTGCCTGATTCACCTCTCCATGCTGAAAACCAAGCAACTGGCTCTGGCTCTGTGTTGGCACCTTTCCCTCCAGTCAGAGGTGCCTTGTTTCCAGTTGACCCAAGGAGTCAGTTCCTGAGAAGAGGACCTTTTTTTTTCCTCCACCTCTCCCAGGAAACTTGTCTGGGAACCTGGAGATTATTTTCCACCTGACCCGCCACCCACTCCATTTCCAATGTGATGTGTCTATGCAGGGAGGGGGTTTTCCTCACAATCTTCCCCCAACAGCTGGAATTCAGCCCTCTACACCCCCATTCTGAAAGTACAAGTGAGTTCCCTGAAGGGTTCCTTCCACCTGCAAATGAGCCTGTTACTCAACATCCAGAACCAAACAAGAAACCTCATGCTGTTGCTCTCTCTTCAAATGTAATTTGACTTATCTCTCATTTTTAGTTTTTAAGTAACTGCTTTTACTTCAGTAATTGACTATACTTTGGCTCCAATTGAAGCTCAATGAAACAATAATTCTTAAGATAGTATTTTGTAAATAAAGATGGTTTACGTAGGAATCTTCTGAGTAAATTATTCCTATTTTATTTTATTCCAGAGAACAGCATTTAATCTGATGAAGCCACTCTTACATCAACAAGAATGGGAGTTCTAGGTACTTGTAATCTAGCTGATGGAAATATCTTTTAAACTCCCAAAAAAGAAGTGCATTTAGTATGACTGTAGCAAATGTAAAGTGACTTTAGGCTTAATGAAGAATTGTCACTGATTTACAGACTGGTTGGGCATTTCAGCCAGTTTTTCCATATCAGAATAACTAGAGCATGGGAGGACTAAAGGAGAGAACACAACTAAACATGTCAGGGAAACAGGAGATCTCAACTACAAAGAAAAATGAAGACCTCTTGTTTATATTGGTTGCTTAAAACATTACATAGCTCTTGAGATACCATATTTCCTACATTAGATTCAAGTGAGTTATGAACTCCCATTTTCACCCCATATACAGATTGCACAATCACATTGTTTACACATCCACATTTTTACAAAATGCCATATTAGTAACTGTTGTATTCTGCTACCTTTTCTAGCCTCTACTATCGCCCCTCTCCTGCCCTCCCATCTTCTCTCTCTATCCCATCTGCTGTAATTTAACGCTTGGGAATTCTGAACCACACTTTAAACTCACTCTCCTCCCCTTTATCCCTTCTGTCAAATTACTCATCATCTTCTTCTATTTCTCCTCCTCCTTATACCTTTAATTCATTCATCGTACACTCATGCATTGGTTCATTCATTCCTTTCACATATGGTGTTGGGGATCCAACTCAGGACCTTTGAAAGTGTGAAGCCAGCACTCTAGTGCTGAGCCAAAACCCCAGCACCTGTCTTTTTGATTTTATGACTGTTTGTATGAAATTCAGAATCGCATTCTGCTATGGTTTACTGATATGTGGATTGACCTAGTCCTTGTTTCTGGGAGACTTTTGGAAAATATACATGAATTATTAGGAGATTGAAATGAAGAAACAAAGAGGAAATTCCCCAATTTCTTATTCTTAGAGTCCATACTCTGACTCTGCCTACCTACTGTAAAAACTTTTAAACCCTTACTCCCCATTTCTATATCATTGCCAACAAGTGAACATTCACTGCCCTACAACAAACCAGAGAACTCACATTGAACAATGTTTCCCCAGTAGAGACCAAGACACAATACTTATTAAAAAAATACCCTAGTTATGAGTTAGTAGGTAAAGCTTTATTTGAGTGTTAAACGTGCTCTAATTATGCGTTTGTGTGTTTGTTGATGTGTGTGGTGTGTGGGGTGTGTGTGCTTGTGTGTGAAACAAGCACTGAGGTGTAAAATAAATGCAGGATTGCAACGGCCTTCTTAAAAATAAGAAGCAACTTTATCACATTTGAAGCCCAGGGAAGAATCTGCCTGATACTTAACCTACAATTACTTGAAATGTGAAAAATTCAGGCCTCGAAAAACAAAGCCAACATACATACTGAATCTAATCAGTCTGTCTCACCTGTTTTCTTATGACTCCTTTCAATAAACCTAAATTGCCAGCATAAAACATCAGTTGTTCTAAACGAGTGGACGGATGTCCCCTGTCATGGGCTGTGTAAAACACATGGACGATCCGGCACTGATTGTTATCTAGAATGACTTCTGCCTGAACTACTATTGGAGAATTGTTGCTGATATACTGCGGTTCTTATACCAGTAAACTGGAATGAAGGTAATTTCAGGCTGCAAAGGAATAAATTGATTTTACTAACTGGTTTTTGGAAAACACTGCCATGAAAAATTATCAATATGTTCATAAAGGCAACTACATGTCTCTTCACAAGGGTTTTACTTAATGGGGGAGGTGGTGAGGTCTGGATATAACTGAACTGTCCATTAGTAGGTAGAACAATATCATGGGAATCAGAGTGCACATTCCGGTTTGACCTCAATCTAGGTAACATGGATTCATCTCTGTGTAATAGGCCTGCTTCTGAAAAACACAATGTAGAGCTCCAAAAGCAGAACGATACTTTCAGAATACCATGTTATGTTTGTAAATAGACAGACAGATAGATATACAGAAATCAAAAATCTGAAAACGGTCTGGAAGTGTACATTTCTATAACTTACAATGTCAGTAGTGGGGGATTAATAGCAGATCAAGAAGACTGTATCTGCATGAGAAATGGTTCAATTTTTGAAAGAGTTTTTGAAATGAAAATGGACAAAAAATTTAAAGGGTTACAGTAAGTGTTGAGGAGTGACTTGGCAAAAGGAGCACAGAGTTGAGAAAGAATTAAGTAGAGTTCAATAGAACCAGGTATAATTTCTGTACACATGACTCCATGAACAGGAGCAAAGGGGACACTTAAAGAAATCATAGGACTAAGGAGAGATCAGGATTAGGAGGGTTTGTACTAGTCTAGAAATGCTGACCTGAAAACCAACTAAAGTTTCAACTCCTTCTTTTGAGGAACATTAGCTGTGCCGTGCTTTACAAAAATGACTTGTCATAACTGATTGATGCCCATTATAGCAACTCTTCTGAAATTACGTTGAAAGTAGACTAATGTGAGAGTTTCTCTTTAGAGAGAATTCAAATTACTTGCATAGGAAGTGGCAACAGGTCTGGGGATGTTGTAGCTCAGTGGCAGTGACCTTGCCTAGCTTGGGGCTGGCCTGCCATGGACTTTCACCCAAAACACTTGCAAGAAAAGAAAAGGGAGGGAAGGGAGAGAGAAAGTTGGAGAGGGAGGAAGGCAAAGTTGGAGGGATGGATGGAGGTACAAAAGAAGGAAGAAGAAAAGGAGAAAAACCAGGAAGGGGGGAAGGAAGCAAGGAAGGTAGGAAATAGGGAGAGCACAAGGGCAGAAAAAGCACTGAGTCACTCAAACAAAAGGCAAGGGACACAAAGACCAATATAGGCCACAAAAGCTGTTTGAACGGTTTAGTCAGCTTTAGAATTTGAGTGACATCACACTGAATGTTATTATGACTGGATGGAATCTTCCTACTAACCCCGCCTTGGCCTGGCCTAAACCAAATCAAGGGGTGGGTGGCATGGAGAGGAATTCTCTCTGGCTGCAGTGGGAGGGACCTAAATATGTGGCACTTGAGGATGCACTGGGTAGGGAAGGGGACAAGACCCCCCTGATGGGCAGTTGAGACAACAAGGCTCCTGGGAGCCCCTGATCATGGCTCCCACCGCCATACGCACACCACCCACCATACGCTCAGCCCCTGAAGGGGCTCACAGTGGTCTGCTCCGTTGCCTGGTGCAGGTTGGAGTTCCTGACCAAACACCTGAGTGTCCACAGCCTGTGTTGGCCTGCCTGGGCAGGCTGTGGTTGTGGTGGCAAGAGCCAAAGCTGTCTTGGCGTGATGGAGGAGCCAAGGGCTGCCTCTCAGCCATACTAGTGGGTGGTTCTGGAAGAAGCACCCAGGGTTGTGGCAGCATTGTCCGAAGACATGAAGCCAGGCCATCTTCCTTCTGGCTTTCCTTGGGAGTTGATGATGTGTACAGCTCTTGGATTTTTTGCTGTTCTCTCACTTTTCTGGAGAGCTTTTCAGTCGGTTAGTAGCAGGCTTTACGTGGGAAGAGAAAAAAGGCTGGCTCTAAATCTTGCTGGACTTATTGAGGCAAAATGTGGACTTCTTGATAAAGTGAGCCTTGTTGAAAAAGAACATAAAGGCTTAGACTCATCTTTCAAGGATTGCAGGTTTGAGAAGGGTTCAAGGGAAGCACAACAGCTGGAGGCAACCTATGAAAAGCTGCATAGGTCCGAATCCAGCCATGGCGTTGAAATGCTCTTTCTAGAAGAAGAGCTCAAAGCACAGAAGGCTAAACATGGTCAACAGGATGAAACGATGGCGCATCTATCAAGAGGGATACAGTCCCTCCAAGGTGAATCTGAATCCCTCAGATCACAAATAGCTGAAGCCAAAACAAACTGGAGACTCTTTCAAGTGAATGAGGAAGAACTGAAGCTGGCAATCAAAGAGGTTTTGAATGAAGGATCCCTACTTCCGCAAACGCAGAGACCAACAATACAAGGAGAAGCTGAAGCACAGAGGGAACAAGGAGGTGTCCAATATAAAGCAAAAATCATATTAGAGGACTCTAAAGTAGCTGGAGAACAAGTTCTAAGGGACACCGAAAATCACATGGAGTCTCTGAGTGAATGCTTGCTGAAGACGAAGGATAGATCTTCTCCAAGCCTGGGAGCCCAAAGGGATGGTGGTCACCTGGAACTGGGAAAGACGAGTGAACCCGAAATTGGTGCTCACTTGGAGGATGAGTCCAAAGGAGCTTTGAGGAACCTGGTTTATGGTGATAAGCTAAAGGCCTCCTTAGAAATCTTGGAAGGAGGAAGAAATCAAAAATGTACTTTCTCATCTGAAGTGGAGAAAACCACGGAAGACCTTACAGAACACCTTAAAAGTCTGCAGACTGAACAGGCATCCTTGCAGTCAGAAAATGCACAGCTGCAAAGTGAGAATGAGACCCTACAGAAGAACTTGAAAGTCATGATGGAACGCTATCAAGAAAATACGATGAAACTGCACAGGAAATTAAGAGTGGAGGAAAACTACCGTGTGGAGCAAGAGGAGAAACTTTCCAAAGTCGAAGAAAAGATGAGCCATACAATAAAAGAGCTGGAGACCTACAGAAAGAGAGCCCAATATCTTGAAGAACAATTGCAGAGTACCATTCATTCCTGTCTGGGGAAGATTATTTCCTCTGAGAAAGAAGCACATACCAGTGAGTTGGCAGCTCGGATTGCTGAAAGAAACCTCAGCTATTTCAGGAAACAAAATGCACGCAACAGACAAAAATTAACGGAGAAGGAGCTGAGATTTGAACTTGTAGGAAAAGATCCCTATGATGCACTGGATGTTTCCAACTCAGCAATGGGCAGAAAGCCTTCTCCAAATGGGCCCTCACCAGTAGGTCACCCTTCATCTGAAAGGAGACCTCCTCATTTTGAAAAGAGTGGTCCACTCACACTCTCACCTTTCACTCCAGTGGGAGGAGGAAGAGGGTCAAGGGGCCCTGGAGAATCCTCTGGACCATGCGACTAGCAGTAAAGGAAGAGAATCCAGCTGTCATAAGTTCACCGATTTTCAGAGAGCACCTTCTCAGACTGGGCCCCTCTCTCCTCCAGGGGAACAGGCCAGCAGGCTGATGATCCCTCCGCCAGGCCAACCATATTCTTCTGATGCACGTCTTCCTCTACAAAGGCAAGATAGGTTTTACTCAAATTGTGGTAGAGCATCGGGACCAGCAGAACACAGAATTCCTAATATGCCTCCTTTGGACTCTGATGTGCCTGATTCACCTCTCCATGCTGAAAACCAAGCAACTGGCTCTGGCTCTGTGTTGGCACCTTTCCCTCCAGTCAGAGGTGCCTTGTTTCCAGTTGACCCAAGGAGTCAGTTCCTGAGAAGAGGACCTTTTTTTTTCCTCCACCTCTCCCAGGAAACTTGTCTGGGAACCTGGAGATTATTTTCCACCTGACCCGCCACCCACTCCATTTCCAATGTGATGTGTCTATGCAGGGAGGGGGTTTTCCTCAGAATCTTCCCCCAACAGCTGGAATTCAGTCCTCTACACCCCCATTCTGAAAGTACAAGTGAGTTCCCTGAAGGGTTCCTTCCACCTGCAAATGAGCCTGTTACTCAACATCCAGAACCAAACAAGAAACCTCATGCTGTTGCTCTCTCTTCAAATGTAATTTGACTTATCTCTCATTTTTAGTTTTTAAGTAACTGCTTTTACTTCAGTAATTGACTATACTTTGGCTCCAATTGAAGCTCAATGAAACAATAATTCTTAAGATAGTATTTTGTAAATAAAGATGGTTTACGTAGGAATCTTCTGAGTAAATTATTCCTATTTTATTTTATTCCAGAGAACAGCATTTAATCTGATGAAGCCACTCTTACATAAACAAGAATGGGAGTTCTAGGTACTTGTAATCTAGCTGATGGAAATATCTTTTAAACTCCCAAAAAAGAAGTGCATTTAGTATGACTGTAGCAAATGTAAAGTGACTTTAGGCTTAATGAAGAATTGTCACTGATTTACAGACTGGTTGGGCATTTCAGCCAGTTTTTCCATATCAGAATAACTAGAGCATGGGAGGACTAAAGGAGAGAACACAACTAAACATGTCAGGGAAACAGGAGATCTCAACTACAAAGAAAAATGAAGACCTCTTGTTTATATTGGTTGCTTAAAACATTACATAGCTCTTGAGATACCATATTTCCTACATTTGATTCAAGTGAGTTATGAACTCCCATTTTCACCCCATATACAGATTGCACAATCACATTGTTTACACATCCACATTTTTACAAAATGCCATATTAGTAACTGTTGTATTCTGCTACCTTTTCTAGCCTCTACTATCGCCCCTCTCCTGCCCTCCCATCTTCTCTCTCTATCCCATCTGCTGTAATTTAACGCTTGGGAATTCTGAACCACACTTTAAACTCACTCTCCTCCCCTTTATCCCTTCTGTCAAATTACTCATCATCTTCTTCTATTTCTCCTCCTCCTTATATCTTTAATTCATTCATCATACACTCATGCATTGGTTCATTCATTCCTTTCACATATGGTGTTGGGGATCCAACTCAGGACCTTTGAAAGTGTGAAGCCAGCACTCTAGTGCTGAGCCAAAACCCCAGCACCTGTCTTTTTGATTTTATGACTGTTTGTATGAAATTCAGAATCGCATTCTGCTATGGTTTACTGATATGTGGATTGACCTAGTCCTTGTTTTCTGGGAGACTTTTGGAAAATATACATGAATTATTAGGAGATTGAAATGAAGAAACAAAGAGGAAATTCCCCAATTTCTTATTCTTAGAGTCCATACTCTGACTCTGCCTACCTACTGTAAAAACTTTTAAACCCTTACTCCCCATTTCTATATCATTGCCAACAAGTGAACATTCACTGCCCTACAACAAACCAGAGAACTCACATTGAACAATGTTTCCCCAGTAGAGACCAAGACACAATACTTATTAAAAAAAATACCCTAGTTATGAGTTAGTAGGTAAAGCTTTATTTGAGTGTTAAACGTGCTCTAATTATGCGTTTGTGTGTTTGTTGATGTGTGTGGTGTGCGGGTGTGTGTGCTTGTGTGTGAAACAAGCACTGAGGTGTAAAATAAATGCAGGATTGCAACGGCCTTCTTAAAAATAAGAAGCAACTTTATCACATTTGAAGCCCAGGGAAGAATCTGCCTGATACTTAACCTACAATTACTTGAAATGTGAAAAATTCAGGCCTCGAAAAACAAAGCCAACATACATACTGAATCTAATCAGTCTGTCTCACCTGTTTTCTTATCACTCCTTTCAATAAACCTAAATTGCCAGCATAAAACATCAGTTGTTCTAAACGAGTGGACGGATGTCCCCTGTCATGGGCTGTGTAAAACACATGGACGATCCGGCACTGATTGTTATCTAGAATGACTTCTGCCTGAACTACTATTGGAGAATTGTTGCTGATATACTGCGGTTCTTATACCAGTAAACTGGAATGAAGGTAATTTCAGGCTGCAAAGGAATAAATTGATTTTACTAACTGGTTTTTGGAAAACACTGCCATGAAAAATTATCAATATGTTCATAAAGGCAACTACATGTCTCTTCACAAGGGTTTTACTTAATGGGGGAGGTGGTGAGGTCTGGATATAACTGAACTGTCCATTAGTAGGTAGAACAATATCATGGGAATCAGAGTGCACATTCCGGTTTGACCTCAATCTAGGTAACATGGATTCATCTCTGTGTAATAGGCCTGCTTCTGAAAAACACAATGTAGAGCTCCAAAAGCAGAACGATACTTTCAGAATACCATGTTATGTTTGTAAATAGACAGACAGATAGATATACAGAAATCAAAAATCTGAAAACGGTCTGGAAGTGTACATTTCTATAACTTACAATGTCAGTAGTGGGGGATTAATAGCAGATCAAGAAGACTGTATCTGCATGAGAAATGGTTCAATTTTTGAAAGAGTTTTTGAAATGAAAATGGACAAAAAATTTAAAGGGTTACAGTAAGTGTTGAGGAGTGACTTGGCAAAAGGAGCACAGAGGTGAGAAAGAATTAAGTAGAGTTCAATAGAACCAGGTATAATTTCTGTACACATGACTCCATGAACAGGAGCAAAGGGGACACTTAAAGAAATCATAGGACTAAGGAGAGATCAGGATTAGGAGGGTTTGTACTAGTCTAGAAATGCTGACCTGAAAACCAACTAAAGTTTCAACTCCTTCTTTTGAGGAACATTAGCTGTGCCGTGCTTTACAAAAATGACTTGTCATAACTGATTGATGCCCATGTTAGCAACTCTTCTGAAATTACGTTGAAAGTAGACTAATGTGAGAGTTTCTCTTTAGAGAGAATTCAAATTACTTGCATAGGAAGTGGCAACAGGTCTGGGGATGTTGTAGCTCAGTGGCAGTGACCTTGCCTAGCTTGGGGCTGGCCTGCCATGGACTTTCACCCCAAACACTTGCAAGAAAAGAAAAGGGAGGGAAGGGAGAGAGAAAGTTGGAGAGGGAGGAAGGCAAAGTTGGAGGGATGGATGGAGGTACAAAAGAAGGAAGAAGAAAAGGAGAAAAACCAGGAAGGGGGGAAGGAAGCAAGGAAGGTAGGAAATAGGGAGAGCACAAGGGCAGAAAAAGGACTGAGTCACTCAAACAAAAGGCAAGGGACACAAAGACCAATATAGGCCACAAAAGCTGTTTGAACGGTTTAGTCAGCTTTAGAATTTGAGTGACATCACACTGAATGTTATTATGACTGGATGGAATCTTCCTACTAACCCCGCCTTGGCCTGGCCTAAACCAAATCAAGGGGTGGGTGGCATGGAGAGGAATTCTCTCTGGCTGGAGTGGGAGGGACCTAAACATGTGGCACTTGAGGATGCACTGGGTAGGGAAGGGGACAAGACCCCCCTGATGGGCAGTTGAGACAACAAGGCTCCTGGGAGCCCCTGGTCATGGCTCCCACCGCCATACGCACACCACCCACCATACGCTCAGCCCCTGAAGGGGCTCACAGTGGTCTGCTCCGTTGCCTGGTGCAGGTTGGAGTTCCTGACCAAACACCTGAGTGTCCACAGCCTGTGTTGGCCTGCCTGGGCAGGCTGTGGTTGTGGTGGCAAGAGCCAAAGCTGTCTTGGCGTGATGGAGGAGCCAAGGGCTGCCTCTCAGCCATACTAGTGGGTGGTTCTGGAAGAAGCACCCAGGGTTGTGGCAGCATTGTCCGAAGACATGAAGCCAGGCCATCTTCCTTCTGGCTTTCCTTGGGAGTTGATGATGTGTACAGCTCTTGGATTTTTTGCTGTTCTCTCACTTTTCTGGAGAGCTTTTCAGTCGGTTAGTAGCAGGCTTTACGTGGGAAGAGAAAAAAGGCTGGCTCTAAATCTTGCTGGACTTATTGAGGCAAAATGTGGACTTCTTGATAAAGTGAGCCTTGTTGAAAAAGAACATAAAGGCTTAGACTCATCTTTCAAGGATTGCAGGTTTGAGAAGGGTTCAAGGGAAGCACAACAGCTGGAGGCAACCTACGAAAAGCTGCATAGGTCCGAATCCAGCCATGGCGTTGAAATGCTCTTTCTAGAAGAAGAGCTCAAAGCACAGAAGGCTAAACATGGTCAACAGGATGAAACGATGGCGCATCTATCAAGAGGGATACAGTCCCTCCAAGGTGAATCTGAATCCCTCAGATCACAAATAGCTGAAGCCAAAACAAACTGGAGACTCTTTCAAGTGAATGAGGAAGAACTGAAGCTGGCAATCAAAGAGGTTTTGAATGAAGGATCCCTACTTCCGCAAACGCAGAGACCAACAATACAAGGAGAAGCTGAAGCACAGAGGGAACAAGGAGGTGTCCAATATAAAGCAAAAATCATATTAGAGGACTCTAAAGTAGCTGGAGAACAAGTTCTAAGGGACACCGAAAATCACATGGAGTCTCTGAGTGAATGCTTGCTGAAGACGAAGGATAGATCTTCTCCAAGCCTGGGAGCCCAAAGGGATGGTGGTCACCTGGAACTGGGAAAGACGAGTGAACCCGAAATTGGTGCTCACTTGGAGGATGAGTCCAAAGGAGCTTTGAGGAACCTGGTTTATGGTGATAAGCTAAAGGCCTCCTTAGAAATCTTGGAAGGAGGAAGAAATCAAAAATGTACTTTCTCATCTGAAGTGGAGAAAACCACGGAAGACCTTACAGAACACCTTAAAAGTCTGCAGACTGAACAGGCATCCTTGCAGTCAGAAAATGCACAGCTGCAAAGTGAGAATGAGACCCTACAGAAGAACTTGAAAGTCATGATGGAACGCTATCAAGAAAATACGATGAAACTGCACAGGAAATTAAGAGTGGAGGAAAACTACCGTGTGGAGCAAGAGGAGAAACTTTCCAAAGTCGAAGAAAAGATGAGCCATACAATAAAAGAGCTGGAGACCTACAGAAAGAGAGCCCAATATCTTGAAGAACAATTGCAGAGTACCATTCATTCCTGTCTGGGGAAGATTATTTCCTCTGAGAAAGAAGCACATGCCAGTGAGTTGGCAGCTCGGATTGCTGAAAGAAACCTCAGCTATTTCAGGAAACAAAATGCACGCAACAGACAAAAATTAACGGAGAAGGAGCTGAGATTTGAACTTGTAGGAAAAGATCCCTATGATGCACTGGATGTTTCCAACTCAGCAATGGGCAGAAAGCCTTCTCCAAATGGGCCCTCACCAGTAGGTCACCCTTCATCTGAAAGGAGACCTCCTCATTTTGAAAAGAGTGGTCCACTCACACTCTCACCTTTCACTCCAGTGGGAGGAGGAAGAGGGTCAAGGGGCCCTGGAGAATCCTCAGGACCATGCGACTAGCAGTAAAGGAAGAGAATCCAGCTGTCATAAGTTCACCGATTTTCAGAGAGCACCTTCTCAGACTGGGCCCCTCTCTCCTCCAGGGGAACAGGCCAGCAGGCTGATGATCCCTCCGCCAGGCCAACCATATTCTTCTGATGCACGTCTTCCTCTACAATGGCAAGATAGGTTTTACTCAAATTGTGGTAGAGCATCGGGACCAGCAGAACACAGAATTCCTAATATGCCTCCTTTGGACTCTGATGTGCCTGATTCACCTCTCCATGCTGAAAACCAAGCAACTGGCTCTGGCTCTGTGTTGGCACCTTTCCCTCCAGTCAGAGGTGCCTTGTTTCCAGTTGACCCAAGGAGTCAGTTCCTGAGAAGAGGACCTTTTTTTTTCCTCCACCTCTCCCAGGAAAATTGTCTGGGAACCTGGAGATTATTTTCCACCTGACCCGCCACCCACTCCATTTCCAATGTGATGTGTCTATGCAGGGAGGTGGTTTTCCTCACAATCTTCCCCCAACAGCTGGAATTCAGCCCTCTACACCCCCATTCTGAAAGTACAAGTGAGTTCCCTGAAGGGTTCCTTCCACCTGCAAATGAGCCTGTTACTCAACATCCAGAACCAAACAAGAAACCTCATGCTGTTGCTCTCTCTTCAAATGTAATTTGACTTATCTCTCATTTTTAGTTTTTAAGTAACTGCTTTTACTTCAGTAATTGACTATACTTTGGCTCCAATTGAAGCTCAATGAAACAATAATTCTTAAGATAGTATTTTGTAAATAAAGATGGTTTACGTAGGAATCTTCTGAGTAAATTATTCCTATTTTATTTTATTCCAGAGAACAGCATTTAATCTGATGAAGCCACTCTTACATCAACAAGAATGGGAGTTCTAGGTACTTGTAATCTAGCTGATGGAAATATCTTTTAAACTCCCCAAAAAGAAGTGCATTTAGTATGACTGTAGCAAATGTAAAGTGACTTTAGGCTTAATGAAGAATTGTCACTGATTTACAGACTGGTTGGGCATTTCAGCCAGTTTTTCCATATCAGAATAACTAGAGCATGGGAGGACTAAAGGAGAGAACACAACTAAACATGTCAGGGAAACAGGAGATCTCAACTACAAAGAAAAATGAAGACCTCTTGTTTATATTGGTTGCTTAAAACATTACATAGCTCTTGAGATACCATATTTCCTACATTAGATTCAAGTGAGTTATGAACTCCCATTTTCACCCCATATACAGATTGCACAATCACATTGTTTACACATCCACATTTTTACAAAATGCCATATTAGTAACTGTTGTATTCTGCTACCTTTTCTAGCCTCTACTATCGCCCCTCTCCTGCCCTCCCATCTTCTCTCTCTATCCCATCTGCTGTAATTTAACGCTTGGGAATTCTGAACCACACTTTAAACTCACTCTCCTCCCCTTTATCCCTTCTCTCAAATTACTCATCATCTTCTTCTATTTCTCCTCCTCCTTATACCTTTAATTCATTCATCATACACTCATGCATTGGTTCATTCATTCCTTTCACATATGGTGTTGGGGATCCAACTCAGGACCTTTGAAAGTGTGAAGCCAGCACTCTAGTGCTGAGCCAAAACCCCAGCACCTGTCTTTTTGATTTTATGACTGTTTGTATGAAATTCAGAATCGCATTCTGCTATGGTTTACTGATATGTGGATTGACCTAGTCCTTGTTTTCTGGGAGACTTTTGGAAAATATACATGAATTATTAGGAGATTGAAATGAAGAAACAAAGAGGAAATTCCCCAATTTCTTATTCTTAGAGTCCATACTCTGACTCTGCCTACCTACTGTAAAAACTTTTAAACCCTTACTCCCCATTTCTATATCATTGCCAACAAGTGAACATTCACTGCCCTACAACAAACCAGAGAACTCACATTGAACAATGTTTCCCCAGTAGAGACCAAGACACAATACTTATTAAAAAAAATACCCTAGTTATGAGTTAGTAGGTAAAGCTTTATTTGAGTGTTAAACGTGCTCTAATTATGCGTTTGTGTGTTTGTTGATGTGTGTGGTGTGTGGGTGTGTGTGCTTGTGTGTGAAACAAGCACTGAGGTGTAAAATAAATGCAGGATTGCAACGGCCTTCTTAAAAATAAGAAGCAACTTTATCACATTTGAAGCCCAGGGAAGAATCTGCCTGATACTTAACCTACAATTACTTGAAATGTTAAAAATTCAGGCCTCGAAAAACAAAGCCAACATACATACTGAATCTAATCAGTCTGTCTCACCTGTTTTCTTATCACTACTTTCAATAAACCTAAATTGCCAGCATAAAACATCAGTTGTTCTAAACGAGTGGACGGATGTCCCCTGTCATGGGCTGTGTAAAACACATGGACGATCCGGCACTGATTGTTATCTAGAATGACTTCTGCCTGAACTACTATTGGAGAATTGTTGCTGATATACTGCGGTTCTTATACCAGTAAACTGGAATGAAGGTAATTTCAGGCTGCAAAGGAATAAATTGATTTTACTAACTGGTTTTTGGAAAACACTGCCATGAAAAATTATCAATATGTTCATAAAGGCAACTACATGTCTCTTCACAAGGGTTTTACTTAATGGGGGAGGTGGTGAGGTCTGGATATAACTGAACTGTCCATTAGTAGGTAGAACAATATCATGGGAATCAGAGTGCACATTCCGGTTTGACCTCAATCTAGGTAACATGGATTCATCTCTGTGTAATAGGCCTGCTTCTGAAAAACACAATGTAGAGCTCCAAAAGCAGAACGATACTTTCAGAATACCATGTTATGTTTGTAAATAGACAGACAGATAGATATACAGAAATCAAAAATCTGAAAACGGTCTGGAAGTGTACCTTTCTATAACTTACAAAGTCAGTAGTGGGGGATTAATAGCAGATCAAGAAGACTGTATCTGCATGAGAAATGGTTCAATTTTTGAAAGAGTTTTTTAAATGAAAATGGACAAAAAATTTAAAGGGTTACAGTAAGTGTTGAGGAGTGACTTGGCAAAAGGAGCACAGAGGTGAGAAAGAATTAAGTAGAGTTCAATAGAACCAGGTATAATTTCTGTACACATGACTCCATGAACAGGAGCAAAGGGGACACTTAAAGAAATCATAGGACTAAGGAGAGATCAGGATTAGGAGGGTTTGTACTAGTCTAGAAATGCTGACCTGAAAACCAACTAAAGTTCCAACTCCTTCTTTTGAGGAACATTAGCTGTGCCGTGCTTTTCAAAAATGACTTGTCATACCTGATTGATGCCCATGTTAGCAACTCTTCTGAAATTACGTTGAAAGTAGACTAATGTGAGAGTTTCTCTTTAGAGAGAATTCAAATTACTTGCATAGGA
This sequence comes from Callospermophilus lateralis, assembly GCF_048772815.1. Classification (NCBI taxonomy): domain Eukaryota; kingdom Metazoa; phylum Chordata; class Mammalia; order Rodentia; family Sciuridae; genus Callospermophilus; species Callospermophilus lateralis. Next base: position 1,313,221 of record NW_027513711.1, read on the forward strand.
AGTGGCAACAGGTCTGGGGATGTTGTAGCTCAGTGGCAGTGACCTTGCCTAGCTTGGGGCTGGCCTGCCATGGACTTTCACCCCAAACACTTGCAAGAAAAGAAAAGGGAGGGAAGGGAGAGAGAAAGTTGGAGAGGGAGGAAGGCAAAGTTGGAGGGATGGATGGAGGTACAAAAGAAGGAAGAAGAAAAGGAGAAAAACCAGGAAGGGGGGAAGGAAGCAAGGAAGGTAGGAAATAGGGAGAGCACAAGGGCAGAAAAAGGACTGAGTCACTCAAACAAAAGGCAAGGGACACAAAGACCAATATAGGCCACAAAAGCTGTTTGAACGGTTTAGTCAGCTTTAGAATTTGAGTGACATCACACTGAATGTTATTATGACTGGATGGAATCTTCCTACTAACCCCGCCTTGGCCTGGACTAAACCAAATCAAGGGGTGGGTGGCATGGAGAGGAATTCTCTCTGGCTGGAGTGGGAGGGACCTAAACATGTGGCACCTGAGGATGCACTGGGTAGGGAACGGGACAAGACCCCCCTGATGGGCAGTTGAGACAACAAGGCTCCTGGGAGCCCCTGGTCATGGCTCCCACCGCCATACGCACACCACCCACCATACGCTCAGCCCCTGAAGGGGCTCACAGTGGTCTGCTCCGTTGCCTGGTGCAGGTTGGAGTTCCTGACCAAACACCTGAGTGTCCACAGCCTGTGTTGGCCTGCCTGGGCAGGCTGTGGTTGTGGTGGCAAGAGCCAAAGCTGTCTTGGCGTGATGGAGGAGCCAAGGGCTGCCTCTCAGCCATACTAGTGGGTGGTTCTGGAAGAAGCACCCAGGGTTGTGGCAGCATTGTCCGAAGACATGAAGCCAGGCCATCTTCCTTCTGGCTTTCCTTGGGAGTTGATGATGTGTACAGCTCTTGGATTTTTTGCTGTTCTCTCACTTTTCTGGAGAGCTTTTCAGTCGGTTAGTAGCAGGCTTTACGTGGGAAGAGAAAAAAGGCTGGCTCTAAATCTTGCTGGACTTATTGAGGCAAAATGTGGACTTCTTGATAAAGTGAGCCTTGTTGAAAAAGAACATAAAGGCTTAGACTCATCTTTCAAGGATTGCAGGTTTGAGAAGGGTTCAAGGGAAGCACAACAGCTGGAGGCAACCTACGAAAAGCTGCATAGGTCCGAATCCAGCCATGGCGTTGAAATGCTCTTTCTAGAAGAAGAGCTCAAAGCACAGAAGGCTAAACATGGTCAACAGGATGAAACGATGGCGCATCTATCAAGAGGGATACAGTCCCTCCAAGGTGAATCTGAATCCCTCAGATCACAAATAGCTGAAGCCAAAACAAACTGGAGACTCTTTCAAGTGAATGAGGAAGAACTGAAGCTGGCAATCAAAGAGGTTTTGAATGAAGGATCCCTACTTCCGCAAACGCAGAGACCAACAATACAAGGAGAAGCTGAAGCACAGAGGGAACAAGGAGGTGTCCAATATAAAGCAAAAATCATATTAGAGGACTCTAAAGTAGCTGGAGAACAAGTTCTAAGGGACACCGAAAATCACATGGAGTCTCTGAGTGAATGCTTGCTGAAGACGAAGGATAGATCTTCTCCAAGCCTGGGAGCCCAAAGGGATGGTGGTCACCTGGAACTGGGAAAGACGAGTGAACCCGAAATTGGTGCTCACTTGGAGGATGAGTCCAAAGGAGCTTTGAGGAACCTGGTTTATGGTGATAAGCTAAAGGCCTCCTTAGAAATCTTGGAAGGAGGAAGAAATCAAAAATGTACTTTCTCATCTGAAGTGGAGAAAACCACGGAAGACCTTACAGAACACCTTAAAAGTCTGCAGACTGAACAGGCATCCTTGCAGTCAGAAAATGCACAGCTGCAAAGTGAGAATGAGACCCTACAGAAGAACTTGAAAGTCATGATGGAACGCTATCAAGAAAATACGATGAAACTGCACAGGAAATTAAGAGTGGAGGAAAACTACCGTGTGGAGCAAGAGGAGAAACTTTCCAAAGTCGAAGAAAAGATGAGCCATACAATAAAAGAGCTGGAGACCTACAGAAAGAGAGCCCAATATCTTGAAGAACAATTGCAGAGTACCATTCATTCCTGTCTGGGGAAGATTATTTCCTCTGAGAAAGAAGCACATGCCAGTGAGTTGGCAGCTCGGATTGCTGAAAGAAACCTCAGCTATTTCAGGAAACAAAATGCACGCAACAGACAAAAATTAACGGAGAAGGAGCTGAGATTTGAACTTGTAGGAAAAGATCCCTATGATGCACTGGATGTTTCCAACTCAGCAATGGGCAGAAAGCCTTCTCCAAATTGGCCCTCACCAATAGGTCGCCCTTCATCTGAAAGGAGACCTCCTCATTTTGAAAAGAGTGGTCCACTCACACTCTCAACTTTCACTCCAGTGGGAGGAGGAAGAGGGTCAAGGGGCCCTGGAGAATCCTCTGGACCATGCGACTAGCAGTAAAGGAAGAGAATCCAGCTGTCATAAGTTCACCGAATTTCAGAGAGCACCTTCTCAGACTGGGCCCCTCTCTCCTCCAGGGGAACAGGCCAGCAGGCTGATGATCCCTCCGCCAGGCCAACCATATTCTTCTGATGCACGTCTTCCTCTACAAAGGCAAGATAGGTTTTACTCAAATTGTGGTAGAGCATCGGGACCAGCAGAACACAGAATTCCTAATATGCCTCCTTTGGACTCTGATGTGCCTGATTCACCTCTCCATGCTGAAAACCAAGCAACTGGCTCTGGCTCTGTGTTGGCACCTTTCCCTCCAGTCAGAGGTGCCTTGTTTCCAGTTGACCCAAGGAGTCAGTTCCTGAGAAGAGTACCTTTTTTTTCCTCCGCCTCTCCCAGGAAACTTGTCTGGGAACCTGGAGATTATTTTCCACCTGACCCGCCACCCACTCCATTTCCAATGTGATGTGTCTATGCAGGGAGGGGTTTTCCTCACAATCTTCCCCCAACAGCTGGAATTCAGCCCTCTACACCCCCATTCTGAAAGTACAAGTGAGTTCCCTGAAGGGTTCTTTCCACCTGCAAATGAGCCTGTTACTCAACATCCAGAACCAAACAAGAAACCTCATGCTGTTGCTCTCTCTTCAAATGTAATTTGACTTATCTCTCATTTTTAGTTTTTAAGTAACTGCTTTTACTTCAGTAATTGACTATACTTTGGCTCCAATTGAAGCTCAATGAAACAATAATTCTTAAGGTAGTATTTTGTAAATAAAGATGGTTTACGTAGGAATCTTCTGAGTAAATTATTCCTATTTTATTTTATTCCAGAGAACAGCATTTAATCTTGAAGCCACTCTTACATCAACAAGAATGGGAGTTCTAGGTACTTGTAATCTAGCTGATGGAAATATCTTTTAAACTCCCAAAAAAGAAGTGCATTTAGTATGACTGTAGCAAATGTAAAGTGACTTTAGGCTTAATGAAGAATTGTCACTGATTTACAGACTGGTTGGGCATTTCAGCCAGTTTTTCCATATCAGAATAACTAGAGCATGGGAGGACTAAAGGAGAGAACACAACTAAACATGTCAGGGAAACAGGAGATCTCAACTACAAAGAAAAATGAAGACCTCTTGTTTATATTGGTTGCTTAAAACATTACATAGCTCTTGAGATACCATATTTCCTACATTAGATTCAAGTGAGTTATGAACTCCCATTTTCACCCCATATACAGATTTCAATATCACATTGTTTACACATCCACATTTTTACAAAATGCCATATTAGTAACTGTTGTATTCTGCTACCTTTTCTAGCCTCTACTATCGCCCCTCTCCTGCCCTCCCATCTTCTCTCTCTATCCCATCTGCTGTAATTTAACGCTTGGGAATTCTGAACCACACTTTAAACTCACTCTCCTCCCCTTTATCCCTTCTGTCAAATTACTCATCATCTTCTTCTATTTCTCCTCCTCCTTATACCTTTAATTCATTCATCATACACTCATGCATTGGTTCATTCATTCCTTTCACATATGGTGTTGGGGATCCAACTCAGGACCTTTGAAAGTGTGAAGCCAGCACTCTAGTGCTGAGCCAAAACCCCAGCACCTGTCTTTTTGATTTTATGACTGTTTGTATGAAATTCAGAATCGCATTCTGCTATGGTTTACTGATATGTGGATTGACCTAGTCCTTGTTTTCTGGGAGACTTTTGGAAAATATACATGAATTATTAGGAGATTGAAATGAAGAAACAAAGAGGAAATTCCCCAATTTCTTATTCTTAGAGTCCATACTCTGACTCTGCCTACCTACTGTAAAAACTTTTAAACCCTTACTCCCCATTTCTATATCATTGCCAACAAGTGAACATTCACTGCCCTACAACAAACCAGAGAACTCACATTGAACAATGTTTCCCCAGTAGAGACCAAGACACAATACTTATTAAAAAAAATACCCTAGTTATGAGTTAGTAGGTAAAGCTTTATTTGAGTGTTAAATGTGCTCTATTTATGCGTTTGTGTGTTTGTTGATGTGTGTGGTGTGTGGGTGTGTGTGCTTGTGTGTGAAACAAGCACTGAGGTGTAAAATAAATGCAGGATTGCAACGGCCTTCTTAAAAATAAGAAGCAACTTTATCACATTTGAAGCCCAGTGAAGAATCTGCCTGATACTTAACCTACAATTAATTGAAATGTGAAAAATTCAGGCCTCGAAAAACAAAGCCAACATACATACTGAATCTAATCAGTCTGTCTCATCTGTTTTCTAATCACTCCTTTCAATAAACCTAAATTGCCAGCATAAAACATCAGTTGTTCTAAACGAGTGGACGGATGTCCCCTGTCATGGGCTGTGTAAAACACATGGACGATCCGGCACTGATTGTTATCTAGAATGACTTCTGCCTGAACTACTATTGGAGAATTGTTGCTGATATACTGCGGTTCTTATACCAATAAACTGGAATGAAGGTAATTTCAGGCTGCAAAGGAATAAATTGATTTTACTAACTGGTTTTTGGAAAACACTGCCATGAAAAATTATCAATATGTTCATAAAGGCATCTACATGTCTCTTCACAAGGGTTTTACTTAATGGGGGAGGTGGTGAGGTCTGGATATAACTGAACTGTCCATTAGTAGGTAGAACAATATCATGGGAATCAGAGTGCACATTCCGGTTTGACCTCAATCTAGGTAACATGGATTCATCTCTGTGTAATAGGCCTGCTTCTGAAAAACACAATGTAGAGCTCCAAAAGCAGAACGATACTTTCAGAATACCATGTTATGTTTGTAAATAGACAGACAGATAGATATACAGAAATCAAAAATCTGAAAACGGTCTGGAAGTGTACCTTTCTATAACTTACAATGTCAGTAGTGGGGGATTAATAGCAGATCAAGAAGACTGTATCTGCATGAGAAATGGTTCAATTTTTGAAAGAGTTTTTTAAATGAAAATGGACAAAAAATTTAAAGGGTTACAGTAAGTGTTGAGGAGTGACTTGACAAAAGGAGCACAGAGGTGAGAAAGAATTAAGTAGAGTTCAATAGAACCAGGTATAATTTCTGTACACATGACTCCATGAACAGGAGCAAAGGGGACACTTAAAGAAATCATAGGACTAAGGAGAGATCAGGATTAGGAGGGTTTGTACTAGTCTAGAAATGCTGACCTGAAAACCAACTAAAGTTTCAACTCCTTCTTTTGAGGAACATTAGCTGTGCCGTGCTTTTCAAAAATGACTTGTCATAACTGATTGATGCCCATGTTAGCAACTCTTCTGAAATTACGTTGAAAGTAGACTAATGTGAGAGTTTCTCTTTAGAGAGAATTCAATTTACTTGCATAGGAAGTGGCAGCAGGTCTGGGGATGTTGTAGCTCAGTGGCAGTGACCTTGCCTAGCTTGGGGCTGGCCTGCCATGGACTTTCACCCCAAACACTTGCAAGAAAAGAAAAGGGAGGGAAGGGAGAGAGAAAGTTGGAATGGAGGAAGGCAAAGTTGGAGGGATGGATGGAGGTACAAAAGAAGGAAGAAGAAAAGGAGAAAAACCAGGAAGGGGGGAAGGAAGCAAGGATGGTAGGAAATAGGGAGAGCACAAGGGCAGAAAAAGGACTGAGTCACTCAAACAAAAGGCAAGGGTCACAAAGACCAATATAGGCCATAAAAGCTGTTTGACCGGTTTAGTCAGCTTTAGAATTTGAGTGACATCACACTGAATGTTATTATGACTGGATGGAATCTTCCTACTAACCCCGCCTTGGCCTGGCCTAAACCAAATCAAGGGGTGGGTGGCATGGAGAGGAATTCTCTCTGGCTGGAGTGGGAGGGACCTAAACATGTGGCACTTGAGGATGCACTGGGTAGGGAAGGGGACAAGACTCCCCTGATGGGCAGTTGAGACAACAAGGCTCCTGGGAGCCCCTGATCATGGCTCCCACCGCCATACGCACACCACCCACCATACGCTCAGCCCCTGAAGGGGCTCACAGTGGTCTGCTCCGTTGCCTGGTGCAGGTTGGAGTTCCTGACCAAACACCTGAGTGTCCACAGCCTGTGTTGGCCTGCCTGGGCAGGCTGTGGTTGTGGTGGCAAGAGCCAAAGCTGTCTTGGCGTGATGGAGGAGCCAAGGGCTGCCTCTCAGCCATACTAGTGGGTGGTTCTGGAAGAAGCACCCAGGGTTGTGGCAGCATTGTCCGAAGACATGAAGCCAGGCCATCTTCCTTCTGGCTTTCCTTGGGAGTTGATGATGTGTACAGCTCTTGGATTTTTTGCTGTTCTCTCACTTTTCTGGAGAGCTTTTCAGTCGGTTAGTAGCAGGCTTTACGTGGGAAGAGAAAAAAGGCTGGCTCTAAATCTTGCTGGACTTATTGAGGCAAAATGTGGACTTCTTGATAAAGTGAGCCTTGTTGAAAAAGAACATAAAGGCTTAGACTCATCTTTCAAGGATTGCAGGTTTGAGAAGGGTTCAAGGGAAGCACAACACCTGGAGGCAACCTACGAAAAGCTGCATAGGTCCGAATCCAGCCATGGCGTTGAAATGCTCTTTCTAGAAGAAGAGCTCAAAGCACAGAAGGCTAAACATGGTCAACAGGATGAAACGATGGCGCATCTATCAAGAGGGATACAGTCCCTCCAAGGTGAATCTGAATCCCTCAGATCACAAATAGCTGAAGCCAAAACAAACTGGGGACTCTTTCAAGTGAATGAGGAAGAACTGAAGCTGGCAATCAAAGAGGTTTTGAATGAAGGATCCCTACTTCCGCAAACGCAGAGACCAACAATACAAGGAGAAGCTGAAGCACAGAGGGAACAAGGAGGTGTCCAATATAAAGCAAAAATCATATTAGAGGACTCTAAAGTAGCTGGAGAACAAGTTCTAAGGGACACCGAAAATCACATGGAGTCTCTGAGTGAATGCTTGCTGAAGACGAAGGATAGATCTTCTCCAAGCCTGGGAGCCCAAAGGGATGGTGGTCACCTGGAACTGGGAAAGACGAGTGAACCCGAAATTGGTGCTCACTTGGAGGATGAGTCCAAAGGAGCTTTGAGGAACCTGGTTTATGGTGATAAGCTAAAGGCCTCCTTAGAAATCTTGGAAGGAGGAAGAAATCAAAAATGTACTTTCTCATCTGAAGTGGAGAAAACCACGGAAGACCTTACAGAACACCTTAAAAGTCTGCAGACTGAACAGGCATCCTTGCAGTCAGAAAATGCACAGCTGCAAAGTGAGAATGAGACCCTACAGAAGAACTTGAAAGTCATGATGGAACGCTATCAAGAAAATACGATGAAACTGCACAGGAAATTAAGAGTGGAGGAAAACTACCGTGTGGAGCAAGAGGAGAAACTTTCCAAAGTCGAAGAAAAGATGAGCCATAGAATAAAAGAGCTGGAGACCTACAGAAAGAGAGCCCAATATCTTGAAGAACAATTGCAGAGTACCATTCATTCCTGTCTGGGGAAGATTATTTCCTCTGAGAAAGAAGCACATGCCAGTGAGTTGGCAGCTCAGATTGCTGAAAGAAACCTCAGCTATTTCAGGAAACAAAATGCACGCAACAGACAAAAATTAACGGAGAAGGAGCTGAGATTTGAACTTGTAGGAAAAGATCCCTATGATGCACTGGATGTTTCCAACTCAGCAATGGGCAGAAAGCCTTCTCCAAATGGGCCCTCACCAATAGGTCACCCTTCATCTGAAAGGAGACCTCCTCATTTTGAAAAGAGTGGTCCACTCACACTCTCAACTTTCACTCCAGTGGGAGGAGGAAGAGGGTCAAGGGGCCCTGGAGAATCCTCTGGACCATGCGACTAGCAGTAAAGGAAGAGAATCCAGCTGTCATAAGTTCACCGAATTTCAGAGAGCACCTTCTCAGACTGGGCCCCTCTCTCCTCCAGGGGAACAGGCCAGCAGGCTGATGATCCCTCCGCCAGGCCAACCATATTCTTCTGATGCACGTCTTAATCTACAAAGGCAAGATAGGTTTTACTCAAATTGTGGTAGAGCATCGGGACCAGCAGAACACAGAATTCCTAATATGCCTCCTTTGTACTCTGATGTGCCTGATTCACCTCTCCATGCTGAAAACCAAGCAACTGGCTCTGGCTCTGTGTTGGCACCTTTCCCTCCAGTCAGAGGTGCCTTGTTTCCAGTTGACCCAAGGAGTCAGTTCCTGAGAAGAGGACCTTTTTTTTTCCTCCACCTCTCCCAGGAAAATTGTCTGGGAACCTGGAGATTATTTTCCACCTGACCCGCCACCCACTCCATTTCCAATGTGATGTGTCTATGCAGGGAGGGGGTTTTCCTCACAATCTTCCCCCAACAGCTGGAATTCAGCCCTCTACACCCCCATTCTGAAAGTACAAGTGAGTTCCCTGAAGGGTTCCTTCCACCTGCAAATGAGCCTGTTACTCAACATCCAGAACCAAACAAGAAACCTCATGCTGTTGCTCTCTCTTCAAATGTAATTTGACTTATCTCTCATTTTTAGTTTTTAAGTAACTGCTTTTACTTCAGTAATTGACTATACTTTTGCTCCAATTGAAGCTCAATGAAACAATAATTCTTAAGATAGTATTTTGTAAATAAAGATGGTTTACGTAGGAATCTTCTGAGTAAATTATTCCTATTTTATTTTATTCCAGAGAACAGCATTTAATCTGATGAAGCCACTCTTACATCAACAAGAATGGAAGTTCTAGGTACTTGTAATCTAGCTGATGGAAATATCTTTTAAACTCCCAAAAAAGAAGTGCATTTAGTATGACTGTAGCAAATGTAAAGTGACTTTAGGCTTAATGAAGAATTGTCACTGATTTACAGACTGGTTGGGCATTTCAGCCAATTTTTCCATATCAGAATAACTAGAGCATGGGAGGACTAAAGGAGAGAACACAACTAAACATGTCAGGGAAACAGGAGATCTCAACTACAAAGAAAAATGAAGACCTCTTGTTTATATTGGCTGCTTAAAACATTACATAGCTCTTGAGATACCATATTTCCTACATTAGATTCAAGTGAGTTATGAACTCCCATTTTCACCCCATATACAGATTGCACAATCACATTGTTTACACATCCACATTTTTACAAAATGCCATATTAGTAACTGTTGTATTCTGCTACCTTTTCTAGCCTCTACTATCGCCCCTCTCCTGCCCTCCCATCTTCTCTCTCTATCCCATCTGCTGTAATTTAACGCTTGGGAATTCTGAACCACACTTTAAACTCACTCTCCTCCCCTTTATCCCTTCTGTCAAATTACTCATCATCTTCTTCTATTTCTCCTTCTCCTTATACCTTTAATTCATTCATCATACACTCATGCATTGGTTCATTCATTCCTTTCACATATGGTGTTGGGGATCCAACTCAGGACCTTTGAAAGTGTGAAGCCAGCACTCTAGTGCTGAGCCAAAACCCCAGCACCTGTCTTTTTGATTTTATGACTGTTTGTATGAAATTCAGAATCGCATTCTGCTATGGTTTACTGATATGTGGATTGACCTAGTCCTTGTTTTCTGGGAGACTTTTGGAAAATATACATGAATTATTAGGAGATTGAAATGAAGAAACAAAGAGGAAATTCCCCAATTTCTTATTCTTAGAGTCCATACTCTGACTCTGCCTACCTACTGTAAAAACTTTTAAACCCTTACTCCCCATTTCTATATCATTGCCAACAAGTGAACATTCACTGCCCTACAACAAACCAGAGAACTCACATTGAACAATGTTTCCCCAGTAGAGACCAAGACACAATACTTATTAAAAAAAATACCCTAGTTATGAGTTAGTAGGTAAAGCTTTATTTGAGTGTTAAACGTGCTCTAATTATGTGTTTGTGTGTTTGTTGATGTGTGTGGTGTGTGGGTGTGTGTGCTTGTGTGTGAAACAAGCACTGAGGTGTAAAATAAATGCAGGATTGCAACGGCCTTCTTACAAATAAGAAGCAACTTTATCACATTTGAAGCCCAGGGAAGAATCTGCCTGATACTTAACCTACAATTACTTGAAATGTGAAAAATTCAGGCCTCGAAAAACAAAGCCAACATACCTACTGAATCTAATCAGTCTGTCTCACCTGTTTTCTTATCACTCCTTTCAATAAACCTAAATTGCCAGCATAAAACATCAGTTGTTCTAAACGAGTGGACGGATGTCCCCTGTCATGGGCTGTGTAAAACACATGGACGATCCGTCACTGATTGTTATCTAGAATGACTTCTGCCTGAACTACTATTGGAGAATTGTTGCTGATATACTGCGGTTCTTATACCAGTAAACTGGAATGAAGGTAATTTCAGGCTGCAAAGGAATAAATTGATTTTACTAACTGGTTTTTGGAAAACACTGCCATGAAAAATTATCAATATGTTCATAAAGGCAACTACATGTCTCTTCACAAGGGTTTTACTTAATGGGGGAGGTGGTGAGGTCTGGATATAACTGAACTGTCCATTAGTAGGTAGAACAATATCATGGGAATCAGAGTGCACATTCCGGTTTGACCTCAATCTAGGTAACATGGATTCATCTCTGTGTAATAGGCCTGCTTCTGAAAAACACAATGTAGAGCTCCAAAAGCAGAACGATACTTTCAGAATACCATGTTATGTTTGTAAATAGACAGACAGATAGATATACAGAAATCAAAAATCTGAAAACGGTCTGGAAGTGTACATTTCTATAACTTACAATGTCAGTAGTGGGGGATTAATAGCAGACCAAGAAGACTGTATCTGCATGAGAAATGGTTCAATTTTTGAAAGAGTTTTTTAAATGAAAATGGACAAAAAATTTAAAGGGTTACAGTAAGTGTTGAGGAGTGACTTGGCAAAAGGAGCACAGAGGTGAGAAAGAATTAAGTAGAGTTCAATAGAACCAGGTATAATTTCTGTACACATGAATCCATGAACAGGAGCAAAGGGGACACTTAAAGAAATCATAGGACTAAGGAGAGATCAGGATTAGGAGGGTTTGTACTAGTCTAGAAATGCTGACCTGAAAACCAACTAAAGTTTCAACTCCTTCTTTTGAGGAACATTAGCTGTGCCGTGCTTTTCAAAAATGACTTGTCATAACTGATTGATGCCCATTATAGCAACTCTTCTGAAATTACGTTGAAAGTAGACTAATGTGAGAGTTTCTCTTTAGAGAGAATTCAAATTACTTGCATAGGAAGTGGCAACAGGTCTGGGGATGTTGTAGCTCAGTGGCAGTGACCTTGCCTAGCTTGGGGCTGGCCTGCCATGGACTTTCACCCAAAACACTTGCAAGAAAAGAAAAGGGAGGGAAGGGAGAGAGAAAGTTGGAAGGGAGGAAGGCAAAGTTGGAGGGATGGATGGAGGTACAAAAGAAGGAAGAAGAAAAGGAGAAAAACCAGGAAGGGGGGAAGGAAGCAAGGAAGGTAGGAAATAGGGAGAGCACAAGGGCAGAAAAAGGACTGAGTCACTCAAACAAAAGGCAAGGGACACAAAGACCAATATAGGCCACAAAAGCTGTTTGAACGGTTTAGTCAGCTTTAGAATTTGAGTGACATCACACTGAATGTTATTATGACTGGATGGAATCTTCCTACTAACCCTGCCTTGGCCTGGCCTAAACCAAATCAAGGGGTGGGTGGCATGGAGAGGAATTCTCTCTGGCTGGAGTGGGAGGGACCTAAACATGTGGCACTTGAGGATGCACTGGGTAGGGAAGGGGACAAGACCCCCCTGATGGGCAGTTGAGACAACAAGGCTCCTGGGAGCCCCTGATCATGGCTCCCACCGCCATACGCACACCACCCACCATACGCTCAGCCCCTGAAGGGGCTCACAGTGGTCTGCTCCGTTGCCTGGTGCAGGTTGGAGTTCCTGACCAAACACCTGAGTGTCCACAGCCTGTGTTGGCCTGCCTGGGCAGGCTGTGGTTGTGGTGGCAAGAGCCAAAGCTGTCTTGGCGTGATGGAGGAGCCAAGGGCTGCCTCTCAGCCATACTAGTGGGTGGTTCTGGAAGAAGCACCCAGGGTTGTGGCAGCATTGTCCGAAGACATGAAGCCAGGCCATCTTCCTTCTGGCTTTCCTTGGGAGTTGATGATGTGTACAGCTCTTGGATTTTTTGCTGTTCTCTCACTTTTCTGGAGAGCTTTTCAGTCGGTTAGTAGCAGGCTTTACGTGGGAAGAGAAAAAAGGCTGGCTCTAAATCTTGCTGGACTTATTGAGGCAAAATGTGGACTTCTTGATAAAGTGAGCCTTGTTGAAAAAGAACATAAAGGCTTAGACTCATCTTTCAAGGATTGCAGGTTTGAGAAGGGTTCAAGGGAAGCACAACAGCTGGAGGCAACCTACGAAAAGCTGCATAGGTCCGAATCCAGCCATGGCGTTGAAATGCTCTTTCTAGAAGAAGAGCTCAAAGCACAGAAGGCTAAACATGGTCAACAGGATGAAACGATGGCGCATCTATCAAGAGGGATACAGTCCCTCCAAGGTGAATCTGAATCCCTCAGATCACAAATAGCTGAAGCCAAAACAAACTGGAGACTCTTTCAAGTGAATGAGGAAGAACTGAAGCTGGCAATCAAAGAGGTTTTGAATGAAGGATCCCTACTTCCGCAAACGCAGAGACCAACAATACAAGGAGAAGCTGAAGCACAGAGGGAACAAGGAGGTGTCCAATATAAAGCAAAAATCATATTAGAGGACTCTAAAGTAGCTGGAGAACAAGTTCTAAGGGACACCGAAAATCACATGGAGTCTCTGAGTGAATGCTTGCTGAAGACGAAGGATAGATCTTCTCCAAGCCTGGGAGCCCAAAGGGATGGTGGTCACCTGGAACTGGGAAAGACGAGTGAACCCGAAATTGGTGCTCACTTGGAGGATGAGTCCAAAGGAGCTTTGAGGAACCTGGTTTATGGTGATAAGCTAAAGGCCTCCTTAGAAATCTTGGAAGGAGGAAGAAATCAAAAATGTACTTTCTCATCTGAAGTGGAGAAAACCACGGAAGACCTTACAGAACACCTTAAAAGTCTGCAGACTGAACAGGCATCCTTGCAGTCAGAAAATGCACAGCTGCAAAGTGAGAATGAGACCCTACAGAAGGACTTGAAAGTCATGATGGAACGCTATCAAGAAAATACGATGAAACTGCACAGGAAATTAAGAGTGGAGGAAAACTACCGTGTGGAGCAAGAGGAGAAACTTTCCAAAGTCGAAGAAAAGATGAGCCATACAATAAAAGAGCTGGAGACCTACAGAAAGAGAGCCCAATATCTTGAAGAACAATTGCAGAGTACCATTCATTCCTGTCTGGGGAAGATTATTTCCTCTGAGAAAGAAGCACATGCCAGTGAGTTGGCAGCTCGGATTGCTGAAAGAAACCTCAGCTATTTCAGGAAACAAAATGCACGCAACAGACAACAATTAACGGAGAAGGAGCTGAGATTTGAACTTGTAGGAAAAGATCCCTATGATGCACTGGATGTTTCCAACTCAGCAATGGGCAGAAAGCCTTCTCCAAATGGGCCCTCACCAATAGGTCACCCTTCATCTGAAAGGAGACCTCCTCATTTTAAAAAGAGTGGTCCACTCACACTCTCAACTTTCACTCCAGTGGGAGGAGGAAGAGGGTCAAGGGACCCTGGAGAATCCTCTGGACCATGCGACTAGCAGTAAAGGAAGAGAATCCAGCTGTCATAAGTTCACCGATTTTCAGAGAGCACCTTCTCAGACTGGGCCCCTCTCTCCTCCAGGGGAACAGGCCAGCAGGCTGATGATCCCTCCGCCAGGCCAACCATATTCTTCTGATGCACGTCTTCCTCTACAAAGGCAAGATAGGTTTTACTCAAATTGTGGTAGAGCATCGGGACCAACAGAACACAGAATCCCTAAAATGCCTCCTTTGGACTCTGATGTGCCTGATTCACCTCTCCATGCTGAAAACCAAGCAACTGGCTCTGGCTCTGTGTTGGCACCTTTCCCTCCAGTCAGAGGTGCCTTGTTTCCAGTTGACCCAAGGAGTCAGTTCCTGAGAAGGGGACCTTTTTTTTCCTCCACCTCTCCCAGGAAACTTGTCTGGGAACCTGGAGATTATTTTCCACCTGACCCGTCACCCACTCCATTTCCAATGTGATGTGTCTATGCAGGGAGGGGGTTTTCCTCACAATCTTCCCCCAACAGCTGGAATTCAGCCCTCTACACCCCCATTCTGAAAGTACAAGTGAGTTCCCTGAAGGGTTCCTTCCACCTGCAAATGAGCCTGTTACTCAACATCCAGAACCAAACAAGAAACCTCATGCTGTTGCTCTCTCTTCAAATGTAATTCGACTTATCTCTCATTTTTAGTTTTTAAGTAACTGCTTTTACTTCAGTAATTGACTATACTTTGGCTCCAATTGAAGCTCAATGAAACAATAATTCTTAAGATAGTATTTTGTAAATAAAGATGGTTTACGTAGGAATCTTCTGAGTAAATTATTCCTATTTTATTTTATTCCAGAGAACAGCATTTAATCTGATGAAGCCACTCTTACATCAACAAGAATGGGAGTTCTAGGTACTTGTAATCTAGCTGATGGAAATATCTTTTAAACTCCCAAAAAAGAAGTGCATTTAGTATGACTGTAGCAAATGTAAAGTGACTTTAGGCTTAATGAAGAATTGTCACTGATTTACAGACTGGTTGGGCATTTCAGCCAGTTTTTCCATATCAGAATAACTAGAGCATGGGAGGACTAAAGGAGAGAACACAACTAAACATGTCAGGGAAACAGGAGATCTCAACTACAAAGAAAAATGAAGACCTCTTGTTTATATTGGTTGCTTAAAACATTACATAGCTCTTGAGATACCATATTTCCTATATTAGATTCAAGTGAGTTATGAACTCCCATTTTCACCCCATATACAGATTGCACAATCACATTGTTTACACATCCACATTTTTACAAAATGCCATATTAGTAACTGTTGTATTCTGCTACCTTTTCTAGCCTCTACTATCCCCCCTCTCCTTCCCTCCCAATTTCTCTCTCTATCCCATCTGCTGTAATTAAATGCTTGGGAATTGGAAACCACACTTTAAACTCACTCTCCTCCCCTTTTTCCCTTCTGTGAAATTACTCATCATCTTCTTCTATTTCTCCTCCTCCTTATACCTTTAATTCATTCATCATACACTCATGCATTGGTTCATTCATTCCTTTCACTTATGGTGTAGGGGATCCAACTCAGGACCTTTGAAAGTGTGAAGCCAGCACTCTAGTGCTGAGCCAAAACCCCAGCACCTGTCTTTTTGATTTTATGATTGTTTGTATGAAATTCAGAATCGCATTCTGCTATGTTTTACTGATATGTGGATTGACCTAGTCCTTGTTTTCTGGGAGACTTTTGGAAAATATACATGAATTATTAGGAGATTGAAATGAAGAAACAAAGAGGAAATTCCCCCATTTCTTATTCTTAGGGTCCATACTCTGACTCTGCCTACCTACTGTAAAAACTTTTAAACCCTTACTCCCCATTTCTATATCATTGCCAACAAGTGAACATTCACTGCCCTACAACAAACCAGAGAACTCACATTGAACAATGTTTCCCCAGTAGAGACCAAGACACAATACTTATTGAAAAAAATACCCTAGTTATGAGTTAGTAGGTAAAGCTTTATTTGAGTGTTAAATGTGCTCTAATTATGCGTTTGTGTGTTTGTTGATGTGTGTGGTGTGTGGGTGTGTGTGCTTGTGTGTGAAACAAGCACTGAGGTGTAAAATAAATGCAGGATTGCAACGGCCTTCTTAAAAATAAGAAGCAACTTTATCACATTTGAAGCCCAGTGAAGAATCTGCCTGATACTTAACCTACAATTAATTGAAATGTGAAAAATTCAGGCCTCGAAAAACAAAGCCAACATACATACTGAATCTAATCAGTCTGTCTCACCTGTTTTCTTATCACTCCTTTCAATAAACCTAAATTGCCAGCATAAAACATCAGTTGTTCTAAACGAGTGGACGGATGTCCCCTGTCATGGGCTGTGTAAAACACATGGACGATCCGGCACTGATTGTTATCTAGAATGACTTCTGCCTGAACTACTATTGGAGAATTGTTGCTGATATACTGCGGTTCTTATACCAGTAAACTGGAATGAAGGTAATTTCAGGCTGCAAAGGAATAAATTGATTTTACTAACTGGTTTTTGGAAAACACTGCCATGAAAAATTATCAATATGTTCATAAAGGCATCTACATGTCTCTTCACAAGGGTTTTACTTAATGGGGGAGGTGGTGAGGTCTGGATATAACTGAACTGTCCATTAGTAGGTAGAACAATATCATGGGAATCAGAGTGCACATTCCGGTTTGACCTCAATCTAGGTAACATGGATTCATCTCTGTGTAATAGGCCTGCTTCTGAAAAACACACTGTAGAGCTCCAAAAGCAGAACGATACTTTCAGAATACCATGTTATGTTTGTAAATAGACAGACAGATAGATATACAGAAATCAAAAATCTGAAAACGGTCTGGAAGTGTACATTTCTATAACTTACAATGTCAGCAGTGGGGGATTAATAGCAGATCAAGAAGACTGTATCTGCATGAGAAATGGTTCAATTTTTGAAAGAGTTTTTTAAATGAAAATGGACAAAAAATTTAAAGGGTTACAGTAAGTGTTGAGGAGTGACTTGGCAAAATGAGCACAGAGGTGAGAAAGAATTAAGTAGAGTTCAATAGAACCAGGTATAATTTCTGTACACATGACTCCATGAACAGGAGCAAAGGGGACACTTAAAGAAATCATAGGACTAAGGAGAGATCAGGATTAGGTGGGTTTGTACTAGTCTAGAAATGCTGACCTGAAAACCAACTAAAGTTTCAACTCCTTCTTTTGAGGAACATTAGCTGTGCCGTGCTTTTCAAAAATGACTTGTCATAACTGATTGATGCCCATGTTAGCAACTCTTCTGAAATTACGTTGAAAGTAGACTAATGTGAGAGTTTCTCTTTAGAGAGAATTCAAATTACTTGCATAGGAAGTGGCAGCAGGTCTGGGGATGTTGTAGCTCAGTGGCAGTGACCTTGACTAGCTTGGGGCTGGCCTGCCATGGACTTTCACCCCAAACACTTGCAAGAAAAGAAAAGGGAGGGAAGGGAGAGAGAAAGTTGGAAGGGAGGAAGGCAAAGTTGGAGGGATGGATGGAGGTACAAAAGAAGGAAGAAGAAAAGGAGAAAAACCAGGAAGGGGGGAAGGAAGCAAGGAAGGTAGGAAATAGGGAGAGCACAAGGGCAGAAAGAGGGCTGAGTCACTCAAACAAAAGGCAAGGGACACAAAGACCAATATAGGCCATAAAAGCTGTTTGAACGGTTTAGTCAGCTTTAGAATTTGAGTGACATCACACTGAATGTTATTATGACTGGATGGAATCTTCCTACTAACCCCGCCTTGGCCTGGCCTAAACCAAATCAAGGGGTGGGTGGCATGGAGAGGAATTCTCTCTGGCTGGAGTGGGAGGGACCTAAACATGTGGCACTTGAGGATGCACTGGGTAGGGAAGGGGACAAGACTCCCCTGATGGGCAGTTGAGACAACAAGGCTCCTGGGAGCCCCTGATCATGGCTCCCACCGCCATACACACACCACCCACCATACGCTCAGCCCCTGAAGGGGCTCACAGTGGTCTGCTCCGTTGCCTGGTGCAGGTTGGAGTTCCTGACCAAACACCTTAGTGTCCACAGCCTGTGTTGGCCTGCCTGGGTAGGCTGTGGTTGTGGTGGCAAGAGCCAAAGCTGTCTTGGCGTGATGGAGGAGCCAAGGGCTGCCTCTCAGCCATACTAGTGGGTGGTTCTGGAAGAAGCACCCAGGGTTGTGGCAGCATTGTCCGAAGACATGAAGCCAGGCCATCTTCCTTCTGGCTTTCCTTGGGAGTTGATGATGTGTACAGCTCTTGGATTTTTTGCTGTTCTCTCACTTTTCTGGAGAGCTTTTCAGTCGGTTAGTAGCAGGCTTTACGTGGGAAGAGAAAAAAGGCTGGCTCTAAATCTTGCTGGACTTATTGAGGCAAAATGTGGATTCTTGATAAAGTGAGCCTTGTTGAAAAAGAACATAAAGGCTTAGACTCATCTTTAAAGGATTGCAGGTTTGAGAAGGGTTCAAGGGAAGCACAACAGCTGGAGGCAACCTACGAAAAGCTGCATAGGTCCGAATCCAGCCATGGCGTTGAAATGCTCTTTCTAGAAGAAGAGCTCAAAGCACAGAAGGCTAAACATGGTCAACAGGATGAAACGATGGCGCATCTATCAAGAGGGATACAGTCCCTCCAAGGTGAATCTGAATCCCTCAGATCACAAATAGCTGAAGCCAAAACAAACTGGAGACTCTTTCAAGTGAATGAGGAAGAACTGAAGCTGGCAATCAAAGAGGTTTTGAATGAAGGATCCCTACTTCCGCAAACGCAGAGACCAACAATACAAGGAGAAGCTGAAGCACAGAGGGAACAAGGAGGTGTCCAATATAAAGCAAAAATCATATTAGAGGACTCTAAAGTAGCTGGAGAAGAAGTTCTAAGGGACACCGAAAATCACATGGAGTCTCTGAGTGAATGCTTGCTGAAGACGAAGGATAGATCTTCTCCAAGCCTGGGAGCCCAAAGGGATGGTGGTCACCTGGAACTGGGAAAGACGAGTGAACCCGAAATTGGTGCTCACTTGGAGGATGAGTCCAAAGGAGCTTTGAGGAACCTGGTTTATGGTGATAAGCTAAAGGCCTCCTTAGAAATCTTGGAAGGAGGAAGAAATCAAAAATGTACTTTCTCATCTGAAGTGGAGAAAACCACGGAAGACCTTACAGAACACCTTAAAAGTCTGCAGACTGAACAGGCATCCTTGCAGTCAGAAAATGCACAGCTGCAAAGTGAGAATGAGACCCTACAGAAGAACTTGAAAGTCATGATGGAACGCTATCAAGAAAATACGATGAAACTGCACAGGAAATTAAGAGTGGAGGAAAACTGCCGTGTGGAGCAAGAGGAGAAACTTTCCAAAGTCGAAGAAAAGATGAGCCATACAATAAAAGAGCTGGAGACCTACAGAAAGAGAGCCCAATATCTTGAAGAACAATTGCAGAGTACCATTCATTCCTGTCTGGGGAAGATTATTTCCTCTGAGAAAGAAGCACATGCCAGTGAGTTGGCAGCTCGGATTGCTGAAAGAAACCTCAGCTATTTCAGGAAACAAAATGCACGCAACAGACAAAAATTAACGGAGAAGGAGCTGAGATTTGAACTTGTAGGAAAAGATCCCTATGATGCACTGGATGTTTCAAACTCAGCAAGGGGCAGAAAGCCTTCTCCAAATGGGCCCTCACCAATAGGTCACCCTTCATCTGAAAGGAGACCTCCTCATTTTGAAAAGAGTGTTCCACTCACACTCTCACCTTTCACTCCAGTGGGAGGAGGAAGAGGGTCAAGGGGCCCTGGAGAATCCTCTGGACCATGCGACTAGCAGTAAAGGAAGAGAATCCAGCTGTCATAAGTTCACCGATTTTCAGAGAGCACCTTCTCAGACTGGGCCCCTCTCTCCTCCAGGGGAACAGGCCAGCAGGCTGATGATCCCTCCGCCAGGCCAACCATATTCTTCTGATGCACGTCTTCCTCTACAAAGGCAAGATAGGTTTTACTCAAATTGTGGTAGAGCATCGGGACCAGCAGAACACAGAATTCCTAATATGCCTCCTTTGGACTCTGATGTGCCTGATTCACCTCTCCATGCTGAAAACCAAGCAACTGGCTCTGGCTCTGTGTTGGCACCTTTCCCTCCAGTCAGAGGTGCCTTGTTTCCAGTTGACCCAAGGAGTCAGTTCCTGAGAAGAGGACCTTTTTTTTTTTTCCACCTCTCCAAGGAAACTTCTCTGGGAACCTGGAGATTATTTTCCACCTGACCCGTCAGCCACTCCATTTCCAATGTGATGTGTCTATGCAGGGAGGGGGTTTTCCTCACAATCTTCCCCCAACAGCTGGAATTCAGCCCTCTACACCCCCATTCTGAAAGTACAAGTGAGTTCCCTGAAGGGTTCCTTCCACCTGCAAATGAGCCTGTTACTCAACATCCAGAACCAAACAAGAAACCTCATGCTGTTGCTCTCTCTTCAAATGTAATTTGACTTATCTCTCATTTTTAGTTTTTAAGTAACTGCTTTTACTTCAGTAATTGACTATACTTTGGCTCCAATTGAAGCTCAATGAAACAATAATTCTTAAGATAGTATTTTGTAAATAAAGATGGTTTACGTAGGAATCTTCTGAGTAAATTATTCCTATTTTATTTTATTCCAGAGAACAGCATTTAATCTGATGAAGCCACTCTTACATCAACAAGAATGGGAGTTCTAGGTACTTGTAATCTAGCTGATGGAAATATCTTTTAAACTCCCAAAAAAGAAGTGCATTTAGTATGACTGTAGCAAATGTAAAGTGACTTTAGGCTTTATGAAGAATTGTCACTGATTTACAGACTGGTTGGGCATTTCAGGCAGTTTTTCCATATCAGAATAACTAGAGCATGGGAGGACTAAAGGAGAGAACACAACTAAACATGTCAGGGAAACAGGAGATCTCAACTACAAAGAAAAATGAAGACCTCTTGTTTATATTGGTTGCTTAAAACATTACATAGCTCTTGAGATACCATATTTCCTACATTAGATTCAAGTGAGTTATGAACTCCCATTTTCACCCCATATACAGATTGCACAATCACATTGTTTACACATCCACATTTTTACAAAATGCCATATTAGTAACTGTTGTATTCTGCTACCTTTTCTAGCCTCTACTATTGCCCCTCTCCTGCCCTCCCATCTTCTCTCTCTATCCCATCTGCTGTAATTTAACGCTTGGGAATTCTGAACCACACTTTAAACTCACTCTCCTCCCCTTTTTCCCTTCTGTCAAATTACTCATCATCTTCTTCTATTTCTCCTCCTCCTTATACCTTTAATTCATTCATCATACACTCATGCATTGGTTCATTCATTCTTTCACATATGGTATTGGGGATCCAACTCAGGACCTTTGAAAGTGTGAAGCCAGCACTCTAGTGCTGAGCCAAAACCCCAGCACCTGTCTTTTTGATTTTATGACTGTTTGTATGAAATTCAGAATCGCATTCCTCTATGTTTTACTGATATGTGGATTGACCTAGTCCTTGTTTTCTGGGAGACTTTTGGAAAATATACATGAATTATTAGGAGATTGAAATGAAGAAACAAAGAGGAAATTCCCCAATTTCTTATTCTTAGAGTCCATACTCTGACTCTGCCTACCTACTGTAAAAACTTTTAAACCCTTACTCCCCATTTCTATATCATTGCCAACAAGTGAACATTCACTGCCCTACAACAAACCAGAGAACTCACATTGAACAATGTTTCCCCAGTAGAGACCAAGACACAATACTTATTAAAAAAAATACCCTAGTTATGAGTTAGTAGGTAAAGCTTTATTTGAGTGTTAAATGTGCTCTATTTATGTGTTTGTGTGTTTGTTGATGTGTGTGGTGTGTGGGTGTGTGTGCTTGTGTGTGAAACAAGCACTGAGGTGTAAAATAAATGCAGGATTGCAACGGCCTTCTTAACAATAAGAAGCAACTTTATCACATTTGAAGCCCAGTGAAGAATCTGCCTGATACTTAACCTACAATTAATTGAAATGTGAAAAATTCAGGCCTCGAAAAACAAAGCCAACATACATACTGAATCTAATCAGTCTGTCTCACCTGTTTTCTAATCACTCCTTTCAATAAACCTAAATTGCCAGCATAAAACATCAGTTGTTCTAAACGAGTGGACGGATGTCCCCTGTCATGGGCTGTGTAAAACACATGGACGATCCGGCACTGATTGTTATCTAGAATGACTTCTGCCTGAACTACTATTGGAGAATTGTTGCTGATATACTGCGGTTCTTATACCAGTAAACTGGAATGAAGGTAATTTCAGGCTGCAAAGGAATAAATTGATTTTACTAACTGGTTTTTGGAAAACACTGCCATGAAAAATTATCAATATGTTCATAAAGGCATCTACATGTCTCTTCACAAGGGTTTTACTTAATGGGGGAGGTGGTGAGGTCTGGATATAACTGAACTGTCCATTAGTAGGTAGAACAATATCATGGGAATCAGAGTGCACATTCCGGTTTGACCTCAATCTAGGTAACATGGATTCATCTCTGTGTAATAGGCCTGCTTCTGAAAAACACAATGTAGAGCTCCAAAAGCAGAACGATACTTTCAGAATACCATGTTATGTTTGTAAATAGACAGACAGATAGATATACAGAAATCAAAAATCTGAAAACGGTCTGGAAGTGTACATTTCTATAACTTACAATGTCAGTAGTGGGGGATTAATAGCAGATCAAGAAGAGTGTATCTGCATGGGAAATGGTTCAATTTTTGAAAGAGTTTTTTAAATGAAAATGGACAAAAAATTTAAAGGGTTACAGTAAGTGTTGAGGAGTGACTTGGCAAAAGGAGCACAGAGGTGAGAAAGAATTAAGTAGAGTTCAATAGAACCAGGTATAATTTCTGTACACATGACTCCATGAACAGGAGCAAAGGGGACACTTGAAGAAATCATAGGACTAAGGAGAGATCAGGATTAGGAGGGTTTGTACTAGTCTAGAAATGCTGACCTGAAAACCAACTAAAGTTTCAACTCCTTCTTTTGAGGAACATTAGCTGTGCCGTGCTTTTCAAAAATGACTTGTCATAACTGATTGATGCCCATGTTAGCAACTCTTCTGAAATTACGTTGAAAGTAGACTAATGTGAGAGTTTCTCTTTAGAGAAAATTCAAATTACTTGCATAGGAAGTGGCAGCATGTCTGGGGATGTTGTAGCTCACTGGCAGTGACCTTGCCTAGCTTGGGGCTGGCCTGCCATGGACTTTCACCCCAAACACTTGCAAGAAAAGAAAAGGGAGGGAAGGGAGAGAGAAAGTTGGAAGGGAGGAAGGCAAAGTTGGAGGGATGGATGGAGGTACAAAAGAAGGAAGAAGAAAAGGAGAAAAACCAGGAAGGGGGGAAGGAAGCAAGGAAGGTAGGAAATAGGGAGAGCACAAGGGCAGAAAAAGGACTGAGTCACTCAAACAAAAGGCAAGGGACACAAAGACCAATATAGGCCATAAAAGCTGTTTGAACGGTTTAGTCAGCTTTAGAATTTGAGTGACATCACACTGAATGTTATTATGACTGGATGGAATCTTCCTACTAACCCCGCCTTGGCCTGGCCTAAACCAAATCAAGGGGTGGGTGGCATGGAGAGGAATTCTCTCTGGCTGGAGTGGGAGGGACCTAAACATGTGGCACTTGAGGATGCACTGGGTAGGGAAGGGGACAAGACTCCCCTGATGGGCAGTTGAGACAACAAGGCTCCTGGGAGCCCCTGATCATGGCTCCCACCGCCATACGCACACCACCCACCATACGCTCAGCCCCTGAAGGGGCTCACAGTGGTCTGCTCCGTTGCCTGGTGCAGGTTGGAGTTCCTGACCAAACACCTGAGTGTCCACAGCCTGTGTTGGCCTGCCTGGGCAGGCTGTGGTTGTGGTGGCAAGAGCCAAAGCTGTCTTGGCGTGATGGAGGAGCCAAGGGCTGCCTCTCAGCCATACTAGTGGGTGGTTCTGGAAGAAGCACCCAGGGTTGTGGCAGCATTGTCCGAAGACATGAAGCCAGGCCACTCTCCTTCTGCCTTTCCTTGGGAGTTGATGATGTGTACAGCTCTTGGATTTTTTGCTGTTCTCTCACTTTTCTGGAGAGCTTTTCAGTCGGTTAGTAGCAGGCTTTACGTGGGAAGAGAAAAAAGGCTGGCTCTAAATCTTGCTGGACTTATTGAGGCAAAATGTGGACTTCTTGATAAAGTGAGCCTTGTTGAAAAAGAACATAAAGGCTTAGACTCATCTTTAAAGGATTGCAGGATTGAGAAGGGTTCAAGGGAAGCACAACAGCTGGAGGCAACCTACGAAAAGCTGCATAGGTCCGAATCCAGCCATGGCGTTGAAATGCTCTTTCTAGAAGAAGAGCTCAAAGCACAGAAGGCTAAACATGGTCAACAGGATGAAACGATGGCGCATCTATCAAGAGGGATACAGTCCCTCCAAGGTGAATCTGAATCCCTCAGATCACAAATAGCTGAAGCCAAAACAAACTGGAGACTCTTTCAAGTGAATGAGGAAGAACTGAAGCTGGCAATCAAAGAGGTTTTGAATGAAGGATCCCTACTTCCGCAAACGCAGAGACCAACAATACAAGGAGAAGCTGAAGCACAGAGGGAACAAGGAGGTGTCCAATATAAAGCAAAAATCATATTAGAGGACTCTAAAGTAGCTGGAGAACAAGTTCTAAGGGACACCGAAAATCACATGGAGTCTCTGAGTGAATGCTTGCTGAAGACGAAGGATAGATCTTCTCCAAGCCTGGGAGCCCAAAGGGATGGTGGTCACCTGGAACTGGGAAAGACGAGTGAACCCGAAATTGGTGCTCACTTGGAGGATGAGTCCAAAGGAGCTTTGAGGAACCTGGTTTATGGTGATAAGCTAAAGGCCTCCTTAGAATTCTTGGAAGGAGGAAGAAATCAAAATGTACTTTCTCATCTGAAGTGGAGAAAACCACGGAAGACCTTACAGAACACCTTAAAAGTCTGCAGACTGAACAGGCATCCTTGCAGTCAGAAAATGCACAGCTGCAAAGTGAGAATCAGACCCTACAGAAGAACTTGAAAGTCATGATGGAACGCTATCAAGAAAATACGATGAAACTGCACAGGAAATTAAGAGTGGAGGAAAACTACCGTGTGGAGCAAGAGGAGAAACTTTCCAAAGTCGAAGAAAAGATGAGCCATACAATAAAAGAGCTGGAGACCTACAGAAAGAGAGCCCAATATCTTGAAGAACAATTGCAGAGTACCATTCATTCCTGTCTGGGGAAGATTATTTTCTCGGAGAAAGAAGCACATGCCAGTGAGTTGGCAGCTCGGATTGCTGAAAGAAACCTCAGCTATTTCAGGAAACAAAATGCACGCAACAGACAAAAATTAACGGAGAAGGAGCTGAGATTTGAACTTGTAGGAAAAGATCCCTATGATGCACTGGATGTTTCCAACTCAGCAATGGGCAGAAAGCCTTCTCCAAATGGGCCCTCACCAATAGGTCACCCTTCATCTGAAAGGAGACCTCCTCATTTTGAAAAGAGTGGTCCACTCACACTCTCACCTTTCACTCCAGTGGGAGGAGGAAGAGGGTCAAGGGGCCCTGGAGAATCCTCTGGACCATGCGACTAGCAGTAAAGGAAGAGAATCCAGCTGTCATAAGTTCACCGATTTTCAGAGAGCACCTTCTCAGACTGGGCCCCTCTCTCCTCCAGGGGAACAGGCCAGCAGGCTGATGATCCCTCCGCCAGGCCAACCATATTCTTCTGATGCACGTCTTCCTCTACAAAGGCAAGATAGGTTTTACTCAAATTGTGGTAGAGCATCGGGACCAGCAGAACACAGAATTCCTAATATGCCTCCTTTGGACTCTGATGTGCCTGATTCACCTCTCCATGCTGAAAACCAAGCAACTGGCTCTGGCTCTGTGTTGGCACCTTTCCCTCCAGTCAGAGGTGCCTTGTTTCCAGTTGACCCAAGGAGTCAGTTCCTGAGAAGAGGACCTTTTTTTTCCTCCACCTCTCCCAGGAAACTTGTCTGGGAACCTGGAGATTATTTTCCACCTGACCCGCCACCCACTCCATTTCCAATGTGATGTGTCTATGCAGGGAGGGGGTTTTCCTCACAATCTTCCCCCAACAGCTGGAATTCAGCCCTCTACACCCCCATTCTGAAAGTACAAGTGAGTTCCCTGAAGGGTTCCTTCCACCTGCAAATGAGCCTGTTACTCAACATCCAGAACCAAACAAGAAACCTCATGCTGTTGCTCTCTCTTCAAATGTAATTTGACTTATCTCTCATTTTTAGTTTTTAAGTAACTGCTTTTACTTCAGTAATTGACTATACTTTGGCTCCAATTGAAGCTCAATGAAACAATAATTCTTAAGATAGTATTTTGTAAATAAAGATGGTTTACGTAGGAATCTTCTGAGTAAATTATTCCTATTTTATATTATTCCAGAGAACAGCATTTAATCTGATGAAGCCACTCTTACATAAACAAGAATGGGAGTTCTAGGTACTTGTAATCTAGCTGATGGAAATATCTTTTAAACTCCCAAAAAAGAAGTGCATTTAGTATGACTGTAGCAAATGTAAAGTGACTTTAGGCTTTATGAAGAATTGTCACTGATTTACAGACTGGTTGGGCATTTCAGCCAGTTTTTCCATATCAGAATAACTAGAGCATGGGAGGACTAAAGGAGAGAACACAACTAAACATGTCAGGGAAACAGGAGATCTCAACTACAAAGAAAAATGAAGACCTCTTGTTTATATTGGTTGCTTAAAACATTACATAGCTCTTGAGATACCATATTTCCTACATTAGATTCAAGTGAGTTATGAACTCCCATTTTCACCCCATATACAGATTGCACAATCACATTGTTTACACATCCACATTTTTACAAAATGCCATATTAGTAACTGTTGTATTCAGCTACCTTTTCTAGCCTCTACTATCGCCCCTCTCCTGCCCTCCCATCTTCTCTCTCTATCCCATCTGCTGTAATTTAACGCTTGGGAATTCTGAAGCACACTTTAAACTCACTCTCCTCCGCTTTTTCCCTTCTGTCAAATTACTCATCATCTTCTTCTATTTCTCCTACTCCTTATACCTTTAATTCATTCATCATACACTCATGCATTTGTTCATTCATTCCTTTCACATATGGTGTTGGGGATCCAACTCAGGACCTTTGAAAGTGTGAAGCCAGCACTCTAGTGCTGAGCCAAAACCCCAGCACCTGTCTTTTTGATTTTATGACTGTTTGTATGAAATTCAGAATCGCATTCTGCTATGGTTTACTGATATGTGGATTGACCTAGTCCTTGTTTTCTGGGAGACTTTTGGAAAATATACATGAATTATTAGGAGATTGAAATGAAGAAACAAAGAGGAAATTCCCCAATTTCTTATTCTTAGAGTCCATACTCTGACTCTGCCTACCTACTGTAAAAACTTTTAAACCCTTACTCCCCATTTCTATATCATTGCCAACAAGTGAACATTCACTGCCCTACAACAAACCAGAGAACTCACATTGAACAATGTTTCCCCAGTAGAGACCAAGACACAATACTTATTAAAAAAAATACCCTAGTTATGAGTTAGTAGGTAAAGCTTTATTTGAGTGTTAAATGTGCTCTAATTATGCGTTTGTGTGTTTGTTGATGTGTGTGGTGTGTGGGTGTGTGTGCTTGTGTGTGAAACAAGCAGTGAGGTGTAAAATAAATGCAGGATTGCAACGGCCTTCTTAAAAATAAGAAGCAACTTTATCACATTTGAAGCCCAGTGAAGAATCTGCCTGATACTTAACCTACAATTAATTGAAATGTGAAAAATTCAGGCCTCGAAAAATAAAGCCAACATATATACTGAAACTAATCAGTCTGTCTCACCTGATTTCCAATCACTCCTTTCAATAAACCTAAATTGCCAGCATAAAACATCAGTTGTTCTAAACGACTGGACAGATGTCCCCTGTCATGGGCTGTGTAAAACACATGGACGATCCGGCACTGATTGTTATCTAGAATGACTTCTGCCTGAACTACTATTGGAGAATTGTTACTGATATACTGCGGTTCTTATACCAGTAAACTGGAATGAAGGTAATTTCAGGCTGCAAAGGAATAAATTGATTTTACTAACTGGTTTTTGGAAAACACTGCCATGAAAAATTATCAATATGTTCATAAAGGCATCTACATGTCTCTTCACAAGGGTTTTACTTAATGGGGGAGGTGGTGAGGTCTGGATATAACTGAACTGTCCATTAGTAGGTAGAACAATATCATGGGAATCAGAGTGCACATTCCGGTTTGACCTCAATCTAGGTAACATGGATCTCTGTGTAATAGGCCTGCTTCTGAAAAACACAATGTAGAGCTCCAAAAGCAGAACGATACTTTCAGAATACCATGTTATGTTTGTAAATAGACAGACAGATAGATATACAGAAATCAAAAATCTGAAAACGGTCTGGAAGTGTACCTTTCTATAACTTACAATGTCAGTAGTGGGTGATTAATAGCAGATCAAGAAGACTGTATCTGCATGAGAAATGGTTCAATTTTTGAAAGAGTTTTTTAAATGAAAATGGACAAAAAATTTAAAGGGTTACAGTAAGTGTTGAGGAGTGACTTGGCAAAAGGAGCACAGAGGTGAGAAAGAATTAAGTAGAGTTCAATAGAACCAGGTATAATTTCTGTACACATGACTCCATGAACAGGAGCAAAGGGGACACTTAAAGAAATCATAGGACTAAGGAGAGATCAGGATTAGGAGGGTTTGTACTAGTCTAGAAATGCTGACCTGAAAACCAACTAAAGTTTCAACTCCTTCTTTTGAGGAACATTGGCTGTGCCGTGCTTTTCAAAAATGACTTGTCATAACTGATTGATGCCCATGTTTGCAACTCTTCTGAAATTATGTTGAAAGTAGACTAATGTGAGAGTTTCTCTTTAGAGAGAATTCAAATTACTTGCATAGGAAGTGGCAGCAAGTCTGGGGATGTTGTAGCTCAGTGGCAGTGACCTTGCCTAGCTTGGGGCTGGCCTGCCATGGACTTTCACCCCAAACACTTGCAAGAAAAGAAAAGGGAGGGAAGGGAGAGAGAAAGTTGGAAGGGAGGAAGGCAAAGTTGGAGGGATGGATGGAGGTACAAAAGAAGGAAGAAGAAAAGGAGAAAAACCAGGAAGGGGGGAAGGAAGCAAGGAAGGTAGGAAATAGGGAGAGCACAAGGGCAGAAAAAGGACTGAGTCACTCAAACAAAAGGCAAGGGTCACAAAGACCAATATAGGCTATAAAAGCTGTTGAACGGTTTAGTCAGCTTTAGAATTTGAGTGACATCACACTGATTGTTATTATGACTGGATGGAATCTTCCTACTAACCCCGCCTTGGCCTGGCCTAAACCAAATCAAGGGGTGGGTGGCATGGAGAGGAATTCTCTCTGGCTGGAGTGGGAGGGACCTAAACATGTGGCACTTGAGGATGCACTGGGTAGGGAAGGGGACAAGACTCCCCTGATGGGCAGTTGAGACAACAAGGCTCCTGGGAGCCCCTGATCATGGCTCCCACCGCCATACGCACACCACCCACCATACGCTCAGCCCCTGAAGGGGCTCACAGTGGTCTGCTCCGTTGCCTGGTGCAGGTTGGAATTCCTGACCAAACACCTGAGTGTCCACAGCCTGTGTTGGCCTGCCTGGGCAGGCTGTGGTTGTGGTGGCAAGAGCCAAAGCTGTCTTGGCGTGATGGAGGAGCCAAGGGCTGCCTCTCAGCCATACTAGTGGGTGGTTCTGGAAGAAGCACCCAGGGTTGTGGCAGCATTGTCCGAAGACATGAAGCCAGGCCATCTTCCTTCTGGCTTTCCTTGGGAGTTGATGATGTGTACAGCTCTTGGATTTTTTGCTGTTCTCTCACTTTTCTGGAGAGCTTTTCAGTCGGTTAGTAGCAGGCTTTACGTGGGAAGAGAAAAAAGGCTGGCTCTAAATCTTGCTGGACTTATTGAGGCAAAATGTGGACTTCTTGATAAAGTGAGCCTTGTTGAAAAAGAACATAAAGGCTTAGACTCATCTTTCAAGGATTGCAGGTTTGAGAAGGGTTCAAGGGAAGCACAACAGCTGGAGGCAACCTACGAAAAGCTGCATAGGTCCGAATCCAGCCATGGCGTTGAAATGCTCTTTCTAGAAGAAGAGCTCAAAGCACAGAAGGCTAAACATGGTCAACAGGATGAAACGATGGCGCATCTATCAAGAGGGATACAGTCCCTCCAAGGTGAATCTGAATCCCTCAGATCACAAATAGCTGAAGCCAAAACAAACTGGAGACTCTTTCAAGTGAATGAGGAAGAACTGAAGCTGGCAATCAAAGAGGTTTTGAATGAAGGATCCCTACTTCCGCAAACGCAGAGACCAACAATACAAGGAGAAGCTGAAGCACAGAGGGAACAAGGAGGTGTCCAATATAAAGCAAAAATCATATTAGAGGACTCTAAAGTAGCTGGAGAACAAGTTCTAAGGGACACCGAAAATCACATGGAGTCTCTGAGTGAATGCTTGCTGAAGACGAAGGATAGATCTTCTCCAAGCCTGGGAGCCCAAAGGGATGGTGGTCACCTGGAACTGGGAAAGACGAGTGAACACGAAATTGGTGCTCACTTGGAGGATGAGTCCAAAGGAGCTTTGAGGAACCTGTTTTATGGTGATAAGTGAAAGGCCTCCTTAGAAATCTTGGAAGGAGGAAGAAATCAAAAATGTACTTTCTCATCTGAAGTGGAGAAAACCACGGAAGACCTTACAGAACACCTTAAAAGTCTGCAGACTGAACAGGCATCCTTGCAGTCAGAAAATGCACAGCTGCAAAGTGAGAATGAGATCCTACAGAGGAACTTGAAAGTCATGATGGAACGCTATCAAGAAAATACGATGAAACTGCACAGGAAATTAAGAGTGGAGGAAAACTACCGTGTGGAGCAAGAGGAGAAACTTTCCAAAGTCGAAGAAAAGATGAGCCATACAATAAAAGAGCTGGAGACCTACAGAAAGAGAGCCCAATATCTTGAAGAACAATTGCAGAGTACCATTCATTCCTGTCTGGGGAAGATTATTTCCTCTGAGAAAGAAGCACATGCCAGTGAGTTGGCAGCTCGGATTGCTGAAAGAAACCTCAGCTATTTCAGGAAACAAAATGCACGCAACAGACAAAAATTAACGGAGAAGGAGCTGAGATTTGAACTTGTAGGAAAAGATCCCTATGATGCACTGGATGTTTCCAACTCAGCAATGGGCAGAAGCCTTCTCCAAATGGGCCCTCACCAATAGGTCACCCTTCATCTGAAAGGAGACCTCCTCATTTTGAAAAGAGTGGTCCACTCACACTCTCAACTTTCACTCCAGTGGGAGGAGGAAGAGGGTCAAGGGGCCCTGGAGAATCCTCTGGACCATGCGACTAGCAGTAAAGGAAGAGAATCCAGCTGTCATAAGTTCACCATTTTTCAGAGAGCATCTTCTCAGACTGGGCGCCTCTCTCCTCCTGGGGAACAGGCGAGCAGGCTGATGATCCCTCCGCCAGGCCAACCATATTCTTCTGATGCACGTCTTCCTCTACAAAGGCAAGATAGGTTTTACTCAAATTGTGGTAGAGCATCGGGACCAGCAGAACACAGAATTCCTAATATGCCTCCTTTGGACTCTGATGTGCCTGATTCACCTCTCCATGCTGAAAACCAAGCAACTGGCTCTGGCTCTGTGTTGGCACCTTTCCCTCCAGTCAGAGGTGCCTTGTTTCCAGTTGACCCAAGGAGTCAGTTCCTGAGAAGAGGACCTTTTTGTTTCCTCCACCTCTCCCAGGAAACTTGTCTGGGAACCTGGAGATTATTTTCCACCTGACCCGCCACCCACTCCATTTCCAATGTGATGTGTCTATGCAGGGAGGGGGTTTTCCTCACAATCTTCCCCCAACAGCTGGAATTCAGCCCTCTACACCCCCATTCTGAAAGTACAAGTGAGTTCCCTGAAGGGTTCCTTCCACCTGCAAATGAGCCTGTTACTCAACATCCAGAACCAAACAAGAAACCTCATGCTGTTGCTCTCTCTTCAAATGTAATTTGACTTATCTCTCATTTTTAGATTTTAAGTAACTGCTTTTATTTCAGTAATTGACTATACTTTGGCTCCAATTAAAGCTCAATGAAACAATAATTCTTAAGATAGTATTTTGTAAATAAAGATGGTTTACGTAGGAATCTTCTGAGTAAATTATTCAAATTTTATTTTATTCCAGAGAACAGCATTGAATCTGATGAAGCCACTCTTACATCAACAAGAATGGGAGTTCTAGGTACTTGTAATCTAGCTGATGGAAATATCTTTTAAACTCCCAAAAAAGAAGTGTATTTAGTATGACTGTAGCAAATGTAAAGTGACTTTAGGCTTAATGAAGAATTGTCACTGATTTACAGACTGGTTGGGCATTTCAGCCAGTTTTTCCATATCAGAATAACTAGAGCATGGGAGGACTAAAGGAGAGAACACAACTAAACATGTCAGGGAAACAGGAGATCTCAACTACAAAGAAAAATGAAGACATCTTGTTTATATTGCTTGCTTAAAACATTACATAGCTCTTGAGATACCATATTTCCTACATTAGATTCAAGTGAGTTATGAACTGCCATTTTCACCCCATATACAGATTGCACAATCACATTGTTTACACATCCACGTTTTTACAAAATGCCATATTAGTAACTGTTGTATTCTGCTACCTTTTCTAGCCTCTACTATTGCCCCTCTCCTGCCCTCCCATCTTCTCTCTCTATCCCATCTGCTGTAATTTAACGCTTGGGAATTGGAAACCACACTTTAAACTCACTCTCCTCCCCTTTTTCCCTTCTGTCAAATTACTCATCATCTTCTTCTATTTCTCCTCCTCCTTATACCTTTAATTCATTCATCATACACTCATGCATTGGTTCATACATTCCTTTCACATATGGTGTTGGGGATCCAACTCAGGACCTTTGAAAGTGTGAAGCCAGCACTCTAGTGCTGAGCCAAAACCCCAGCACCTGTCTTTTTGATTTTATGACTGTTTGTATGAAATTCAGAATCGCATTCTGCTATGGTTTACTGATATGTGGTTTGACCTAGTCCTTGTTTTCTGGGAGACTTTTGGAAAATATACATGAATTATTAGGAGATTGAAATGAAGAAACAAAGAGGAAATTCCCCAATTTCTTATTCTTAGAGTCCATAGTCTGACTCTGCCTACCTACTGTAAAAACTTTTAAACCCTTACTCCCCATTTCTATATCATTGCCAGCAAGTGAACATTCACTGCCCTACAACAAACCAGAGAACTCACATTGAACAATGTTTCCCCAGTAGAGACCAAGACACAATACTTATTAAAAAAATACCCTAGTTATGAGTTAGTAGGTAAAGCTTTATTTGAGTGTTAAATGTGCTCTATTTATGTGTTTGTGTGTTTGTTGATGTGTGTGGTGTGTGGGTGTGTGTGCTTGTGTGTGAAACAAGCACTGAGGTGTAAAATAAATGCAGGATTGCAACAGCCTTCTTACAAATAAGAAGCAACTTTATCACATTTGAAGCCCAGTGAAGAATCTGCCTGATACTTAACCTACAATTACTTGAAATGTGAAAAATTCAGGCCTCGAAAAACAAAGCCAACATACATACTGAATCTAATCAGTCTGTCTCACCTGTTTTCTTATCACTCCTTTCAATAAACCTAAATTGCCAGCATAAAACATCAGTTGTTCTAAACGAGTGGACGGATGTCCCCTGTCATGGGCTGTGTAAAACACATGGACGATCCGGCACTGATTGTTATCTAGAATGACTTCTGCCTGAACTACTATTGGAGAATTGTTGCTGATATACTGCGGTTCTTATACCAGTAAACTGGAATGAAGGTAATTTCAGGCTGCAAAGGAATAAATTGATTTTACTAACTGGTTTTTGGAAAACACTGCCATGAAAAATTATCAATATGTTCATAAAGGCATCTACATGTCTCTTCACAAGGGTTTTACTTAATGGGGGAGGTGGTGAGGTCTGGATATAACTGAACTGTCCATTAGTAGGTAGAACAATATCATGGGAATCAGAGTGCACATTCCGGTTTGACCTCAATCTAGGTAACATGGATTCATCTCTGTGTAATAGGCCTGCTTCTGAAAAACACAATGTAGAGCTCCAAAAGCAGAACGATACTTTCAGAATACCATGTTATGTTTGTAAATAGACAGACAGATAGATATACAGAAATCAAAAATCTGAAAACGGTCTGGAAGTGTACCTTTCTATAACTTACAATGTCAGTAGTGGGGGATTAATAGCAGATCAAGAAGACTGTATCTGCATGAGAAATGGTTCAATTTTTGAAAGACTTTTTTAAATGAAAATGGACAAAAAATTTAAAGGGTTACAGTAAGTGTTGAGGAGTGACTTGGCAAAAGGAGCACAGAGGTGAGAAAGAATTAAGTAGAGTTCAATAGAACCAGGTATAATTTCTGTACACATGACTCCATGAACAGGAGCAAAGGGGACACTTAAAGAAATCATAGGACTAAGGACAGATCAGGATTAGGAGGGTTTGTACTAGTCTAGAAATGCTGACCTGAAAACCAACTAAAGTTTCAACTCCTTCTTTTGAGGAACATTAGCTGTGCCGTGCTTTTCCAAAATGACTTGTCATAACTGATTGATGGCCATGTTAGCAACTCTTCTGAAATTACGTTGAAAGTAGACTAATGTGAGAGTTTCTCTTTAGAGAGAATTCAAATTACTTGCATAGGAAGTGGCAGCAGGTCTGGGGATGTTGTAGCTCAGTGGCAGTGACCTTGCCTAGCTTGGGGCTGGCCTGCCATGGACTTTCACCCCAAACACTTGCAAGAAAAGAAAAGGGAGGGAAGGGAGAGAGAAAGTTGGAAGGGAGGAAGGCAAAGTTGGAGGGATGGATGGAGGTACAAAAGAAGGAAGAAGAAAAGGAGAAAAACCAGGAAGTGGGGAAGGAAGCAAGGAAGGTAGGAAATAGGGAGAGCACAAGGGCAGAAAAAGGACTGAGTCACTCAAACAAAAGGCAAGGCACACAAAGACCAATATAGGCCATAAAAGCTGTTTGAACGGTTTAGTCAGCTTTAGAATTTGAGTGACATCACACTGAATGTTATTATGACTGGATGGAATCTTCCTACTAACCCCGCCTTGGCCTGGCCTAAACCAATTCAAGGGGTGGGTGGCATGGAGAGGAATTCTCTCTGGCTGGAGTGGGAGGGACCTAAACATGTGGCACTTGAGGATGCACTGGGTAGGGAAGGGTACAAGACCCTCCTGATGGGCAGTTGAGACAACAAGGCTCCTGGGAGCCCCTGATCATGGCTCCCACCACCATACGCACACCACCCACCATACGCTCAGCCCCTGAAGGGGCTCACAGTGGTCTGCTCCGTTGCCTGGTGCAGGTTGGAGTTCCTGACCAAACACCTGAGTGTCCACAGCCTGTGATGGACTGCCTTGGCAGGCTGGGGTTGTGGTGGCAAGAGCCAAAGCTGTCTTGGCGTGATGGAGGAGCCAAGGGCTGCCTCTCAGCCATACTAGTGGGTGGTTCTGGAAGAAGCACCCAGGGTTGTGGCAGCATTGTCCGAAGACATGAAGCCAGGCCATCTTCCTTCTGGCTTTCCTTGGGAGTTGATGATGTGTACAGCTCTTGGATTTTTTGCTGTTCTCTCACTTTTCTGGAGAGCTTTTCAGTCGGTTAGTAGCAGGCTTTACGTGGGAAGAGAAAAAAGGCTGGCTCTAAATCTTGCTGGACTTATTGAGGCAAAATGTGGACTTCTTGATAAAGTGAGCCTTGTTGAAAAAGAACATAAAGGCTTAGACTCATCTTTAAAGGATTGCAGGTTTGAGAAGGGTTCAAGGGAAGCACAACAGCTGGAGGCAACCTACGAAAAGCTGCATAGGTCCAAATCCAACCATGGCGTTGAAATGCTCTTTCCAGAAGAAGAGCTCAAAGCACAGAAGGCTAAACATGGTCAACAGGATGAAACGAAGGCTCATCTATCAAAAGGGATACAGTCCCTCCAAGGTGAATCTGAATCCCTCAGATCACAAATAGCTGAAGCCAAAACAAACTGGAGACTCTTTCAAGTGAATGAGGAAGAACTGAAGCTGTCAATCAAAGAGGTTTTGAATGAAGGATCCCTACTTCCGCAAACGCAGAGACCAACAATACAAGGAGAAGCTGAAGCACAGAGGGAACAAGGAGGTGTCCAATATAAAGCAAAAATCATATTAGAGGACTCTAAAGTAGCTGGAGAACAAGTTCTAAGGGACACCGAAAATCACATGGAGTCTCTGAGTGAATGCTTGCTGAAGACGAAGGATAGATCTTCTCCAAGCCTGGGAGCCCAAAGGGATGGTGGTCACCTGGAACTGGGAAAGACGAGTGAACCCGAAATTGGTGCTCACTTGGAGGATGAGTCCAAAGGAGCTTTGAGGAACCTGGTTTATGGTGATAAGCTAAAGGCCTCCTTAGAAATCTTGGAAGGAGGAAGAAATCAAAAATGTACTTTCTCATCGGAAGTGGAGAAAACCACGGAAGACCTTACAGAACACCTTAAAAGACTGCAGACTGAACAGGCATCCTTGCAGTCAGAAAATGCACAGCTGCAAAGTGAGAATGAGACCCTACAGAAGGACTTGAAACTCATGATGGAACGCTATCAAGAAAATACGATGAAACTGCACAGGAAATTAAGAGTGGAGGAAAACTACCGTGTGGAGCAAGAGGAGAAACTTTCCAAAGTCGAAGAAAAGATGAGCCATACAATAAAAGAGCTGGAGACCTACAGAAAGAGAGCCCAATATCTTGAAGAACAATTGCAGAGTACCATTCATTCCTGTCTGGGGAAGATTATTTCCTCTGAAAAAGAAGCACATGCCAGTGAGTTGGCAGCTCGGATTGCTGAAAGAAACCTCAGCTATTTCAGGAAACAAAATGCACGCAACAGACAAAAATTAACGGAGAAGGAGCTGAGATTTGAACTTGTAGGAAAAGATCCCTATGATGCACTGGATGTTTCCAACTCAGCAATGGGCAGAAAGCCTTCTCCAAATGGGCCCTCACCAGTAGGTCACCCTTCATCTGAAAGGAGACCTCCTCATTTTGAAAAGAGTGGTCCACTCACACTCTCACCTTTCACTCCAGTGGGAGGAGGAAGAGGGTCAAGGGGCCCTGGAGAATCCTCTGGACCATGCGACTAGCAGTAAAGGAAGAGAATCCAGCTGTCATAAGTTCACCGATTTTCAGAGAGCACCTTCTCAGACTGGGCCCCTCTCTCCTCCAGGGGAACAGGCCAGCAGGCTGATGATCCCTCCGCCAGGCCAACCATATTCTTCTGATGCACGTCTTCCTCTACAAAGGCAAGATAGGTTTTACTCAAATTGTGGTAGAGCATCGGGACCAGCAGAACACAGAATTCCTAATATGCCTCCTTTGGACTCTGATGTGCCTGATTCACCTCTCCATGCTGAAAACCAAGCAACTGGCTCTGGCTCTGTGTTGGCACCTTTCCCTCCATTCAGAGGTGCCTTGTTTCCAGTTGACCAAGGAGTCAGTTCCTGAGAAGAGGACCTTTTTTTTCCTCCACCTCTCCCAGGAGACTTGTCTGGGAACCTGGAGATTATTTTCCACCTGACCCGCCACCCACTCCATTTCCAATGTGATGTGTCTATGCAGGGAGGGGGTTTTCCTCACAATCTTCCCCCAACAGCTGGAATTCAGCCCTCTACACCCCCATTCTGAAAGTACAAGTGAGTTCCCTGAAGGGTTCCTTCCACCTGCAAATGAGCCTGTTACTCAACATCCAGAACCAAACAAGAAACCTCATGCTGTTGCTCTCTCTTCAAATGTAATTTGACTTACCTCTCATTTTTAGTTTTTAAGTAACTGCTTTTACTTCAGTAATTGACTATACTTTGGCTCCAATTGAAGCTCAATGAAACAATAATTCTTAAGATAGTATTTTGTAAATAAAGATGGTTTACTTAGGAATCTTCTGAGTAAATTATTCCTATTTTATTTTATTCCAGAGAACAGCATTTAATCTGATGAAGCCACTCTTACATAAACAAGAATGGGAGTTCTAGGTACTTGTAATCTAGCTGATGGAAATATCTTTTAAACTCCCAAAAAAGAAGTGCATTTAGTATGACTGTAGCAAATGTAAAGTGACTTTAGGCTTAATGAAGAATTGTCACTGATTTACAGACTGGTTGGGCATTTCAGCCAGTTTTTCCATATCAGAATAACTAGAGCATGGGAGGACTAAAGGAGAGAACACAACTAAACATGTCAGGGAAACAGGAGATCTCAACTACAAAGAAAAATGAAGACCTCTTGTTTATATTGGTTGCTTAAAACATTACATAGCTCTTGAGATACCATATTTCCTACATTAGATTCAAGTGAGTTATGAACTCCCATTTTCACCCCATATACAGATTGCACAATCACATTGTTTACACATCCACATTTTTCCAAAATGCCATATTAGTAACTGTTGTATTCTGCTACCTTTTCTAGCCTCTACTATCCCCCCTCTCCTGCCCTCCCATCTTCTCTCTCTATCCCATCTGCTGTAATTTAACGCTTGGGAATTCTGAACCACACTTTAAACTCACTCTCCTCCCCTTTTTCCCTTCTGTCAAATTACTCATCCTCTTCTTCTATTTCTCCTCCACCTTATACCTTTAATTCATTCATCATACACTCATGCATAGGTTCATTCATTCCTTTCACATATGGTGTTGGGGATCCAACTCAGGACCTTTGAAAGTGTGAAGCCAGCACTCTAGTGCTGAGCCAAAACCCCAGCACCTGTCTTTTTGATTTTATGACTGTTTGTATGAAATTCAGAATCGCATTCTGCTATGGTTTACTGATATGTGGATTGACCTAGTCCTTGTTTTCTGGGAGACTTTTGGAAAATATACATGAATTATTAGGAGATTCTAATGAAGAAACAAAGAAGAAATTCCCCAATTTCTTATTCTTAGAGTCCATACTCTGACTCTGCTTACCTACTGTAAAAACTTTTAAACCCTTACTCCCCATTTCTATATCATTGCCAACAAGTGAACATTCACTGCCCTACAACAAACCAGAGAACTCACATTGAACAATGTTTCCCCAGTAGAGACCAAGACACAATACTTATTAAAAAAAATACCCTAGTTATGAGTTAGTAGGTAAAGCTTTATTTGAGTGTTAAATGTGCTCTAATTATGCGTTTGTGTGTTTGTTGATGTGTGTGGTGTGTGGGTGTGTGTGCTTGTGTGTGAAACAAGCAGTGAGGTGTAAAATAAATGCAGGATTGCAACGGCCTTCTTAAAAATAAGAAGCAACTTTATCACATTTGAAGCCCAGTGAAGAATCTGCCTGATACTTAACCTACAATTAATTGAAATGTGAAAAATTCAGGCCTCGAAAAACAAAGCCAACATACATACTGAATCTAATCAGTCTGTCTCACCTGTTTTCTTATCACTCCTTTCAATAAACCTAAATTGCCAGCATAAAACATCAGTTGTTCTAAACGAGTGGACGGATGTCCCCTGTCATGGGCTGTGTAAAACACATGGACGATCCGGCACTGATTGTTATCTAGAATGACTTCTGCCTGAACTACTATTGGAGAATTGTTGCTGATATACTGCGGTTCTTATACCAGTAAACTGGAATGAAGGTAATTTCAGGCTGCAAAGGAATAAATTGATTTTACTAACTGGTTTTTGGAAAACACTGCCATGAAAAATTATCAATATGTTCATAAAGGCATCTACATGTCTCTTCACAAGGGTTTTACTTAATGGGGGAGGTGGTGAGGTCTGGATATAACTGAACTGTCCATTAGTAGGTAGAACAATATCATGGGAATCAGAGTGCACATTCCGGTTTGACCTCAATCTAGGTAACATGGATCTCTGTGTAATAGGCCTGCTTCTGAAAAACACAATGTAGAGCTCCAAAAGCAGAACGATACTTTCAGAATACCATGTTATGTTTGTAAATAGACAGACAGATAGATATACAGAAATCAAAAATCTGAAAACGGTCTGGAAGTGTACCTTTCTATAACTTACAATGTCAGTAGTGGGGGATTAATAGCAGATCAAGAAGACTGTATCTGCATGAGAAATGGTTCAATTTTTGAAAGAGTTTTTTAAATGAAAATGGACAAAAAATTTAAAGGGTTACAGTAAGTGTTGAGGAGTGACTTGGCAAAAGGAGCAAGGAGGTGAGAAAGAATTAAGTAGAGTTCAATAGAACCAGGTATAATTTCTGTACACATGACTCCATGAACAGGAGCAAAGGGGACACTTAAAGAAATCATAGGACTAAGGAGAGATCAGGATTAGGAGGGTTTGTACTAGTCTAGAAATGCTGACCTAAAAACCAACTAAAGTTTCAACTCCTTCTTTTGAGGAACATTAGCTGTGCCGTGCTTTTTAAAAAATGACTTGTCATAACTGATTGATGCCCATGTTAGCAACTCTTCTGAAATTACGTTGAAAGTAGACTAATGTGAGAGTTTCTCTTTAGAGAGAATTCAAATTACTTGCATAGGAAGTGGCAGCAGGTCTGGGGATGTTGTAGCTCAGTGGCAGTGACCTTGCCTAGCTTGGGGCTGGCCTGCCATGGACTTTCACCCCAAACACTTGCAAGAAAAGAAAAGGGAAGGAAGGGAGAGAGAAAGTTGGAAGGGAGGAAGGCAAAGTTGGAGGGATGGATGGAGGTACAAAAGAAGGAAGAAGAAAAGGAGAAAAACCAGGAAGGGGGGAAGGAAGCAAGGAAGGTAGGAAATAGGGAGAGCACAAGGGCAGAAAAAGGACTGAGTCACTCAAACAAAAGGCAAGGGACACAAAGACCAATATAGGCCATAAAAGCTGTTTGAACGGTTTAGTCAGCTTTAGAATTTGAGTGACATCACACTGAATGTGATTATGACTGGATGGAATCTTCCTACTAACCCCGCCTTGGCCTGGCCTAAACCAAATCAAGGGGTGGGTGGCATGGAGAGGAATTCTCTCTGGCTGGAGTGGGAGGGACCTAAACATGTGGCACTTGAGGATGCACTGGGTAGGGAAGGGGACAAGACTCCCCTGATGGGCAGTTGAGACAACAAGGCTCCTGGGAGCCCCTGATCATGGCTCCCACCGCCATACGCACACCACCCACCATACGCTCAGCCCCTGAAGGGGCTCACAGTGGTCTGCTCCGTTGCCTGGTGCAGGTTGGAGTTCCTGACCAAACACCTGAGTGTCCACAGCCTGTGTTGGCCTGCCTGGGCAGGCTGTCGTTGTGGTGGCAAGAGCCAAAGCTGTCTTGGCGTGATGGAGGAGCCAAGGGCTGCCTCTCAGCCATACTAGTGGGTGGTTCTGGATGAAGCACCCAGGGTTGTGGCAGCATTGTCCGAACACATGAAGCCAGGCCATCTTCCTTCTGGCTTTCCTTGGGAGTTGATGATGTGTACAGCTCTTGGATTTTTTGCTGTTCTCTCACTTTTCTGGAGAGCTTTTTATTCGGTTAGTAGCAGGCTTTACGTGGGAAGAGAAAAAAGGCTGGCTCTAAATCTTGCTGGACTTATTGAGGCAAAATGTGGATTCTTGATAAAGTGAGCCTTGTTGAAAAAGAACTTAAAGGCTTAGACTCATCTTTAAAGGATTGCAGGTTTGAGAAGGGTTCAAGGGAAGCACAACAGCTGGAGGCAACCTACGAAAAGCTGCATAGGTCCGAATCCAGCCATGGCGTTGAAATGCTCTTTCTAGAAGAAGAGCTCAAAGCACAGAAGGCTAAACATGGTCAACAGGATGAAACGATGGCGCATCTATCAAGAGGGATACAGTCCCTCCAAGGTGAATCTGAATCCCTCAGATCACAAATAGCTGAAGTCAAAACAAACTGGAGACTCTTTCAAGTGAATGAGGAAGAACTGAAGCTGGCAATCAAAGAGGTTTTGAATGAAGGATCCCTACTTCCGCAAACGCAGAGACCAACAATACAAGGAGAAGCTGAAGCACAGAGGGAACTAGGAGGTGTCCAATATAAAGCAAAAATCATATTAGAGGATTCTAAAGCAGCTGGAGAACAAGTTCTAAAGGACACCGAAAATTACATGGAGTCTCTGAGTGAATGCTTGCTGAAGACGAAGGATAGATCTTCTCCAAGCCTGGGAGCCCAAAGGGATGGTGGTCACCTGGAACTGGGAAAGACGAGTGAACCCGAAATTGGTGCTCACTTGGAGGATGAGTCCAAAGGAGCTTTGAGGAACCTGGTTTATGGTGATAAGCTAAAGGCCTCCTTAGAAATCTTGGAAGGAGGAAGAAATCAAAAATGTACTTTCTCATCTGAAGTGGAGAAAACCACGGAAGACCTTACAGAACACCTTAAAAGTCTGCAGACTGAACAGGCATCCTTGCAGTCAGAAAATGCACAGCTGCAAAGTGAGAATGAGATCCTACAGAGGAACTTGAAAGTCATGATGGAACGCTATCAAGAAAATACGATGAAACTGCACAGGAAATTAAGAGTGGAGGAAAACTACCGTGTGGAGCAAGAGGAGAAACTTTCCAAAGTCGAAGAAAAGATGAGCCATACAATAAAAGAGCTGGAGACCTACAGAAAGAGAGCCCAATATCTTGAAGAACAATTGCAGAGTACCATTCATTCCTGTCTGGGGAAGATTATTTCCTCTGAGAAAGAAGCACATGCCAGTGAGTTGGCAGCTCGGATTGCTGAAAGAAACCTCAGCTATTTCAGGAAACAAAATGCACGCAACAGACAAAAATTAACGGAGAAGGAGCTGAGATTTGAACTTGTAGGAAAAGATCCCTATGATGCACTGGATGTTTCCAACTCAGCAATGGGCAGAAAGCCTTCTCCAAATGGGCCCTCACCAATAGGTCACCCTTCATCTGAAAGGAGACCTCCTCATTTTGAAAAGAGTGGTCCACTCACACTCTCACCTTTCACTCCAGTGGGAGGAGGAAGAGGGTCATGGGGCCCTGGAGAATCCTCTGGACCATGCGACTAGCAGTAAAGAAAGAAAATCCAGCTGTCATAAGTTCACCATTTTTCAGAGAGCACCTTCTCAGACTGGGCCCCTCTCTCCTCCTGGGGAACAGGCGAGCAGGCAGATGATCCCTCCGCCAGGCCAACCATATTCTTCTGATGCACGTCTTCCTCTACAAAGGCAAGATAGGTTTTACTCAAATTGTGGTAGAGCATCGGGACCAGCAGAACACAGAATTCCTATTATGCCTCCTTTGGACTCTGATGTGCCTGATTCACCTCTCCATGCTGAAAACCAAGCAACTGGCTCTGGCTCTGTGTTGGCACCTTTCCCTCCAGTCAGAGGTGCCTTGTTTCCAGTTGACCCAAGGAGTCAGTTCCTGAGAAGAGGACCTTTTTTTTCCTCCACCTCTCCCAGGAAACTTGTCTGGGAACCTGGAGATTGTTTTCCACCTGACCCGCCACCCACTCCATTTCCAATGTGATGTGTCTATGCAGGGAGGGGGTTTTCCTCACAATCTTCCCCCAACAGCTGGAATTCAGCCCTCTACACCCCCATTCTGAAAGTAC
Source organism: Callospermophilus lateralis (assembly GCF_048772815.1). Classification (NCBI taxonomy): domain Eukaryota; kingdom Metazoa; phylum Chordata; class Mammalia; order Rodentia; family Sciuridae; genus Callospermophilus; species Callospermophilus lateralis. The sequence continues at coordinate 1,357,073 of NW_027513711.1, forward strand.
AACTGAGTTCCCTGAAGGGTTCCTTCCACCTGCAAATGAGCCTGTTACTCAACATCCAGAACCAAACAAGAAACCTCATGCTGTTGCTCTCTCTTCAAATGTAATTTGACTTATCTCTCATTTTTAGTTTTTAAGTCACTGCTTTTACTTCAGTAATTGACTATACTTTGGCTCCAATTGAAGCTCAATGAAACAATAATTCTTAAGATAGTATTTTGTAAATAAAGATGGTTTACGTAGGAATCTTCTGAGTAAATTATTCCTATTTTATTTTATTCCAGAGAACAGCATTTAATCTGATGAAGCCACTCTTACATAAACAAGAATGGGAGTTCTAGGTACTTGTAATCTAGCTGATGCAAATATCCTTTAAACTCCCAAAAAAGAAGTGCATTTAGTATGACTGTAGCAAATGTAAAGTGACTTTAGGCTTAATGAAGAATTGTCACTGATTTACAGACTGGTTGGGCATTTCAGCCAGTTTTTCCATATCAGAATAACTAGAGCATGGGAGGACTAAAGGAGAGAACACAACTAAACATGTCAGGGAAACAGGAGATCTCAACTACAAAGAAAAATGAAGACCTCTTGTTTATATTAGTTGCTTAAAACATTACATAGCTCTTGAGATACCATATTTCCTACATTAGATTCAAGTGAGTTATGAACTCCCATTTTCACCCCATATACAGATTGCACAATCACATTGTTTACACATCCACATTTTTACAAAATGCCATATTAGTAACTGTTGTATTCTGCTACCTTTTCTAGCCTCTACTATCGCCCCTCTCCTGCCCTCCCATCTTCTCTCTCTATCCCATTTGCTGTAATTTAACGCTTGGGAATTCTGAACCACACTTTAAACTCACTCTCCTCCCCTTTTTCCCTTCTGTCAAATTACTCATCATCTTCTTCTATTTCTCCTCCTCCTTATACCTTTAATTCATTCATCATACACTCATGCATTGGTTCATTCATTCCTTTCACATATGGTGTTGGGGATCCAACTCAGGACCTTTGAAAGTGTGAAGCCAGCACTCTAGTGCTGAGCCAAAACCCCAGCACCTGTCTTTTTGATTTTATGACTGTTTGTATGAAATTCAGAATCGCATTCTGCTATGGTTCACTGATATGTGGATTGACCTAGTCCTTGTTTTCTGGGAGACTTTTGGAAAATATACATGAATTATTAGGAGATTGAAATGAAGAAACAAAGAGGAAATTCCCCAATTTCTTATTCTTAGAGTCCATTCTCTGACTCTGCCTACCTACTGTAAAAACTTTTAAACCCTTACTCCCCATTTCTATATCATTGCCAACAATTGAACATTCACTGCCCTACAACAAACCAGAGAACTCACATTGAACAATGTTTCCCCAGTAGAGACCAAGACACAATACTTATTAAAAAAAATACCCTAGTTATGAGTTAGTAGGTAAAGCTTTATTTGAGTGTTAAATGTGCTCTAATTATGTGTTTGTGTGTTTCTTGATGTGTGTGGTGTGTGGGTGTGTGTGCTTGTGTGTGAAACAAGCACTGAGGTGTAAAATAAATGCAGGATTGCAACGGCCTTCTTAAAAATAAGAAGCAACTTTATCACATTTGAAGCCCAGTGAAGAATCTGCCTGATACTTAACCTACAATTAATTGAAATGTGAAAAATTCAGGCCTCGAAAAACAAAGCCAACATACATACTGAATCTAATCAGTCTGTCTCACCTGTTTTCTTATCACTCCTTTCAATAAACCTAAATTGCCAGCATAAAACATCAGTTGTTCTAAACGAGTGGACGGATGTCCCCTCTCATGGGCTGTGTAAAACACATGGACGATCCGGCACTGATTGTTATCTAGAATGACTTCTGCCTGAACTACTATTGGAGAATTGTTGCTGATATACTGCGGTTCTTATACCAGTAAACTGGAATGAAGGTAATTTCAGGCTGCAAAGGAATAAATTCATTTTACTAACTGGTTTTTGGAAAACACTGCCATGAAAAATTATCAATATGTTCATAAAGGCATCTACATGTCTCTTCACAAGGGTTTTACTTAATGGGGGAGGTGGTGAGGTCTGGATATAACTGAACTGTCCATTAGTAGGTAGAACAATATCATGGGAATCAGAGTGCACATTCCGGTTTGACCTCAATCTAGGTAACATGGATTCATCTCTGTGTAATAGGCCTGCTTCTGAAAAACACAATGTAGAGCTCCAAAAGCAGAACGATACTTTCAGAATACCATGTTATGTTTGTAAATAGACAGACAGATAGATATACAGAAATCAAAAATCTGAAAACGGTCTGGAAGTGTACATTTCTATAACTTACAATGTCAGTAGTGGGGGATTAATAGCAGATCAAGAAGACTGTATCTGCATGAGAAATGGTTCAATTTTTGAAAGAGTTTTTTAAATGAAAATGGACAAAAAATTTAAAGGGTTACAGTAAGTGTTGAGGAGTGACTTGGCAAAAGGAGCACAGAGGTGAGAAAGAATTAAGTAGAGTTCAATAGAACCAGGTATAATTTCTGTACACATGACTCCATGAACAGGAGCAAAGGGGACACTTAAAGAAATCATAGGACTAAGGAGAGATCAGGATTAGGAGGGTTTGTACTAGTCTAGAAATGCTGACCTGAAAACCAACTAAAGTTTCAACTCCTTCTTTTGAGGAACATTAGCTGTGCCGTGCTTTTCAAAAATGACTTGTCATAACTGATTGATGCCCATGTTAGCAACTCTTCTGAAATTACGTTGAAAGTAGACTAATGTGAGAGTTTCTCTTTAGAGAGAATTCAAATTACTTGCATAGGAAGTGGCAACAGGTCTGGGGATGTTGTAGCTCAGTGGCAGTGACCTTGCCTAGCTTGGGGCTGGCCTGCCATGGACTTTCACCCCAAACACTTGCAAGAAAAGAAAAGGGAGGGAAGGGAGAGAGAAAGTTGGAAGGGAGGAAGGCAAAGTTGGAGGGATGGATGGAGGTACAAAAGAAGGAAGAAGAAAAGGAGAAAAACCAGGAAGGGGGGAAGGAAGCAAGGAAGGTAGGAAATAGGGAGAGCACAAGGGCAGAAAAAGGACTGAGTCACTCAAACAAAAGGCAAGGGTCACAAAGACCAATATAGGCCATAAAAGCTGTTTGAACGGTTTAGTCAGCTTTAGAATTTGAGAGACATCACACTGAATGTTATTATGACTGGATGGAATCTTCCTACTAACCCCGCCTTGGCCTGGCCTAAACCAAATCAAGGGGTGGGTGGCATGGAGAGGAATTCTCTCTGGCTGGAGTGGGAGGGACCTAAACATGTGCAACTTGAGGATGCACTGGGTAGGGAAGGGGACAAGACTCCCCTGATGGGCAGTTGAGACAACAAGGCTCCTGGGAGCCCCTGATCATGGCTCCCACCGCCATACGCACACCACCCACCATACGCTCAGCCCCTGAAGGGGCTCACAGTGGTCTGCTCCGTTGCCTGGTGCAGGTTGGATTTCCTGACCAAACACCTGAGTGTCCACAGCCTGTGTTGGCCTGCCTGGGCAGGCTGTGGTTGTGGTGGCAAGAGCTAAAGCTGTCTTGGCGTGATGGAGGAGCCAAGGGCTGCCTCTCAGCCATACTAGTGGGTGGTTCTGGAAGAAGCACCCAGGGTTGTGGCAGCATTGTCTGAAGACATGAAGCCAGGCCATCTTCCTTCTGGCTTTCCTTGGGAGTTGATGATGTGTACAGCTCTTGGATTTTTTGATGTTCTCTCACTTTTCTGGAGAGCTTTTCAGTCGGTTAGTAGCAGGCTTTACGTGGGAAGAGAAAAAAGGCTGGCTCTAAATCTTGCTGGACTTATTGAGGCAAAATGTGGACTTCTTGATAAAGTGAGCCTTGTTGAAAAAGAACTTAAAGGCTTAGACTCATCTTTAAAGGATTGCAGGTTTGAGAAGGGTTCAAGGGAAGCACAACAGCTGGAGGCAACCTACGAAAAGCTGCATAGGTCCAAATCCAGCCATGGCGTTGAAATGCTCTTTCTAGAAGAAGAGCTCAAAGCACAGAAGGCTAAACATGGTCAACAGGATGAAATGAGGGCGCATCTATCAAGAGGGATACAGTCCCTCCAAGGTGAATCTGAATCCCTCAGATCACAAATAGCTGAAGCCAAAACAAACTGGAGACTCTTTCAAGTGAATGAGGAAGAACTGAAGCTGGCAATCAAAGAGGTTTTGAATGAAGGATCCCTACTTCCGCAAACGCAGAGACCAACAATACAAGGAGAAGCTGAAGCACAGAGGGAACAAGGAGGTGTCCAATATAAAGCAAAAATCATATTAGAGGACTCTAAAGTAGCTGGAGAACAAGTTCTAAGGGACACCGAAAATCACATGGAGTCTCTGAGTGAATGCTTGCTGAAGACGAAGGATAGATCTTCTCCAAGCCTGGGAGCCCAAAGGGATGGTGGTCACCTGGAACTGGGAAAGACGAGTGAACCCGAAATTGGTGCTCACTTGGAGGATGAGTCCAAAGGAGCTTTGAGGAACCTGGTTTATGGTGATAAGCTAAAGGCCTCCTTAGAAATCTTGGAAGGAGGAAGAAATCAAAAATGTACTTTCTCATCTGAAGTGGAGAAAACCACGGAAGACCTTACAGAACACCTTAAAAGTCGGCAGACTGAACAGGCATCCTTGCAGTCAGAAAATGCACAGCTGCAAAGTGAGAATGAGACCCTACAGAGGAACTTGAAAGTCATGATGGAACACTATCAAGAAAATACGATGAAACTGCACAGGAAATTAAGAGTGGAGGAAAACTACCGTGTGGAGCAAGAGGAGAAACTTTCCAAAGTCGAAGAAAAGATGAGCCATACAATAAAAGAGCTGGAGACCTACAGAAAGAGAGCCCAATATCTTGAAGAACAATTGCAGAGTACCATTAATTCCTGTCTGGGGAAGATTATTTCCTCTGAGAAAGAAGCACATGCTAGTGAGTTGGCAGCTCGGATTGCTGAAAGAAACCTCAGCTATTTCAAGAAACAAAATGCACGCAATAGACAAAAATTAACTGAGAAGGAGCTGAGATTTGAACTTGTAGGAAAAGATCCCTATGATGCACTGGATGTTTCCAACTCAGCAATGGGCAGAAAGCCTTCTCCAAATGGGCCCTCACCAGTAGGTCACCCTTCATCTGAAAGGAGACCTCCTCATTTTGAAAAGAGTGGTCCACTCACACTCTCACCTTTCACTCCACTGGGAGGAGGAAGAGGGTCATGGGGCCCTGGAGAATCCTCTGGACCATGCGACTACCAGTAAAGGAAGAGAATCCAGCTGTCATAAGTTCACCGATTTTCTGAGAGCACCTTCTCAGACTGGGCCCCTCTCTCCTCCAGGGGAACAGGCCAGCAGGCTGATGATCCCTCCGCCAGGCCAACCATATTCTTCTGATGCACGTCTTCCTCTACAAAGGCAAGATAAGTTTTACTCAAATTGTGGTAGAGCATCGGGACCAGCAGAACACAGAATTCCTAATATGCCTCCTTTGGACTCTGATGTGCCTGATTCACCTCTCCATGCTGAAAACCAAGCAACTGGCTCTGGCTCTGTGTTGGCACCTTTCCCTCCAGTCAGAGGTGCCTTGTTTCCAGTTGACCCAAGGAGTCAGTTCCTGAGAAGAGGACCTTTTTTTTCCTCCACCTCTCCCAGGAAACTTGTCTAGGAACCTGGAGATTATTTTCCACCTGACCCGCCACCCACTCCATTTCCAATGTGATGTGTCTATGCAGGGAGGGGGTTTTCCTCACAATCTTCCCCCAACAGCTGGAATTCAGCCCTCTAAACCCCCATTCTGAAAGTACAAGTGAGTTCCCTGAAGGGTTCCTTCCACCTGCAAATGAGCCTGTTACTCAACATCCAGAACCAAACAATAAACTTCATGCTGTTGCTCTCTCTTCAAATGTAATTTGACTTATCTCTCATTTTGAGTTTTTAAGTAACTGCTTTTACATCAGTAATTGACTATACTTTGGCTCCAATTGAAGCTCAATGAAACAATAATTCTTAAGATAGTATTTTGTAAATAAAGATGGTTTACATAGGAATCTTCTGAGTAAATTATTCCTATTTTATTTTATTCCAGAGAACAGCATTTAATCTGATGAAGCCACACTTACATAAACAAGAATGGGAGTTCTAGGTACTTGTAATCTAGCTGATGGAAATATCTTTTAAACTCCCAAAAAGAAGTGCATTTAGTATGACTGTAGCAAATGTAAAGTGACTTTGGGCTTAATGAACAATTGTCACTGATTTAGAGACTGGTTGGGCATTTCAGCTAGTTTTTCCATATCAGAATAACTAGAGCATGGGAGGACTAAAGGAGAGAACACAACTAAACATGTCAGGGAAACAGGAGATCTCAACTACAAAGAAAAATGAAGACCTCTTGTTTATATTGGTTGCTTAAAACATTACATAGCTCTTGAGATACCATATTTCCTACATTAGATTCAAGTGAGTTATGAACTCCCATTTTCACCCCATATACAGATTGCACAATCACATTGTTTACACATCCACATTTTTACAAAATGCCATATTAGTAACTGTTGTATTCTGCTACCTTTTCTAGCCTCTACTATCGCCCCTCTTCTGCCCTCCCATCTTCTCTCTCTATCCCATCTGCTGTAATTTAACGCTTGGGAATTGGAAACCACACTTTAAACTCACTCTCCTCCCCTTTTTCCCTTCTGTCAAATTACTCATCATCTTCTTCTATTTCTCCTCCTCCTTATACCTTTAATTCATTCATCATACACTCATGCATTGGTTCATTCATTCCTTTCACATATGGTGTTGGGGATCCAACTCAGGACCTTTGAAAGTGTGAAGCCAGCACTCTAGTGCTGAGCCAAAACCCCAGCACCTGTCTTTTTGATTTTATGACTGTTTGTATGAAATTCAGAATCGCATTCTGCTATGGTTTACTGATATGTGGATTGACCTAGTCCTTGTTTTCTGGGAGACTTTTCGAAAATATACATGAATTATTAGGAGATTGAAATGAAGAAACAAAGAGGAAATTCCCCAATTTCTTATTCTTAGAGTCCATACTCTGACTCTGCCTACCTTCTGTAAAAACTTTTAAACCCTTACTCCCCATTTCTATATCATTGCCAACAAGTGAACATTCACTGCCCTACAACAAACCAGAGAACTCACATTGAACAATGTTTCCCCAGTAGAGACCAAGACACAATACTTATTAAAAGAAATACCCTAGTTATGAGTTAGAAGGTAAAGCTTTATTTGAGTGTTAAATGTGCTCTATTTATGTGTTTGTGTGTTTGTTGATGTGTGTGGTGTGTGGGTGTGTGTGCTTGTGTGTGAAACAAGCACTGAGGTGTAAAATAAATGCAGGATTTCAACGGCCTTCTTAAAAATAAGAAGCAACTTTATCACATTTGAAGCCCAGTGAAGAATCTGCCTGAAACTTATCCTACAGTTAATTGAAATGTGAAAAATTCAGGCCTCGAAAAACAAAGCCAACATACATTCTGAATCTAATTAGTCTGTCTCACCTGTTTTCTAATCACTCCTTTCAACAAACCTAAATTGCCAGCATAAAACATCAGTTGTTCTAAACGAGTGGACAGATGTCCCCTGTCACGGGCTGTGTAAAACACATGGACGATCCGGCACTGATTGTTATCTAGAATGACTTCTGCCTGAACTACTATTGGAGAATTGTTGCTGATATACTGCGGTTCTTATACCAGTAAACTGGAATGAAGGTAATTTCAGGCTGCAAAGGAATAAATTGATTTTACTAACTGGTTTTTGGAAAACACTGCCATGAAAAATTATCAATATGTTCATAAAGGCATCTACATGTCTCTTCACAAGGGTTTTACTTAATGGGGGAGGTGGTGAGGTCTGGATATAACTGAACTGTCCATTAGTAGGTAGAACAATATCATGGGAATCAGAGTGCACATTCCGGTTTGACCTCAATCTAGGTAACATGGATCTCTGTGTAATAGGCCTGCTTCTGAAAAACACAATGTAGAGCTCCAAAAGCAGAACGATACTTTCAGAATACCATGTTATGTTTGTAAATAGACAGACAGATAGATATACAGAAATCAAAAATCTGAAAACGGTTTGGAAGTGTACCTTTCTATAACTTACAATGTCAGTAGTAGGGGATTAATAGCAGATCAAGAAGACTGTATCTGCATGAGAAATGGTTTAATTTTTGAAAGAGTTTTTTAAATGAAAATGGACAAAAAATTTAAAGGGTTACAGTAAGTGTTGAGGAGTGACTTGGCAAAAGGAGCACAGAGGTGAGAAATAATTAAGTAGAGTTCAATAGAACCAGGTATAATTTCTGTACACATGACTCCATGAACAGGAGCAAAGGGGACACTTAAAGAAATCATAGGACTAAGGAGAGATCAGGATTAGGAGGGTTTGTACTAGTCTAGAAATGCTGACCTGAAAACCAACTAACGTTTCAACTCCTTCTTTTGAGGAACATTAGCTGTGCCGTGCTTTTCAAAAATGATTTGTCATAACTGATTGATGCCCATGTTAGCAACTCTTCTGAAATTACGTGGAAAGTAGACTAATGTGAGAGTTTCTCTTTAGAGAGAATTCAAATTACTTGCACAGGAAGTGGCAGCAGGTCTGGGGATGTTGTAGCTCAGTGGCAGTGACCTTGCCTAGCTTGGGGCTGGCCTGCCATGGACTTTCACCACAAACACTTGCAAGAAAAGAAAAGGGAGGGAAGGGAGAGAGAAAGTTGGAGAGGGAGGAAGGCAAAGTTGGAGGGATGGATGGAGGTACAAAAGAAGGAAGAAGAAAAGGAGAAAAACCAGGAAGGGGGGAAGGAAGCAAGGAAGGTAGGAAATAGGGAGAGCACAAGGGCAGAAAAAGGACTGAGTCACTCAAACAAAAGGCAAAGGACACAAAGACCAATATAGGCCATAAAAGCTGTTTGAACGGTTTAGTCAGCTTTAGAATTTGAGTGACATCAAACTGAATGTTATTATGACTGGATGGAATCTTCCTACTAACCCCGCCTTGGCCTGGCCTAAACCAAATCAAGGGGTGGGTGGCATGGAGAGGAATTCTCTCTGGCTGGAGTGGGAGGGACATAAATATGTGGCACTTGAGGATGCACTGGGTAGGGAAGAAGACAAGACACCCCTGATGGGCAGAGTAGACAACAAGGCTACTGGGAGCCCCTGATCATGGCTCCCACCGCCATACGCACACCACCCACCATACGCTCAGCCCCTGAAGGGGCTCACAGTGGTCTGCTCCGTTGCCTGGTGCAGGTTGGAATTCCTGACCAAACACCTGAGTGTCCACAGCCTGTGTTGGCCTGCCTGGGCAGGCTGTGGTTGTGGTGGAAAGAGCCAAAGCTGTCTTGGCGTGATGGAGGAGCCAAGGGCTGCCTCTCAGCCATACTAGTGGGTGGTTCTGGAAGAAGCACCCAGGGTTGTGGCAGCATTGTCCGAAGACATGAAGCCAGGCCATCTTCCTTCTGGCTTTCCTTGGGAGTTGATGATGTGTACAGCTCTTGGATTTTTTGCTGTTCTCTCACTTTTCTGGAGAGCTTTTCAGTCGGTTAGTAGCAGGCTTTACGTGGGAAGAGAAAAAAGGCTGGCTCTAAATCTTGCTGGACTTATTGAGGCAAAATGTGGACTTCTTGATAAAGTGAGCCTTGTTGAAAAAGAACATAAAGGCTTAGACTCATCTTTCAAGGATTGCAGGTTTGAGAAGGGTTCAAGGGAAGCACAACAGCTGGAGGCAACCTACGAAAAGCTGCATAGGTCCGAATCCGGCCATGGCGTTGAAATGCTCTTTCTAGAAGAAGAGCTCAAAGCACAGAAGGCTAAACATGGTCAACAGGATGAAACGATGGCGCATCTATCAAGAGGGATACAGTCCCTCCAAGGTGAATCTGAATCCCTCAGATCACAAATAGCTGAAGCCAAAACAAACTGGAGACTCTTTCAAGTGAATGAGGAAGAACTGAAGCTGGCAATCAAAGAGGTTTTGAATGAAGGATCCCTACTTCCGCAAACGCAGAGACCAACAATACAAGGAGAAGCTGAAGCACAGAGGGAACAAGGAGGTGTCCAATATAAAGCAAAAATCATATTAGAGGACTCTAAAGTAGCTGGAGAACAAGTTCTAAGGGACACCGAAAATCACATGGAGTCTCTGAGTGAATGCTTGCTGAAGACGAAGGATAGATCTTCTCCAAGCCTGGGAGCCCAAAGGGATGGTGGTCACCTGGAACTGGGAAAGACGAGTGAACCCGAAATTGGTGCTCACTTGGAGGATGAGTCCAAAGGAGCTTTGAGGAACCTGGTTTATGGTGATAAGCTAAAGGCCTCCTTAGAAATCTTGGAAGGAGGAAGAAATCAAAAATGTACTTTCTCATCTGAAGTGGAGAAAACCACGGAAGACCTTACAGAACACCTTAAAAGTCTGCAGACTGAACAGGCATCCTTGCAGTCAGAAAATGCACAGCTGCAAAGTGAGAATGAGACCCTACAGAAGAACTTGAAAGTCATGATGGAACGCTATCAAGAAAATACGATGAAACTGCACAGGAAATTAAGAGTGGAGGAAAACTACCGTGTGGAGCAAGAGGAGAAACTTTCCAAAGTCGAAGAAAAGATGAGCCATACAATAAAAGAGCTGGAGACCTACAGAAAGAGAGCCCAATATCTTGAAGAACAATTGCAGAGTACCATTCATTCCTGTCTGGGGAAGATTATTTCCTCTGAGAAAGAAGCACATGCCAGTGAGTTGGCAGCTCGGATTGCTGAAAGAAACCTCAGCTATTTCAGGAAACAAAATGCACGCAACAGACAAAAATTAACGGAGAAGGAGCTGAGATTTGAACTTGTAGGAAAAGATCCCTATGATGCACTGGATGTTTCCAACTCAGCAATGGGCAGAAAGCCTTCTCCAAATGGGCCCTCACCAATAGGTCACCCTTCATCTGAAAGGAGACCTCCTCATTTTGAAAAGAGTGGTCCACTCACACTCTCACCTTTCACTCCAGTGGGAGGAGGAAAAGGGTCAAGGGGCCCTGGAGAATCCTCTGGACCATGCGACTAGCAGTAAAAGAAGAGAATCCAGCTGTCATAAGTTCACCGATTTTCAGAGAGCACCTTCTCAGACTGGGCCCCTCTCTCCTCCAGGGGAACAGGCCAGCAGGCTGATGATCCCTCCGCCAGGCCAACCATATTCTTCTGATGCACGTCTTCCTCTACAAAGGCAAGATAGGTTTTACTCAAATTGTGGTAGAGCATCGGGACCAGCAGAACACAGAATTCCTAATATGCCTCCTTTGGACTCTGATGTGCCTGATTCACCTCTCCATGCTGAAAACCAAGCAACTGGCTCTGGCTCTGTGTTGGCACCTTTCCCTCCAGTCAGAGGTGCCTTGTTTCCAGTTGACCCAAGGAGTCAGTTCCTGAGAAGAGGACCTTTTTTTTCCTCCACCTCTCCCAGGAGAGTTGTCTGGGAACCTGGAGATTATTTTCCACCTGACCCGCCACCCACTCCATTTCCAATGTGATGTGTCTATGCAGGGAGGGGGTTTTCCTCACAATCTTCTCCCAACAGCTGGAATTCAGCCCTCTACACCCCCATTCTGAAAGTACAAGTGAGTTCCCTGAAGGGTTCCTTCCACCTGCAAATGAGCCTGTTACTCAACATCCAGAACCAAACAAGAAACCTCATGCTGTTGCTCTCTCTTCAAATGTAATTTGACTTATCTCTCATTTTTAGTTTTTAAGTAACTGCTTTTACTTCAGTAATTGACTATACTTTGGCTCCAATTGAAGCTCAATGAAACAATAATTCTTAAGATAGTATTTTGTAAATAAAGATGGTTTACGTAGGAATCTTCTGAGTAAATTATTCCTATTTTATTTTATTCCAGAGAACAGCATTTAATCTGATGAAGCCACTCTTACATCAACAAGAATGGGAGTTCTAGGTACTTGTAATCTAGCTGATGGAAATATCTTTTAAACTCCCAAAAAAGAAGTGTATTTAGTATGACTGTAGCAAATGTAAAGTGACTTTAGGCTTAATGAAGAATTGTCACTGATTTACAGACTGGTTGGGCATTTCAGCCAGTTTTTCCATATCAGAATAACTAGAGCATGGGAGGACTAAAGGAGAGAACACAACTAAACATGTCAGGGAAACAGGAGATCTCAACTACAAAGAAAAATGAAGACCTCTTGTTTATATTGGTTGCTTAAAACATTACATAGCTCTTGAGATACCATATTTCCTACATTAGATTCAAGTGAGTTATGAACTCCCATTTTCACCCCATATACAGATTGCACAATCACATTGTTTACACATCCACATTTGTACAAAATGCCATATTAGTAACTGTTGTATTCTGCTACCTTTTCTAGCCTCTACTATCGCCCCTCTCCTGCCCTCCCATCTTCTCTCTCTATCCCATCTGCTGTATTTTAACGCTTGGGAATTGGAAACCACACTTTAAACTCACTCTCCTCCCCTTTTTCCCTTCTGTCAAATTACTCATCATCTTCTTCTATTTCTCCTCCTCCTTATACCTTTAATTCATTCATCATACACTCATGCATTGGTTCATTCATTCCTTTCACATATGGTGTTGGGGATCCAACTCAGGACCTTTGAAAGTGTGAAGCCAGCACTCTAGTGCTGAGCCAAAACCCCAGCACCTGTCTTTTTGATTTTATGACTGTTTGTATGAAATTCAGAATCGCATACTGCTATGGTTTACTGATATGTGGATTGACCTAGTCCTTGTTTTCTGGGAGACTTTTCGAAAATATACATGAATTATTAGGAGATTGAAATGAAGAAACAAAGAGGAAATTCCCCAATTTCTTATTCTTAGAGTCCATACTCTGACTCTGCCTACCTACTGTAAAAACTTTTAAACCCTTACTCCCCATTTCTATATCATTGCCAACAAGTGAACATTCACTGCCCTACAACAAACCAGAGAACTCACATTGAACAATGTTTCCCCAGTAGAGACAAAGACACAATACTTATTAAAAAAAATACCCTAGTTATGAGTTAGTAGGTAAAGCTTTATTTGAGTGTTAAATGTGCTCTAATTATGCGTTTGTGTGTTTGTTGATGTGTGTGGTGTGTGGGTGTGTGGTTGTGTGTGAAACAAGCACTGAGGTGTAAAATAAATGCAGGATTTCAACGGCCTTCTTAAAAATAAGAAGCAACTTTATCACATTTGAAGCCCAGTGAAGAATCTGCCTGATACTTAACCTACAATTAATTGAAATGTGAAAAATTCAGGCCTCGAAAAACAAAGCCAACATACATACTGAATCTAATCAGTCTGTCTCACCTGTTTTCTTATACTCCTTTCAATAAACCTAAATTGCCAGCATAAAACATCAGTTGTTCTAAACGAGTGGACGGATGTCCCCTGTCATGGGCTGTGTAAAACACATGGACGATCCGGCACTGATTGTTATCTAGAATGACTTCTGCCTGAACTACTATTGGAGAATTGTTGCTGATATACTGTGGTTCTTATACCAGTAAACTGGAATGAAGGTAATTTCAGGCTGCAAAGGAATAAATTGATTTTACTAACTGGTTTTTGGAAAACACTGCCATGAAAAATTATCAATATGTTCATAAAGGCATCTACATGTCTCTTCACAAGGGTTTTACTTAATGGGGGAGATGGTGAGGTCTGGATATAACTGAACTGTCCATTAGTAGGTAGAACAATATCATGGGAATCAGAGTGCACATTCCGGTTTGACTTCAATCTAGGTAACATGGATTCATCTCTGTGTAATAGGCCTGCTTCTGAAAAACACAATGTAGAGCTCCAAAAGCAGAATGATACTTTCAGAATACCATGTTATGTTTGTAAATAGACAGACAAATAGATATACAGAAATCAAAAATCTGAAAACGGTCTGGAAGTGTACCTTTCTATAACTTACAAAGTCAGTAGTGTGGGATTAATAGCAGATCAAGAAGACTGTATCTGCATGAGAAATGGTTCAATTTTTGAAAGAGTTTTTTAAATGAAAATGGACAAAAAATTTAAAGGGTTACAGTAAGTGTTGAGGAGTGACTTGGCAAAAGGAGCACAGAGGTGAGAAAGAATTAAGTAGAGTTCAATAGAACCAGGTATAATTTCTGTACACATGACTCCATGAACAGGAGCAAAGGGGACACTTAAAGAAATCATAGGACTAAGGAGAGATCAGGATTAGGAGGGTTTGTACTAGTCTAGAAATGCTGACCTGAAAACCAACTAAAGTTTCAACTCCTTCTTTTGAGGAACATTAGCTGTGCCGTGCTTTTCAAAAATGACTTGTCATAAATGATTGATGCTCATGTTAGCAACTCTTCTGAAATTACGTTGAAAGTAGACTAATGTGAGAGTTTCTCTTTAGAGAGAATTCAAATTACTTGCACAGGAAGTGGCAGCAGGTCTGGGGATGTTGTAGCTCAGTGGCAGTGACCTTGCCTAGCTTGGGGCTGGCCTGCCATGGACTTTCACCCCAAACACTTGCAAGAAAAGAAAAGGGAGGGAAGGGAGAGAAAAAGTTGGAAGGGAGGAAGGCAAAGTTGGAGGGATGGATGGAGGTACAAAAGAAGGAAGAAGAAAAGGAGAAAAACCAGGAAGGGGGGAAGGAAGCAAGGAAGGTAGGAAATAGGGAGAGCACAAGGGCAGAAAAAGGACTGAGTCACTCAAACAAAAGGCAAGGCACACAAAGACCAATATAGGCCATAAAAGCTGTTTGAACGGTTTAGTCAGCTTTAGAATTTGAGTGACATCACACTGAATGTTATTATGACTGGATGGAATCTTCCTACTAACCCCGCCTTGGCCTGGCCTAAACCAAATCAAGGGGTGGGTGGCATGGAGAGGAATTCTCTCTGGCTGGAGTGGGAGGGACCTAAACATGTGGCACTTGAGGATGCACTGGGTAGGGAAGGGGACAAGACTCCCCTGATGGGCAGTTGAGACAACAAGGCTCCTGGGAGCCCCTGATCATGGCTCCCACCGCCATACGCACACCACCCACCATACGCTCAGCCCCTGAAGGGGCTCACAGTGGTCTGCTCCGTTGCCTGGTGCAGGTTGGAGTTCCTGACCAAACACCTGAGTGTCCACAGCCTGTGTTGGCCTGCCTGGGCAGGCTGTGGTTGTGGTGGCAAGAGCCAAAGCTGTCTTGGCGTGATGGAGGAGCCAAGGGCTGCCTCTCAGCCATACTAGTGGGTGGTTCTGGAAGAAGCACCCAGGGTTGTGGCAGCATTGTCCGAAGACATGAAGCCAGGCCATCTTCCTTCTGGCTTTCCTTGGGAGTTGATGATGTGTACAGCTCTTGGATTTTTTGCTGTTCTCTCACTTTTCTGGAGAGCTTTTCAGTCGGTTAGTAGCAGGCTTTACGTGGGAAGAGAAAAAAGGCTGGTTCTAAATCTTGCTGGACTTATTGAGGCAAAATGTGGACTTCTTGATAAAGTGAGCCTTGTTGAAAAAGAACATAAAGGCTTAGACTCATCTTTCAAGGATTGCAGGTTTGAGAAGGGTTCAAGGGAAGCACAACAGCTGGAGGCAACCTACGAAAAGCTGCATAGGTCCGAATCCAGCCATGGCGTTGAAATGCTCTTTCTAGAAGAAGAGCTCAAAGCACAGAAGGCTAAACATGGTCAACAGAAAGAAACGATGGCGCATCTATCAAGAGGGATACAGTCCCTCCAAGGTGAATCTGAATCCCTCAGATCACAAATAGCTGAAGCCAAAACAAACTGGAGACTCTTTCAAGTGAATGAGGAAGAACTGAAGCTGGCAATCAAAGAGGTTTTGAATGAAGGAT
This sequence comes from Callospermophilus lateralis, assembly GCF_048772815.1. NCBI lineage: Eukaryota > Metazoa > Chordata > Mammalia > Rodentia > Sciuridae > Callospermophilus > Callospermophilus lateralis. Next base: position 1,372,962 of record NW_027513711.1, read on the forward strand.
CCCTACTTCCGCAAACGCAGAGACCAACAATACAAGGAGAAGCTGAAGCACAGAGGGAACAAGGAGGTGTCCAATATAAAGCAAAAATCATATTAGAGGACTCTAAAGTAGCTGGAGAACAAGTTCTAAGGGACACCGAAAATCACATGGAGTCTCTGAGTGAATGCTTGCTGAAGACGAAGGATAGATCTTCTCCAAGCCTGGGAGCCCAAAGGGATGGTGGTCACCTGGAACTGGGAAAGACGAGTGAACCCGAAATTGGTGCTCACTTGGAGGATGAGTCCAAAGGAGCTTTGAGGAACCTGGTTTATGGTGATAAGCTAAAGGCCTCCTTAGAAATCTTGGAAGGAGGAAGAAATCAAAAATGTACTTTCTCATCTGAAGTGGAGAAAACCACGGAAGACCTTACAGAACACCTTAAAAGTCTGCAGACTGAACAGGCATCCTTGCAGTCAGAAAATGCACAGCTGCAAAGTGAGAATGAGACCCTACAGAAGAACTTGAAAGTCATGATGGAACGCTATCAAGAAAATACGATGAAACTGCACAGGAAATTAAGAGTGGAGGAAAACTACCGTGTGGAGCAAGAGGAGAAACTTTCCAAAGTCGAAGAAAAGATGAGCCATACAATAAAAGAGCTGGAGACCTACAGAAAGAGAGCCCAATATCTTGAAGAACAATTGCAGAGTACCATTCATTCCTGTCTGGGGAAGATTATTTCCTCTGAGAAAGAAGCACATGCCAGTGAGTTGGCAGCTCGGATTGCTGAAAGAAACCTCAGCTATTTCAGGAAACAAAATGCACGCAACAGACAAAAATTAACGGAGAAGGAGCTGAGATTTGAACTTGTAGGAAAAGATCCCTATGATGCACTGGATGTTTCCAACTCAGCAATGGGCAGAAAGCCTTCTCCAAATGGGCCCTCACCAATAGGTCACCCTTCATCTGAAAGGAGACCTCCTCATTTTGAAAAGAGTGGTCCACTCACACTCTCACCTTTCACTCCAGTGGGAGGAAGAAGAGGGTCAAGGGGCCCTGGAGAATCCTCTGGACCATGCGACTAGCAGTAAAGGAAGAGAATCCAGCTGTCATAAGTTTACCGATTTTCAGAGAGCACCTTCTCAGACTGGGCCCCTCTCTCCTCCAGGGGAACAGGCCAGCAGGCTGATGATCCCTCCGCCAGGCCAACCATATTCTTCTGATGCACGTCTTTCTCTACAAAGGCAAGATAGGTTTTACTCAAATTGTGGTAGAGCATCGGGACCAGCAGAACACAGAATTCCTAATATGCCTCCTTTGGACTCTGATGTGCCTGATTCACCTCTCCATGCTGAAAACCAAGCAACTGGCCCTGGCTCTGTGTTGGCACCTTTCCCTCCAGTCAGAGGTGCCTTGTTTCCAGTTGACCCAAGGAGTCAGTTCCTGAGAAGAGGACCTTTTTTTTCCTCCACCTCTCCCAGGAGAGTTGTCTGGGAACCTGGAGATTATTTTCCACCTGACCCGCCACCCACTCCATTTCCAATGTGATGTGTCTATGCAGGGAGGGGGTTTTCCTCACAATCTTCCCCCAACAGCTGGAATTCAGCCCTCTACACCCCCATTCTGAAAGTACAAGTGAGTTCCCTGAAGGGTTCCTTCCACCTGCAAATGAGCCTGTTACTCAACATCCAGAACCAAACAAGAAACCTCATGCTGTTGCTCTCTCTTCAAATGTAATTTGACTTATCTCTCATTTTTAGTTTTTAAGTAACTGCTTTTACGTCAGTAATTGACTATACTTTGGCTCCAATTGAAGCTCAATGAAACAATAATTCTTAAGATAGTATTTTGTAAATAAAGATGGTTTACGTAGGAATCTTCTGAGTAAATTATTCCTATTTTATTTTATTCCAGAGAACAGCATTTAATCTGATGAAGCCACTCTTACATAAACAAGAATGGGAGTTCTAGGTACTTGTAATCTAGCTGATGGAAATATCTTTTAAACTCCCAAAAAAGAAGTGCATTTACTATGACTGTAGCAAATGTAAAGTGACTTTAGGCTTAATGAAGAATTGTCACTGATTTACAGACTCGTTGGGCATTTCAGCCAGTTTTTCCATATCAGAATAACTAGAGCATGGGAGGACTAAAGGAGAGAACACAACTAAACATGTCAGGGAAACAGGAGATCTCAACTACAAAGAAAAATGACGACCTCTTGTTTATATTGGTTGCTTAAAACATTACATAGCTCTTGAGATACCATATTTCCTACATTAGATTCAAGTGAGTAATGAACTCCCATTTTCACCCCATATACAGATTGCACAATCACATTGTTTACACATCCACATTTTTACAAAATGCCATATTAGTAACTGTTCTATTCTGCTACCTTTTCTAGCCTCTACTATCCCCCTCTCCTGCCCTCCCATCTTCTCTCTCTATCCCATCTGCTGTAATTTAACGCTTGGGAATTGGAAACCACACTTTAAACTCACTCTCCTCCCCTTTTTCCCTTCTGTCAAATTACTCATCATCTTCTTCTATTTCTCCTCCTCCTTATACCTTTAATTCATTCATCATACACTCATGCATTGGTTCATTAATTCCTTTCACATATGGTGTTGGGGATCCAACTCAGGACCTTTGAAAGTGTGAAGCCAGCACTCTAGTGCTGAGCCAAAACCCCAGCACCTGTCTTTTTGAATTTATGACTGTTTGTATGAAATTCAGAATCGCATTCTGCTATGGTTTACTGATATGTGGATTGACCTAGTCCTTGTTTTCTGGGAGACTTTTCGAAAATATACATGAATTATTAGGAGATTGAAATGAAGAAACAAAGAGGAAATTCCCCAATTTCTTATTCTTAGAGTCCATACTCTGACTCTGCCTACCTACTGTAAAAACTTTTAAACCCTTACTCCCCATTTCTATATCATTGCCAACAAGTGAACATTCACTGCCCTACAACAAACCAGAGAACTCACATTGAACAATGTTTCCCCAGTAGAGACCAAGACACAATAATTATTAAAAAAAATACCCTAGTTATGAGTTAGTAGGTAAAGCTTTATTTGAGTGTTAAATGTGCTCTAATTATGCGTTTGTGTGTTTGTTGATGTGCGTGGTGTGTGGGTGTGTGTGCTTGTGTGTGAAACAAGCACTGAGGTGTAAAATAAATGCAGGATTGCAACGGCCTTCTTAAAAATAAGAAGCAACTTTATCACATTTGAAGCCCAGTGAAGAATCTGCCTGATACTTAACCTACAATTAATTGAAATGTGAAAAATTCAGGCCTCGAAACACAAAGCCAACATACATACTGAATCTAATCAGTCTGTCTCACCTGTTTTCTAATCACTCCTTTCAATAAACCTAAATTGCCAGCATAAAACATCAGTTGTTCTAAACGAGTGGACGGATGTCCCCTGTCATGGGCTGTGTAAAACACATGGACGATCCGGCACTGATTGTTATCTAGAATGACTTCTGCCTGAACTACTATTGGAGAATTGTTGCTGATATACTGCGGTTCTTATACCAGTAAACTGGAATGAAGGTAATTTCAGGCTGCAAAGGAATAAATTGATTTTACTAACTGGTTTTTGGAAAACACTGCCATGAAAAATTATCAATATGTTCATAAAGGCATCTACATATCTCTTCACAAGGGTTTTACTTAATGGGGGAGGTGGTGAGGTCTGGATATAACTGAACTGTCCATTAGTAGGTAGAACAATATCATGGGAATCAGAGTGCACATTCCGGTTTGACCTCAATCTAGGTAACATGGATTCATCTCTGTGTAATAGGCCTGCTTCTGAAAAACACAATGTAGAGCTCCAAAAGCAGAACGATACTTTCAGAATACCATGTTATGTTTGTAAATAGACAGACAGATAGATATACAGAAATCAAAAATCTGAAAACGGTCTGGAAGTGTACCTTTCTATAACTTACAATGTCAGTAGTGTGGGATTAATAGCAGATCAAGAAGATTGTATTTGCATGAGAAATGGTTCAATTTTTGAAAGAGTTTTTTAAATGAAAATGGACAAAAAATTTAAAGGGTTACAGTAAGTGTTGAGGAGTGACTTAGCAAAAGGAGCACAGAGGTGAGAAAGAATTAAGTAGAGTTCAATAGAACCAGGTATAATTTCTGTACACATGACTCCATGAACAGGAGCAAAGGGGACACTTAAAGAAATCATAGGACTAAGGAGAGATCAGGATTAGGAGGGTTTGTACTAGTCTAGAAATGCTGACCTGAAAACCAACTAAAGTTTCAACTCCTTCTTTTGAGGAACATTAGCTGTGCCGTGCTTTTCAAAAATGACTTGTCATAACTGATTGATGCCCATGTTAGCAACTCTTCTGAAATTACGTTGAAAGTAGACTAATGTGAGAGTTTCTCTTTAGAGAGAATTCAAATTACTTGCATAGGAAGTGGCAGCAGGTCTGGGGATGTTGTAGCTCAGTGGCAGTGACCTTGCCTAGCTTGGGGCTGGCCTGCCATGGACTTTCACCCCAAACACTTGCAAGAAAAGAAAAGGGAGGGAAGGGAGAGAGAAAGTTGGAAGGGAGGAAGGCAAAGTTGGAGGGATGGATGGAGGTACAAAAGAAGGAAGAAGAAAAGGAGAAAAACCAGGAAGGGGGGAAGGAAGCAAGGAAGGTAGGAAATAGGGAGAGCACAAGGGCAGAAAAAGGACTGAGTCACTCAAACAAAAGGCAAGGGACACAAAGACCAATATAGGCCATAAAAGCTGTTTGAACGGTTTAGTCAGCTTTTGAATTTGAGTGACATCACACTGAATGTTATTATGACTGGATGGAATCTTCCTACTAACCCCGCCTTGGTCTGGCCTAAACCAAATCAAGGGGTGGGTGGCATGGAGAGGAATTCTCTCTGGCTGGAGTGGGAGGGACCTAAACATGTGGCACTTGAGGATGCACTGGGTAGGGAAGGGGACAAGACTCCCCTGATGGGCAGTTGAGACAACAAGGCTCCTGGGAGCCCCTGATCATGGCTCCCACCGCCATACGCACACCACCCACCATACGCTCAGCCCCTGAAGGGGCTCACAGTGGTCTGCTCCGTTGCCTGGTGCAGGTTGGAGTTCCTGACCAAACACCTGAGTGTCCACAGCCTGTGTTGGCCTGCCTGGGCAGGCTGTGGTTGTGGTGGCAAGAGCCAAAGCTGTCTTGGCGTGATGGAGGAGCCAAGGGCTGCCTCTCAGCCATACTAGTGGGTGGTTCTGGAAGAAGCACCCAGGGTTGTGGCAGCATTGTCCGAAGACATGAAGCCAGTCCATCTTCCTACTGGCTTTCCTTGGGAGTTGATGATGTGTACAGCTCTTGGATTTTTTGCTGTTCTCTCATTTTCTGGAGATCTTTTCAGTCGGTTAGTAGCAGGCTTTATGTTGGAAGAGAAAAAAGGCTGGCTCTAAATCTTGCTGGACTTATTGAGGCAAAATGTGGACTTCTTGATAAAGTGAGCCTTGTTGAAAAAGAACATAAAGGCTTAGACTCATCTTTCAAGGATTGCAGGTTTGAGAAGGGTTCAAGGGAAGCACAACACCTGGAGGCAACCTACGAAAAGCTGCATAGGTCCGAATCCAGCCATGGCGTTGAAATGCTCTTTCTAGAAGAAGAGCTCAAAGCACAGAAGGCTAAACATGGTCAACAGGATGAAACGATGGCGCATCTATCAAGAGGGATACAGTCCCTCCAAGGTGAATCTGAATCCCTCAGATCACAAATAGCTGAAGCCAAAACAAACTGGAGACTCTTTCAAGTGACTGAGGAAGAACTGAAGCTGGCAATCAAAGAGGTTTTGAATGAAGGATCCCTACTTCCGCAAACGCAGAGACCAACAATACAAGGAGAAGCTGAAGCACAGAGGGAACAAGGAGGTGTCCAATATAAAGCAAAAATCATATTAGAGGACTCTAAAGTAGCTGGAGAACAAGTTCTAAGGGACACCGAAAATCACATGGAGTCTCTGAGTGAATGCTTGCTGAAGACGAAGGATAGATCTTCTCCAAGCCTGGGAGCCCAAAGGGATGGTGGTCACCTGGAACTGGGAAAGACGAGTGAACCCGAAATTGGTGCTCACTTGGAGGATGAGTCCAAAGGAGCTTTGAGGAACCTGGTTTATGGTGATAAGCTAAAGGCCTCCTTAGAAATCTTGGAAGGAGGAAGAAATCAAAAATGTACTTTCTCATCTGAAGTGGAGAAAACCACGGAAGACCTTACAGAACACCTTAAAAGTCTGCAGACTGAACAGGCATCCTTGCAGTCAGAAAATGCACAGCTGAAAAGTGAGAATGAGACCCTACAGAAGAACTTGAAAGTCATGATGGAACGCTATCAAGAAAATACGATGAAACTGCACAGGAAATTAAGAGTGGAGGAAAACTACCGTGTGGAGCAAGAGGAGAAACTTTCCAAAGTCGAAGAAAAGATGAGCCATACAATAAAAGAGCTGGAGACCTACAGAAAGAGAGCCCAATATCTTGAAGAACAATTGCAGAGTACCATTCATTCCTGTCTGGGGAAGATTATTTCCTCTGAGAAAGAAGCACATGCCAGTGAGTTGGCAGCTCGGATTGCTGAAAGAAACCTCAGCTATTTCAGGAAACAAAATGCACGCAACAGACAAAAATTAACGGAGAAGGAGCTGAGATTTGAACTTGTAGGAAAAGATCCCTATGATGCACTGGATGTTTCCAACTCAGCAATGGGCAGAAAGCCTTCTCCAAATGGGCCCTCACCAATAGGTCACCCTTCATCTGAAAGGAGACCTCCTCATTTTGAAAAGAGTGGTCCACTCACACTCTCACCTTTCACTCCAGTGGGAGGAGGAAGAGGGTCAAGGGGCCCTGGAGAATCCTCTGGACCATGCGACTAGCAGTAAAGGAAGAGAATCCAGCTGTCATAAGTTCACCGATTTTCAGAGAGCACCTTCTCAGACTGGGCCCCTCTCTCCTCCAGGGGAACAGGCCAGCAGGCTGATGATCCCTCCGCCAGGCCAACCATATTCTTCTGATGCACGTCTTCCTCTACAAAGGCAAGATAGGTTTTACTCAAATTGTGGTAGAGCATCGGGACCAGCAGAACACAGAATTCCTAATATGCCTCCTTTGGACTCTGATGTGCCTGATTCACCTCTCCATGCTGAAAACCAAGCAACTGGCTCTGGCTCTGTGTTGGCACCTTTCCCTCCAGTCAGAGGTGCCTTGTTTCCAGTTGACCCAAGGAGTCAGTTCCTGAGAAGAGGACCTTTTTTTTCCTCCACCTCTCCCAGGAAACTTGTCTGGGAACCTGGAGATTATTTTCCACCTGACCCGCCACCCACTCCATTTCCAATGTGATGTGTCTATGCAGGGAGGGGGTTTTCCTCACAATCTTCCCCCAACAGCTGGAATTCAGCCCTCTACACCCCCATTCTGAAAGTACAAGTGAGTTCCCTGAAGGGTTCCTTCCACCTGCAAATGAGCCTGTTACTCAACATCCAGAACCAAACAAGAAACCTCATGCTGTTGCTCTCTCTTCAAATGTAATTTGACTTATCTCTCATTTTTAGTTTTTAAGTAACTGCTTTTACGTCAGTAATTGACTATACTTTGGCTCCAATTGAAGCTCAATGAAACAATAATTCTTAAGATAGTATTTTGTAAATAAAGATGGTTTACGTAGGAATCTTCTGAGTAAATTATTCCTATTTTATTTTATTCCAGAGAACAGCATTTAATCTGATGAAGCCACTCTTACATAAACAAGAATGGGAGTTCTAGGTACTTGTAATCTAGCTGATGGAAATATCTTTTAAACTCCCAAAAAAGAAGTGCATTTAGTATGACTGTAGCAAATGTAAAGTGACTTTAGGCTTAATGAAGAATTGTCACTGATTTACAGACTCGTTGGGCATTTCAGCCAGTTTTTCCATATCAGAATAACTAGAGCATGGGAGGACTAAAGGAGAGAACACAACTAAACATGTCAGGGAAACAGGAGATCTCAACTACAAAGAAAAATGAAGACCTCTTGTTTATATTGGTAGCTTAAAACATTACATAGCTCTTGAGATACCATATTTCCTACATTAGATTCAAGTGAGTTATGAACTCCCATTTTCACCCCATATACAGATTGCACAATCACATTGTTTACACATCCACATTTTTACAAAATGCCATATTAGTAACTGTTCTATTCTGCTACCTTTTCTAGCCTCTACTATCCCCCCTCTCCTGCCCTCCCATCTTCTCTCTCTATCCCATCTGCTGTAATTTAACGCTTGGGAATTGGAAACCACACTTTAAACTCACTCTCCTCCCCTTTTTCCCTTCTGTCAAATTACTCATCATCTTCTTCTATTTCTCCTCCTCCTTATACCTTTAATTCATTCATCATACACTCATGCATTGGTTCATTAATTCCTTTCACATATGGTGTTGGGGATCCAACTCAGGACCTTTGAAATTGTGAAGCCAGAACTCTAGTGCTGAGCCAAAACCCCAGCACCTGTCTTTTTGATTTTATGACTGTTTGTATGAAATTCAGAATCGCATTCTGCTATGGTTTACTGATATGTGGATTGACCTAGTCCTTGTTTTCTGGGAGACTTTTCGAAAATATACATGAATTATTAGGAGATTGAAATGAAGAAACAAAGAGGAAATTCCCCAATTTCTTATTCTTAGAGTCCATACTCTGACTCTGCCTACCTACTGTAAAAACTTTTAAACCCTTACTCCCCATTTCTATATCATTGCCAACAAGTGAACATTCACTGCCCTACAACAAACCAGAGAACTCACATTGAACAATGTTTCCCCAGTAGAGACCAAGACACAATAATTATTAAAAAAAATACCCTAGTTATGAGTTAGTAGGTAAAGCTTTATTTGAGTGTTAAATGTGCTCTAATTATGAGTTTGTGTGTTTGTTGATGTGCGTGGTGTGTGGGTGTGTGTGCTTGTGTGTGAAACAAGCACTGAGGTGTAAAATAAATGCAGGATTGCAACGGCCTTCTTAAAAATAAGAAGCAACTTTATCACATTTGAAGCCCAGTGAAGAATCTGCCTGATACTTAACCTACAATTAATTGAAATGTGAAAAATTCAGGCCTCGAAAAACAAAGCCAACATACATACTGAATCTAATCAGTCTGTCTCACCTGTTTTCTAATCACTCCTTTCAATAAACCTAAATTGCCAGCATAAAACATCAGTTGTTCTAAACGAGTGGACGGATGTCCCCTGTCATGGGCTGTGTAAAACACATGGACGATCCGGCACTGATTGTTATCTAGAATGACTTCTGCCTGAACTACTATTGGAGAATTGTTGCTGATATACTGCGGTTCTTATACCAGTAAACTGGAATGAAGGTAATTTCAGGCTGCAAAGGAATAAATTGATTTTACTAACTGGTTTTTGGAAAACACTGCCATGAAAAATTATCAATATGTTCATAAAGGCATCTACATATCTCTTCACAAGGGTTTTACTTAATGGGGGAGGTGGTGAGGTCTGGATATAACTGAACTGTCCATTAGTAGGTAGAACAATATCATGGGAATCAGAGTGCACATTCCGGTTTGACCTCAATCTAGGTTACATGGATTCATCTCTGTGTAATAGGCCTGCTTCTGAAAAACACAATGTAGAGCTCCAAAAGCAGAACGATACTTTCAGAATACCATGTTATGTTTGTAAATAGACAGACAGATAGATATACAGAAATCAAAAATCTGAAAACGGTCTGGAAGTGTACCTTTCTATAACTTACAATGTCAGTAGTGTGGGATTAATAGCAGATCAAGAAGACTGTATTTGCATGAGAAATGGTTCAATTTTTGAAAGAGTTTTTTAAATGAAAATGGACAAAAAATCTAAAGGGTTACAGTAAGTGTTGAGGAGTGACTTGGCAAAAGGAGCACAGAGGTGAGAAAGAATTAAGTAGAGTTCAATAGAACCAGGTATAATTTCTGTACACATGACTCCATGAACAGGAGCAAAGGGGACACTTAAAGAAATCATAGGACTAAGGAGAGATCAGGATTAGGAGGGTTTGTACTAGTCTAGAAATGCTGACCTGAAAACCAACTAAAGTTTCAACTCCTTCTTTTGAGGAACATTAGCTGTGCCGTGCTTTTCAAAAATGACTTGTCATAACTGATTGATGCCCATGTTAGCAACTCTTCTGAAATTACGTTGAAAGTAGACTAATGTGAGAGTTTCTCTTTAGAGAGAATTCAAATTACTTGCATAGGAAGTGGCAGCAGGTCTGGGGATGTTGTAGCTCAGTGGCAGTGACCTTGCCTAGCTTGGGGCTGGCCTGCCATGGACTTTCACCCCAAACACTTGCAAGAAAAGAAAAGGGAGGGAAGGGAGAGAGAAAGTTGGAAGGGAGGAAGGCAAAGTTGGAGGGATGGATGGAGGTACAAAAGAAGGAAGAAGAAAAGGAGAAAAACCAGGAAGGGGGGAAGGAAGCAAGGAAGGTAGGAAATAGGGAGAGCACAAGGGCAGAAAAAGGACTGAGTCACTCAAACAAAAGGCAAGGGACACAAAGACCAATATAGGCCATAAAAGCTGTTTGAACGGTTTAGTCAGCTTTTGAATTTGAGTGACATCACACTGAATGTTATTATGACTGGATGGAATCTTCCTACTAACCCCGCCTTGGTCTGGCCTAAACCAAATCAAAGGGTGGGTGGCATGGAGAGGAATTCTCTCTGGCTGGAGTGGGAGGGACCTAAACATGTGGCACTTGAGGATGCACTGGGTAGGGAAGGGGACAAGACTCCCCTGATGGGCAGTTGAGACAACAAGGCTCCTGGGAGCCCCTGATCATGGCTCCCACCGCCATACGCACACCACCCACCATACGCTCAGCCCCTGAAGGGGCTCACAGTGGTCTGCTCCGTTGCCTGGTGCAGGTTGGAGTTCCTGACCAAACACCTGAGTGTCCACAGCCTGTGTTGGCCTGCCTGGGCAGGCTGTGGTTGTGGTGGCAAGAGCCAAAGCTGTCTTGGCGTGATGGAGGAGCCAAGGGCTGCCTCTCAGCCATACTAGTGGGTGGTTCTGGAAGAAGCACCCAGGGTTGTGGCAGCATTGTCCGAAGACATGAAGCCAGTCCATCTTCCTACTGGCTTTCCTTGGGAGTTGATGATGTGTACAGCTCTTGGATTTTTTGCTGTTCTCTCACTTTTCTGGAGAGCTTTTCAGTCGGTTAGTAGCAGGCTTTATGTTGGAAGAGAAAAAAGGCTGGCTCTAAATCTTGCTGGACTTATTGAGGCAAAATGTGGACTTCTTGATAAAGTGAGCCTTGTTGAAAAAGAACATAAAGGCTTAGACTCATCTTTCAAGGATTGCAGGTTTGAGAAGGGTTCAAGGGAAGCACAACAGCTGGAGGCAACCTAGGAAAAGCTGCATAGGTCCGAATCCAGCCATGGCGTTGAAATGCTCTTTCTAGAAGAAGAGCTCAAAGCACAGAAGGCTAAACATGGTCAACAGGATGAAACGATGGCGCATCTATCAAGAGGGATACAGTCCCTCCAAGGTGAATCTGAATCCCTCAGATCACAAATAGCTGAAGCCAAAACAAACTGGAGACTCTTTCAAGTGAATGAGGAAGAACTGAAGCTGGCAATCAAAGAGGTTTTGAATGAAGGATCCCTACTTCCGCAAACGCAGAGACCAACAATACAAGGAGAAGCTGAAGCACAGAGGGAACAAGGAGGTGTCCAATATAAAGCAAAAATCATATTAGAGGACTCTAAAGTAGCTGGAGAACAAGTTCTAAGGGACACCGAAAATCACATGGAGTCTCTGAGTGAATGCTTGCTGAAGACGAAGGATAGATCTTCTCCAAGCCTGGGAGCCCAAAGGGATGGTGGTCACCTGGAACTGGGAAAGACGAGTGAACCCGAAATTGGTGCTCACTTGGAGGATGAGTCCAAAGGAGCTTTGAGGAACCTGGTTTATGGTGATAAGCTAAAGGCCTCCTTAGAAATCTTGGAAGGAGGAAGAAATCAAAAATGTACTTTCTCATCTGAAGTGGAGAAAACCACGGAAGACCTTACAGAACACCTTAAAAGTCTGCAGACGGAACAGGCATCCTTGCAGTCAGAAAATGCACAGCTGCAAAGTGAGAATGAGACCCTACAGAAGAACTTGAAAGTCATGATGGAACGCTATCAAGAAAATACGATGAAACTGCACAGGAAATTAAGAGTGGAGGAAAACTACCGTGTGGAGCAAGAGAAGAAACTTTCCAAAGTCGAAGAAAAGATGAGCCATACAATAAAAGAGCTGGAGACCTACAGAAAGAGAGCCCAATATCTTGAAGAACAATTGCAGAGTACCATTCATTCCTGTCTGGGGAAGATTATTTCCTCTGAGAAAGAAGCACATGCCAGTGAGTTGGCAGCTCGGATTGCTGAAAGAAACCTCAGCTATTTCAGGAAACAAAATGCACGCAACAGACAACAATTAACGGAGAAGGAGCTGAGATTTGAACTTGTAGGAAAAGATCCCTATGATGCACTGGATGTTTCCAACTCAGCAATGGGCAGAAAGCCTTCTCCAAATGGGCCCTCACCAATAGGTCACCCTTCATCTGAAAGGAGACCTCCTCATTTTGAAAAGAGTGGTCCACTCACACTCTCACCTTTCACTCCAGTGGGAGGAGGAAGAGGGTCAAGGGGCCCTGGAGAATCCTCTGGACCATGCGACTAGCAGTAAAGGAAGAGAATCCAGCTGTCATAAGTTCACCGATTTTCAGAGAGCACCTTCTCAGACTGGGCCCCTCTCTCCTCCAGGGGAACAGGCCAGCAGGCTGATGATCCCTCCGCCAGGCCAACCATATTCTTCTGATGCACGTCTTCCTCTACAAAGGCAAGATAGGTTTTACTCAAATTGTGGTAGAGCATCGGGACCAGCAGAACACAGAATTCCTAATATGCCTCCTTTGGACTCTGATGTGCCTGATTCACCTCTCCATGCTGAAAACCAAGCAACTGGCTCTGGCTCTGTGTTGGCACCTTTCCCTCCAGTCAGAGGTGCCTTGTTTCCAGTTGACCCAAGGAGTCAGTTCCTGAGAAGAGGACCTTTTTTTTCCTCCACCTCTCCCAGGAAACTTGTCTGGGAACCTGGAGATTATTTTCCACCTGACCCGCCACCCACTCCATTTCCAATGTGATGTGTCTATGCAGGGAGGGGGTTTTCCTCACAATCTTCCCCCAACAGCTGGAATTCAGCCCTCTACACCCCCATTCTGAAAGTACAAGTGAGTTCCCTGAAGGGTTCCTTCCACCTGCAAATGAGCCTGTTACTCAACATCCAGAACCAAACAAGAAACCTCATGCTGTTGCTCTCTCTTCAAATGTAATTTGACTTATCTCTCATTTTTAGTTTTTCAGTAACTGCTTTTACTTCAGTAATTGACTATACTTTGGCTCCAATTGAAGCTCAATGAAACAATAATTCTTAAGATAGTATTTTGTAAATAAAGATGGTTTACGTAGGAATCTTCTGAGTAAATTATTCCTATTTTATTTTATTCCAGAGAACAGCATTTAATCTGATGAAGCCACTCTTACATAAACAAGAATGGGAGTTCTAGGTACTTGTAATCTAGCTGATGGAAATATCTTTTAAACTCCCAAAAAAGAAGTGCATTTAGTATGACTGTAGCAAATGTAAAGTGACTTTAGGCTTAATGAAGAATTGTCACTGATTTACAGACTGGTTGGGCATTTCAGCCAGTTTTTCCATATCAGAATAACTAGAGCATGGGAGGACTAAAGGAGAGAACACAACTAAACATGTCAGGGAAACAGGAGATCTCAACTACAAAGAAAAATGAAGACCTCTTGTTTATATTGGTTGCTTAAAACATTACATAGCTCTTGAGATACCATATTTCCTACATTAGATTCAAGTGAGTTATGAACTCCCATTTTCACCCCATATACAGATTGCACAATCACATTGTTTACACATCCACATTTTTACAAAATGCCATATTAGTAACTGTTGTATTCTGCTACCTTTTCTAGCCTCTACTATCGCCCCTCTCCTGCCCTCCCATCTTCTCTCTCTATCCCATCTGCTGTAATTTAACGCTTGGGAATTCTGAACCACACTTTAAACTCACTCTCCTCCCCTTTTTCCCTTCTGTCAAATTACTCATCATCTTCTTCTATTTCTCCTCCTCCTTATACCTTTAATTCATTCATCATACACTCATGCATAGGTTCATTCATTCCTTTCACATTTGGTGTTGGGGATCCAACGCAGGACCTTTGAAAGTGTGAAGCCAGCACTCTAGTGCTGAGCCAAAACCCCAGCACCTGTCTTTTTGATTTTATGACTGTTTGTATGAAATTCAGAATCGCATTCTGCTATGGTTTACTGATATGTGGATTGACCTAGTCCTTGTTTTCTGGGAGACTTTTGGAAAATATACATGAATTATTAGGAGATTGAAATGAAGAAACAAAGAAGAAATTCCCCAATTTCTTATTCTTAGAGTCCATACTCTGACTCTGCTTACCTACTGTAAAAACTTTTAAACCCTTACTCCCCATTTCTATATCATTGCCAACAAGTGAACATTCACTGCCCTACAACAAACCAGAGAACTCACATTGAACAATGTTTCCCCAGTAGAGACCAAGACACAATACTTATTAAAAAAAATACCCTAGTTATGAGTTAGTAGGTAAAGCTTTATTTGAGTGTTAAATGTGCTCTAATTATGCGTTTGTGTGTTTGTTGATGTGTGTGGTGTGTGGGTGTGTGTGCTTGTGTGTGAAACAAGCACTGAGGTGTAAAATAAATGCAGGATTGCAATGGCCTTCTTAAAAATAAGAAGCAACTTTATCACATTTGAAGCCCAGTGAAGAATATGCCTGATACTTAACCTACAATTACTTGAAATGTGAAAAATTCAGGCCTCGAAAAACAAAGCCAAAATACATACTGAATCTAATCAGTCTGTCTCACCTGTTTTCTTATCACTCCTTTCAATAAACCTAAATTGCCAGCATAAAACATCAGTTGTTCTAAACGAGTGGACGGATGTCCCCTGTCATGGGCTGTGTAAAACACATGGACGATCCGGCACTGATTGTTATCTAGAATGACTTCTGCCTGAACTACTATTGGAGAATTGTTGCTGATATACTGCGGTTCTTATACCAGTAAACTGGAATGAAGGTAATTTCAGGCTGCAAAGGAATAAATTGATTTTACTAACTGGTTTTTCGAAAACACTGCCATGAAAAATTATCAATATGTTCATAAAGGCATCTACATGTCTCTTCACAAGGGTTTTACTTAATGGGGGAGGTGGTGAGGTCTGGATATAACTGAACTGTCCATTAGTAGGTAGAACAATATCATGGGAATCAGAGTGCACATTCCGGTTTGACCTCAATCTAGGTAACATGGATTCATGTCTGTGTAATAGGCCTGCTTCTGAAAAACACAATTTAGAGCTCCAAAAGCAGAATGATACTTTCAGAATACCATGTTATGTTTGTAAATAGACAGACAGATAGATATACAGAAATCAAAAATCTGAAAACGGTCTGGAAGTGTACCTTTCTATAACTTACAATGTCAGTAGTGGTGGATTAATAGCAGATCAAGAAGACTGTATCTGCATGAGAAATGGTTCAATTTTTGAAAGAGTTTTTTAAATGAAAATGGACAAAAAATCTAAAGGGTTACAGTAAGTGTTGAGGAGTGACTTGGCAAAAGGAGCACAGAGGTGAGAAAGAATTAAGTAGAGTTCAATAGAACCAGGTATAATTTCTGTACACATGACTCCATGAACAGGAGCAAAGGGGACACTTAAAGAAATCATAGGACTAAGGAGAGATCAGGATTAGGAGGGTTTGTACTAGTCTAGAAATGCTGACCTGAAAACCAACTAAAGTTTCAACTCCTTCTTTTGAGGAACATTAGCTGTGCCGTGCTTTTCAAAAATGACTTGTCATAACTGATTGATGCCCATGTTAGCAACTCTTCTGAAATTACGTTGAAAGTAGACTAATGTGAGAGTTTCTCTTTAGAGAGAATTCAAATTACTTGCATAGGAAGGGGCAGCAGGTCTGGGGATGTTGTAGCTCAGTGGCAGTGACCTTGCCTAGCTTGGGGCTGGCCTGCCATGGACTTTCACCCCAAACACTTGCAAGAAAAGAAAAGGGAGGGAAGGGAGAGAGAAAGTTGGAGAGGGAGGAAGGCAAAGTTGGAGGGATGGATGGAGGTACAAAAGAAGGAAGAAGAAAAGGAGAAAAACCAGGAAGGGGGGAAGGAAGCAAGGAAGGTAGGAAATAGGGAGAGCACAAGGGCAGAAAAAGGACTGAGTCACTCAAACAAAAGGCAAGGGACACAAAGACCAATATAGGCCACAAAAGCTGTTTGAACGGTTTAGTCAGCTTTAGAATTTGAGTGACATCAAACTAAATGTTATTATGACTGGATGGAATCTTCCTACTAACCCCGCCTTGGCCTGGCCTAAACCAAATCAAGGGGTGGGTGGCATGGAGAGGAATTCTCTCTGGCAGGAGTGGGAGGGACCTAAACACGTGGCACTTGAGGATGCACTGGGTAGGGAAGGGGACAAGACTCCCCTGATGTGCAGTTGAGACAACAAGGCACCTGGGAGCCCTTGATCATGGCTCCCACCACCATACGCACACCACCCACCATACGCTCAGCTTCTGAAGAAGCTCACAGTGGTCTGGTTCGTTGCCTGGTGCAGGTTGGAGTTCCTGACCAAACACCTGAGTGTCCACAGCCTGTGTTGGCCTGCCTGGGCAGGCTGTGGTTGTGGTGGCAAGAGCCAAAGGTGTCTTGGCGTGATGGAGGAGCCAAGGGCTGCCTCTCAGCCATACTAGTGGGTGGTTCTGGAAGAAGCACCCAGGGTTGTGGCAGCATTGTCCGAAGACATGAAGCCAGGCCACCTTCCTTATGCCTTTCCTTGGGAGTTGATGATGTGTACAGCTCTTGGATTTTTTGCTGTTCTCTCACTTTTCTGGAGAGCTTTTCAGTCGGTTAGTAGCAGGCTTTACGTGGGAAGAGAAAAAAGGCTGGCTCTAAATCTTGCTGGACTTATTGAGGCAAAATGTGGACTTCTTGATAAAGTGAGCCTTGTTGAAAAAGAACATAAAGGCTTAGACTCATCTTTCAAGGATTGCAGGTTTGAGAAGGGTTCAAGGGAAGCACAACAGCTGGAGGCAACCTACGAAAAGCTGCATAGGTCCGAATCCAGCCATGGCGTTGAAATGCTCTTTCTAGAAGAAGAGCTCAAAGCACAGAAGGCTAAACATGGTCAACAGGATGAAACGATGGCGCATCTATCAAGAGGGATACAGTCCCTCCAAGGTGAATCTGAATCCCTCAGATCACAAATAGCTGAAGCCAAAACAAACTGGAGACTCTTTCAAGTGAATGAGGAAGAACTGAAGCTGGCAATCAAAGAGGTTTTGAATGAAGGATCCCTACTCCCGCAAACGCAGAGACCAACAATACAAGGAGAAGCTGAAGCACAGAGGGAACAAGGAGGTGTCCAATATAAAGCAAAAATCATATTAGAGGACTCTAAAGTAGCTGGAGAACAAGTTCTAAGGGACACCGAAAATCACATGGAGTCTCTGAGTGAATGCTTGCTGAAGACGAAGGATAGATCTTCTCCAAGCCTGGGAGCCCAAAGGGATGGTGGTCACCTGGAACTGGGAAAGACGAGTGAACCCGAAATTGGTGCTCACTTGGAGGATGAGTCCAAAGGAGCTTTGAGGAACCTGGTTTATGGTGATAAGCTAAAGGCCTCCTTAGAAATCTTGGAAGGAGGAAGAAATCAAAAATGTACTTTCTCATCTGAAGTGGAGAAAACCACGGAAGACCTTACAGAACACCTTAAAAGTCTGCAGACTGAACAGGCATCCTTGCAGTCAGAAAATGCACAGCTGAAAAGTGAGAATGAGACCCTACAGAAGAACTTGAAAGTCATGATGGAACGCTATCAAGAAAATACGATGAAACTGCACAGGAAATTAAGAGTGGAGGAAAACTACCGTGTGGAGCAAGAGGAGAAACTTTCCAAAGTCGAAGAAAAGATGAGCCATACAATAAAAGAGCTGGAGACCTACAGAAAGAGAGCCCAATATCTTGAAGAACAATTGCAGAGTACCATTCATTCCTGTCTGGGGAAGATTATTTCCTCTGAGAAAGAAGCACATGCCAGTGAGTTGGCAGCTCGGATTGCTGAAAGAAACCTCAGCTATTTCAGGAAACAAAATGCACGCAACAGACAAAAATTAACGGAGAAGGAGCTGAGATTTGAACTTGTAGGAAAAGATCCCTATGATGCACTGGATGTTTCCAACTCAGCAATGGGCAGAAAGCCTTCTCCAAATGGGCCCTCACCAATAGGTCACCCTTCATCTGAAAGGAGACCTCCTCATTTTGAAAAGAGTGGTCCACTCACACTCTCAACTTTCACTCCAGTGGGAGGAGGAAGAGGGTCAAGGGGCCCTGGAGAATCCTCTGGACCATGCGACTAGCAGTAAAGGAAGAGAATCCAGCTGTCATAAGTTCACCAATTTTCAGAGAGCACCTTCTCAGACTGGGCTCCTCTCTCCTCCAGGGGAACAGGCCAGCAGGCTGATGATCCCTCCGCCAGGCCAACCATATTCTTCTGATGCACGTCTTCCTCTACAAAGGCAAGATAGGTTTTACTCAAATTGTGGTAGAGCATCGGGACCAGCAGAACACAGAATTCCTAATATGCCTCCTTTGGACTCTGATGTGCCTGATTCACCTCTCCATGCTGAAAACCAAGCAACTGGCTCTGGCTCTGTGTTGGCACCTTTCCCTCCAGTCAGAGGTGCCTTGTTTCCAGTTGACCCAAGGAGTCAGTTCCTGAGAAGAGCACCTTTTTTTTCCTCCACCTCTCCCAGGAAACTTGTCTGGGAATCTGGAGATTATTTTCTACCTGACCCGCCACCCACTCCATTTCCAATGTGATGTGTCTATGCAGGGAGGGGGTTTTCCTCACAATCTTCCCCCAACAGCTGGAATTCAGCCCTCTACACCCCCATTCTGAAAGTACAAGTGAGTTCCCTGAAGGGTTCCTTCCACCTGCAAATGAGCCTGTTACTCAACATCCAGAACCAAACAAGAAACCTCATGCTGTTGCTCTCTCTTCAAATGTAATTTGACCTATCTCTCATTTTTAGTTTTTAAGTAACTGCTTTTACTTCAGTAATTGACTATACTTTGGCTCCAATTGAAGCTCAATGAAACAATAATTCTTAAGATAGTATTTTGTAAATAAAGATGGTTTACGTAGGAATCTTCTGAGTAAATTATTCCTATTTTATTTTATTCCAGAGAACAGCATTTAATCTGATGAAGCCACTCTTACATAAACAAGAATGGGAGTTCTAGGTACTTGTAATCTAGCTGATGGAAATATCTTTTAAACTCCCAAAAAAGAAGTGCATTTAGTATGACTGTAGCAAATGTAAAGTGACTTTAAGCTTAATGAAGAATTGTCACTGATTTACAGACTGGTTGGGCATTTCAGCTAGTTTTTCCATATCAGAATAACTAGAGCATGGGAGGACTAAAGGAGAGAACACAACTAAACATGTCAGGGAAATAGGAGATCTCAACTACAAAGAAAAATGAAGACCTCTTGTTTATATTGGTTGCTTAAAACATTACATAGCTCTTGAGATACCATATTTCCTACATGAGATTCAAGTGAGTTATGAACTCCCATTTTCACCCCATATACAGATTGCACAATCACATTGTTTACACATCCACATTTTTACAAAATGCCATATTAGTAACTGTTGTATTCTGCTACCTTTTATAGCCTCTACTATCGCCCCTCTCCTGCCCTCCCATCTTCTCTCTCTATCCCATCTGCTGTAATTTAACGCTTGGGAATTGGAAACCACACTTTAAACTCACTCTCCTCCACTTTTTCCCTTCTGCCAAATTACTCATCATCTTCTTCTATTTCTCCTCCTCCTCCTCCTCCTTATACCTTTAATTCATTCATCATACACTCATGCATTGGTTCATTCATTCCTTTCACATATGGTTTTGGGGATCCAACTCAGTACCTTTGAAAGTGTGAAGCCAGCACTCTAGTGCTGAGCCAAAACCCCAGCACCTGTCTTTTTTATTTTATGACTGTTTATATGAAATTCAGAATCGCATTCTGCTATGGTTTACTGATATGTGGATTGACCTAGTCCTTGTTTTCTGGGAGACTTTTGGAAAATATACATGAATTATTAGGAGATTGAAATGAAGAAACAAAAAGGAAATTCCCCAATTTCTTATTCTTAGAGTCCATACTCTGACTCTGCCTACCTACTGTAAAAACTTTTAAACCCTTACTCCCCATTTCTATATCATTGCCAACAAGTGAACATTCACTGCCCTACAACAAACCAGAGAACTCACATTGAACAATGTTTCCCCAGTAGAGACCAAGACACAATACTTATTAAAAAAAATACCCTAGTTATGAGTTAGTAGGTAAAGCTTTATTTGAGTGTTAAATGTGCTCCAATTATGTGTTTGTGTGTTTGTTGATGTGTGTGGTGTGTGGGTGTGTGTGCTTGTGTGTGAAACAAGCACTGAGGTGTAAAATAAATGCAGGATTGCAACAGTCTTCTTAAAAATAAGAAGCAACTTTATCACATTTGAAGCCCAGTGAAGAATCTGCCTGATACTTAACCAACAATTAATTGAAATGTGAAAAATTCAGGCCTCGAAAAACAAAGCCAACATACATACTGAATCTAATCAGTCTGTCTCACCTGTTTTCTAATCACTCCTTTCAATAAACCTAAATTGCCAGCATAAAATATCAGTTGTTCTAAACGAGTGGACGGATGTCCCCTGTCATGGGCTGTGTAAAACACATGGACGATCCAGCACTGATTGTTATCTAGAATGACTTCTGCCTGAACTACTATTGGAGAATTGTTGCTGATATACTGCGGTTCTTATACCAGTAAACTGGAATGAAGGTAATTTCAGGCTGCAAAGGAATAAATTGATTTTACTAACTGGTTTTTGGAAAACACTGCCATGAAAAATTATCAATATGTTCATAAAGGCATCTACATGTCTCTTCACAAGGGTTTTACTTAATGGGGGAGGTGGTGAGGTCTGGATATAACTGAACTGTCCATTAGTAGGTAGAACAATATCATGGGAATCAGAGTGCACATTCCGGTTTGACCTCAATCTAGGTAACATGGATTCATCTCTGTGTAATAGGCCTGCTTCTGAAAAACACAATGTAGAGCTCCAAAAGCAGAACGATACTTTCAGAGTACCATGTTATGTTTGTAAATAGACAGACAGATAGATATACAGAAATCAAAAATCTGAAAACGGTCTGGAAGTGTATATTTCTATAACTTACAATGTCAGTAGTGGGGGATTAATAGCAGATCAAGAAGACTGTATCTGCATGAGAATGGTTCAATTTTTGAAAGAGTTTTTTTAAATGAAAATGGACAAAAAATTTAAAGGGTTACAGTAAGTGTTGAGGAGTGACTTGGCAAAAGGAGCACAGAGGTGAGAAAGAATTAAGTAGAGTTCAATAGAACCAGATATAATTTCTGTACACATGACTCCATGAACAGGAGCAAAGGGCACACTTAAAGAAATCATAGGACTAAGGAGAGATCAGGATTAGGAGGGTTTGTACTAGTCTAGAAATGCTGACCTGAAAACCAACTAAAGTTTCAACTCCTTCTTTTGAGGAACATTAGCTGTGCCGTGCTTTTCAAAAATGACTTGTCATAAATGATTGATGCCCATGTTAGCAACTCTTCTGAAATTACGTTGAAAGTAGACTAATGTGAGAGTTTCTCTTTAGAGATAATTCAAATTACTCGCATAGGAAGTGGCAGCAGGACTGGGGATGTTGTAGCTCAGTGGCAGTGACCTTGCCTAGCTTGGGGCTGGCCTGCCATGGACTTTCACCCCAAACACTTGCAAGAAAAGAAAAGGGAGGGAAGGGAGAGAGAAAGTTGGAAGGGAGGAAGGCAAAGTTGGAGGGATGGATGGAGGTACAAAAGAAGGAAGAAGAAAAGGAGAAAAACCAGGAAGGGGGGAAGGAAGCAAGGAAGGTAGGAAATAGGGAGAGCACAAGGGCAGAAAAAGGACTGAGTCACTCAAACAAAAGGCAAGGGACACAAAGACCAATATAGGCCATAAAAGCTGTTTGAACGGTTTAGTCAGCTTTAGAATTTGAGTGACATCAAACTGAATGTTATTATGACTGGATGGAATCTTCCTACTAACACCGCCTTGGCCTGGCCTAAACCAAATCAAGGGGTGGGTGGTATGGAGAGGAATTCTCTCTGGCTGGAGTGGGAGGGACCTAAACATGTGGCACTTGAGGATGCACTGGGTAGGGAAGAGGACAAGACTCCCCTGATGGGCAGTTGAGACAACAAGGCTCCTGGGAGCCCTTGATCATGGCTCCCACCGCAATACGCACACCACCCACCATACGCTCAGCCCCTGAAGGGGCTCACAGTGGTCTGCTCCGTTGCCTGGTGCAGGATGGAGTTCCTGACCAAACACCTGAGTGTCCACAGCCTGTTTTGGCCTGCCTGGGCAGGCTGTGGCTGTGGTGGCAAGAGCCAAAGTTGTCTTGGCGTGATGGAGGAGCCAAGGGCTGCCTCTCAGCCATACTAGTGGGTGGTTCTGGAAGAAGCACCCAGGGTTGTGGCAGCATTGTCCGAAGACATGAAGCCAGGCCACCTTCCTTATGGCTTTCCTTGGGAGTTGATGATGTGTACAGCTCTTGGATTTTTTGCTGTTCTCTCACTTTTCTGGAGATCTTTTCAGTCGGTTAGTAGCAGGCTTTACGTGGGAAGGGAAAAAAGGCTGGCTCTAAATCTTGCTGGACTTATTGAGGCAAAATGTGGACTTCTTGATAAAGTGAGCCTTGTTGAAAAAGAACATAAAGGCTTAGACTCATCTTTCAAGGATTGCAGGTTTGGGAAGGGTTCAAGGGAAGCACAACAGCTGGAGGCAACCTACGAAAAGCTGCATAGGTCCGAATCCAGCCATGGCGTTGAAATGCTCTTTCTAGAAGAAGAGCTCAAAGCACAGAAGTCTAAACATGGTCAACAGGATGAAACGATGGCGCATCTATCAACAGGGATACAGTCCCTCCAAGGTGAATCTGAATCCCTCAGATCACAAATAGCTGAAGCCAAAACAAACTGGAGACTCTTTCAAGTGAATGAGGAAGAACTGAAGCTGGCAATCAAAGAGGTTTTGAATGAAGGATCCCTACTTCCGCAAACGCAGAGACCAACAATACAAGGAGAAGCTGAAGCACAGAGGGAACAAGGAGGTGTCCAATATAAAGCAAAAATCATATTAAAGGACTCTAAAGTAGCTGGAGAACAAGTTCTAAGGGACACCGAAAATCACATGGAGTCTCTGAGTGAATGCTTGCTGAAAACGAAGGATAGATCTTCTCCAAGCCTGGGAGCCCAAAGGGATGGTGGTCACCTGGAACTGGGAAAGACGAGTGAACCCGAAATTGGTGCTCACTTGGAGGATGAGTCCAAAAGGAGCTTTGAGGAACCTGGTTTATGGTGATAAACTAAAGGCCTCCTTAGAAATCTTGGAAGGAGGAAGAAATAAAAACTGTACTTTCTCATCTGAAGGGGAGAAAACAACGGAAGACCTTACAGAACACCTTAAAAATCTGCAGACTGAACAGGCATCTATGCAGTCAGAAAATGCACAGCTGCAAAGTGAGAATGAGACCCTACAGAAGAACTTGAAAGTCATGATGGAACGCTATCAAGAAAATACGATGAAACTGCACAGGAAATTAAGAGTGGAGGAAAACTACCGGGTGGAGCAAGAGGAGAAACTTTCCAAAGTCGAAGAAAAGATGAGCCATACAATAAAAGAGCTGGAGACCTACAGAAAGAGAGCCCAATATCTTGAAGAACAATTGCAGAGTACCATTCATTCCTGTCTGGGGAAGATTATTTCCTCTGAGAAAGAAGCACATGCTAGTGAGTTGGCAGCTCAGATTGCTGAAAGAAACCTCAGCTATTTCAGGTAACAAAATGCACGCAACAGACAAAAATTAACTGAGAAGGAGATGAGATTTGAACTTGTAGGAAAGGATCCCTATGATGCACTGGATGTTTCCAACTCAGCAATGGGCAGAAAGCCTTCTCCAAATGGGCCATCACCAATAGGTCACCCTTCATCTGAAAGGAGACCTCCTCATTTTGAAAAGAGTGGTCCACTCACACTCTCACCTTTCACTCCAGTGGGAGGAGGAAGAGGGTCAAGGGGCCCTGGAGAATCCTCTGGACCATGCGACTAGCAGTAAAGGAAGAGAATCCAGCTGTCATAAGTTCACCGAATTTCAGGGAGCTCCTTCTCAGACTGGGCCCCTCTCTCCTCCAGGGGAACAGGCCAGCAGGCTGATGATCCCTCCGCCAGGCCAACCATATTCTTCTGATGCACGTCTTCCTCTACAAAGGCAAGATAGGTTTTACTCAAATTGTGGTAGAGCATCGGGACCAGCAGAACACAGAATTCCTAATATGCCTCCTTTGGACTCTGATGTGCCTGATTCACCTCTCCATGCTGAAAACCAAGCAACTGGCTCTGGCTCTGTGTTGGCACCTTTCCCTCCAGTCAGAGGTGCCTTGTTTCCAGTTGACCCAAGGAGTCAGTTCCTGAGAAGAGGACCTTTTTTTTCCTCCACCTCTCCCAGGAAACTTGTCTGGG
The DNA here is from genome assembly GCF_048772815.1 of Callospermophilus lateralis. Taxonomy (NCBI): domain Eukaryota; kingdom Metazoa; phylum Chordata; class Mammalia; order Rodentia; family Sciuridae; genus Callospermophilus; species Callospermophilus lateralis. Next base: position 1,397,789 of record NW_027513711.1, read on the forward strand.
AACCTGGAGATTATTTTCCACCTGACCCGCCACCCACTTCATTTCCAATGTGATGTGTCTATGCAGGGAGGGGTTTTCCTCACAATCTTCTCCCAACAGCTGGAATTCAGCCCTCTACACCCCCATTCTGAAAGTACAAGTGAGTTCCCTGAAGGGTTCCTTCCACCTGCAAATGAGCCTGTTACTCAACATCCAGAACCAAACAAGAAACCTCATGCTGTTGCTCTCTCTTCAAATGTAATTTGACTTTTCTCTCATTTTTAGTTTTTAAGTAACGGCTTTTATTTCAGTAATTGACTATACTTTGGCTCCAATTGAAGCTCAATGAAACAATAATTCTTAAAATAGTATTTTGTAAATAAAGATGGTTTACGTAGGAATCTTCTGAGTAAATTATTCCTATTTTATTTTATTCCAGAGAACAGCATTTAATCTGATGAAGCCACTCTTACATAAACAAGAATGGGAGTTCTAGGTACTTGTAATCTAGCTGATGGAAATATCTTTTAAACTCCCAAAAAAGAAGTGCATTTAGTATGACTGTAGCAAATGTAAAGTGACTTTGGGCTTAATGAAGAATTGTCACTGATTGACAGACTGGTTGGGCATTTCAGCTAGTTTTTCCATATCAGAATAACTAGAGCATGGGAGGACTAAAGGAGAGAACACAACTAAACATGTCAGGGAAACAGGAGATCTCAACTACAAAGAAAAATGAAGACCTCTTGTTTATATTGGTTGCTTAAAACATTACATAGCTCTTGAGATACCATATTTCCTACATTAGATTCAAGTGAGTTATGAACTCCCATTTTCACCCCATATACAGATTGCACAATCACATTGTTTACACATCCACATTTTTACAAAATGCCATATTAGTAACTGTTGTATTCTGCTACCTTTTCTAGCCTCTACTATCCCCTCTCTCCTGCCCTCCCATCTTCTCTCTCTATCCCATCTGCTGTAATTTAATGCTTGGGAATTAAAAACCACACTTTAAACTCACCCTCCCCCCTTTTTCCCTTCTGTCAAATTACTCATCATCTGCTTCTATTTCTCCTCCTCCTCCTCCTCCTTATACGTTTAATTCATTCATCATACACTCATGCATTGGTTCATTAATTCCTTTCACATATGGTGTTGGGGATCCAACTCAGGACCTTTGAAAGTCTGAAGCCAGCACTCTAGTGCTGAGCCAAAACCCGAGCACCTGTCTTTTTGATTTTATGACTGTTTGTATGAAATTCAGAATCGCATTCTGCTATGGTTTACTGATATGTGGATTGACCTAGTCCCTGTTTTCTGGGAGATTTTGGAAAATATACATGAATTATTAGAAGATTGAAATGAAGAAACAAAGAGGAAATTCCCCAATTTCTTATTCTTAGAGTCAATACTCTGACTCTGCCTACCTACTGTAAAAACTTTTAAACCCTTACTCCCCATTTCTATATCATTGTCAACAAGTGAACATTCACTGCCCTACAACAAACCAGAGAACTCACATTGAACAATGTTTCCCCAGTAGAGACCAAGACACAATACTTATTAAAAAAAATACCCTAGTTATGAGTTAGTAGGTAAAGCTTTATTTGAGTGTTAAATGTGCTCTAATTATGTGTTTGTGTGTTTGTTGATGTGTGTGGTGTGTGGGTGTGTGTGCTTGTGTGTGAAACAAGCACTGAGGTGTAAAATAAATGCAGGATTGCAACGGCCTTCTTAAAAATAAGAAGCAACTTTATCACATTTGAAGCCCAGTGAAGAATCTGCCTGATACTTAACCTACAATTAATTGAAATGTGAAAAATTCAGGCCTCGAAAAACAAAGCCAACATACATACTGAATCTAATCAGTCTGTCTCACCTGTTTTCTAATCACTCCTTTCAATAAACCTAAATTGCCAGCATAAAACATCAGTTGTTCTAAACGAGTGGACGGATGTCCCCTGTCATGGGCTGTGTAAAACACATGGACGATCCGGCACTGATTGTTATCTAGAATGACTTCTGCCTGAACTACTATTGGAGAATTGTTGCAGATATACTGCGGTTCTTATACCAGTAAACTGGAATGAAGGTAATTTCAGGCTGCAAAGGAATAAATTGATTTTACTAACTGGTTTTTGGAAAACACTGCCATGAAAAATTATCAATATGTTCATAAAGGCATCTACATGTCTCTTCACAAGGGTTTTACTTAATGGGGGAGGTGGTGAGGTCTGGATATAACTGAACTGTCCATTAGTAGGTAGAACAATATCATGGGAATCAGAGTGCACATTCCGGTTTGACCTCAATCTAGGTAAAATGGATTCATCTGTGTAATAGGCCTGCTTCTGAAAAACACAATGTAGAGCTCCAAAAGCAGAACGATACTTTCAGAATACCATGTTATGTTTGTAAATAGATAGACAGATAGATATACAGAAATCAAAAATCTGAAAACGGTCTGGAAGTGTACATTTCTATAACTTACAATGTCATTAGTGGGGGATTAATAGCAGATCAAGAAGACTGTATCTGCATGAGAAATGGTTCAATTTTTGAAAGAGTTTTTTAAATGAAAATGGACAAAAAATTTAAAGGGTTACAGTAAGTGTTGAGGAGTGACTTGGCAAAGAAGCACAGAGGTGAGAAAGAATTAGGTAGAGTTCAATTGAACCAGGTATAATTTCTGTACACATGACTCCATGAACAGGAGCAAAGGGGACACTTAAAGAAATCATAGGACTAAGGAGAGATCAGGATTAGGAGGGTTTGTACTAGTCTAGAAATGCTGACCTGAAAACCAACTAAAGTTTCAACTCCTTCTTTTGAGGAACATTAGCTGTGCCGTGCTTTTCAAAAATGACTTGTCATAACTGATTGATGCCCATGTTAGCAACTCTTCTGAAATTACGTTGAAAGTAGACTAATGTGAGAGTTTCTCTTTAGAGAGAATTCAAATTACTTGCATAGGAAGTGGCAGCAGGTCTGGGGATGTTGTAGCTCAGTGGCAGTGACCTTGCCTAGCTTGGGGCTGGCCTGCCATGGACTTTCACCCCAAACACTTGCAAGAAAAGAAAAGGGAGGGAAGGGAGAGAGAAAGTTTGAAGGGAGGAAGGCAAAGTTGGAGGGATGGATGGAGGTACAAAAGAAGGAAGAAGAAAAGGAGAAAAACCAGGAAGAGAGGAAGGAAGCAATGAAGGTAGGAAATAGGGAGAGCACTAGGGCAGAAAAAGGACTGAGTCACTCAAACAAAAGGCAAGGGACACAAAGACCAATATAGGCCATAAAAGCTGTTTGAACGGTTTAGTCAGCTTTAGAATTTGAGTGACATCACACTGAATGTTATTATGACTGGATGGAATCTTCCTACTAACCCCGCCTTGGCCTGGCCTAAACCAAATCAAGGGGTGGGTGGCATGGAGAGGAATTCTCTCTGGCTGGAGTGGGAGGGACCTAAACATGTGGCACTTGAGGATGCACTGGGTAGGGAAGGGGACAAGACTCCCCTGATGGGCATTTGAGACAACAAGGCTCCTGGGAGCCCCTATCATGGCTCCCACCGCCATACGCACACCACCCACCATACGCTCAGCCCCTGAAGGGGCTCACAGTGGTCTGCTCCGTTGCCTGGTGCAGGTTGGAGTTCCTGACCAAACACCTGAGTGTCCACAGCCTGTGTTGGCCTGCCTGGGCAGGCTGTGGTTGTGGTGGCAAGAGCCAAAGCTGTCTTGGCGTGATGGAGGAGCCAAGGGCTGCCTCTCAGCCATACTAGTGGGTGGTTCTGGAAGAAGCACCCAGGGTTGTGGCAGCATTGTCCGAAGACATGAAGCCAGGCCATCTTCCTTCTGGCTTTTCTTGGGAGTTGATGATGTGTACAGCTCTTGGATTTTTTGCTGTTCTCTCACTTTTCTGGAGAGCTTTTCATTCGGTTAGTATCAGGCTTTACGTGGGAAGAGAAAAAAGGCTGGCTCTAAATCTTGCTGGACATATTGAGGCAAAATGTGGACTTCTTGATAAAGTGAGCCTTGTTGAAAAAGAACATAAAGGCTTAGACTCATCTTTAAAGGATTGCAGGTTTGAGAAGGGTTCAAGGAAGCACAACAGGTGGAGGCAACCTACGAAAAGCTGCATAGGTCCGAATCCAGCCATGGCGTTGAAATGCTCTTTCTAGAAGAAGAGCTCAAAGCACAGAAGGCTAAACAAGGTCAACAGGATGAAACGATGGCGCATCTATCAAGAGGGATACAGTCCCTCCAAGGTGAATCTGAATCCCTCAGATCACAAATAGCTGAAGCCAAAACAAACTGGAGGCTCTTTCAAGTGAATGAGGAAGAACTGAAGTTGGCAATCAAAGAGGTTTTGAATGAAGGATCCCTACTTCCGCAAACGCAGAGACCAACAATACAAGGAGAAGCTGAAGCACAGAGGGAACAAGGAGGTGTCCAATATAAAGCAAAAATCATATTAGAGGACTCTAAAGTAGCTGGAGAACAAGTTCTAAGGGACACCGAAAATCACATGGAGTCTCTGAGTGAATGCTTGCTGAAGACGAAGGATAGATCTTCTCCAAGCCTGGGAGCCCAAAGGGATGGTGGTCACCTGGAACAGGGAAACACGAGTGAACCCGAAATTGGTTCTCACTTGGAGGATGAGTCCAAAGGAGCTTTGAGGAACCTGGTTTATGGTGATAAGCTAGGGGCCTCCTTAGAAATCTTGGAAGGAGGAAGAAATCAAAAATGTACTTTCTCATCTGAAGTGGAGAAAACCACGGAAGACCTTACAGAACACCTTAAAAGTCTGCAGACTGAAAAGGCATCCTTGCAGTCAGAAAATGCACAGCTGCAAAGTGAGAATGAGACCCTACAGAAGAACTTGAAAGTCATGATGGAACGCTATCAAGAAAATACAATGAAACTGCACAGGAAATTAAGAGTGGAGGAAAACTACCGTGTGGAGCAAGAGGAGAAACTTTCCAAAGTCGAAGAAAAGATGAGCCATACAATAAAAGAGCTGGAGACCTACAGAAAGAGAGCCCAATATCTTGAAGAACAATTGCAGAGTACCATTCATTCCTGTCTGGGGAAGATTATTTCCTCTGAGAAAGAAGCACATGCTAGTGAGTTGGCAGCTCAGATTGCTGAAAGAAACCTCAGCTATTTCAGGTAACAAAATGCACGCAACAGACAAAAATTAACTGAGAAGGAGCTGAGATTTGAACTTGTAGGAAAGGATCCCTATGATGCACTGGATGTTTCCAACTCAGCAATGGGCAGAAAGCCTTCTCCAAATGGGCCATCACCAATAGGTCACCCTTCATCTGAAAGGAGACCTCCTCATTTTGAAAAGAGTGGTCCACTCACACTCTCACCTTTCACTCCAGTGGGAGGAGGAAGAGGGTCAAGGGGCCCTGGAGAATCCTCTGGACCATGCGACCAGCAGTAAAGGAAGAGAATCCAGCTGTCATAAGTTCACCGATTTTCAGGGAGCTCCTTCTCAGACTGGGCCCCTCTCTCCTCCAGGGGAACAGGCCAGCAGGCTGATGATCCCTCCGCCAGGCCAACCATATTCTTCTGATGCACGTCTTCCTCTACAAAGGCAAGATAGGTTTTACTCAAATTGTGGTAGAGCATCGGGACCAGCAGAACACAGAATTCCTAATATGCCTCCTTTGGACTCTGATGTGCCTGATTCACCTCTCCATGCTGAAAACCAAGCAACTGGCTCTGGCTCTGTGTTGGCACCTTTCCCTCCAGTCAGAGGTGCCTTGTTTCCAGTTGACCCAAGGAGTCAGTTCCTGAGAAGAGGACCTTTTTTTTCCTCCACCTCTCCCAGGAAACTTGTCTGGGAACCTGGAGATTATTTTCCACCTGACCCGCCACCCACTTCATTTCCAATGTGATGTGTCTATGCAGGGAGGGGTTTTCCTCACAATCTTCTCCCAACAGCTGGAATTCAGACCTCTACACCCCCATTCTGAAAGTACAAGTGAGTTCCCTGAAGGGTTCCTTCCACCTGCAAATGAGCCTGTTACTCAACATCCAGAACCAAACAAGAAACCTCATGCTGTTGCTCTCTCTTCAAATGTAATTTGACTTTTCTCTCATTTTTAGTTTTTAAGTAACGGCTTTTATTTCAGTAATTGACTATACTTTGGCTCCAATTGAAGCTCAATGAAACAATAATTCTTAAAATAGTATTTTGTAAATAAAGATGGTTTACGTAGGAATCTTCTGAGTAAATTATTCCTATTTTATTTTATTCCAGAGAACAGCATTTAATCTGATGAAGCCACTCTTACATTAACAAGAATGGGAGTTCTAGGTACTTGTAATCGAGCTGATGGAAATATCTTTTAAACTCCCAAAAAAGAAGTGCATTTAGTATGACTGTAGCAAATGTAATGTGACTTTGGGCTTAATGAAGAATTGTCACTGATTGACAGACTGGTTGGGCATTTCAGCTAGTTTTTCCATATCAGAATAACTAGAGCATGGGAGGACTAAAGGAGAGAACACAACTAAACATGTCAGGGAAACAGGAGATCTCAACTACAAAGAAAAATGAAGACCTCTTGTTTATATTGGTTGCTTAAAACATTACATAGCTCTTGAGATACCATATTTCCTACATTAGATTCAAGTGAGTTATGAACTCCCATTTTCACCCCATATACAGATTGCACAATCACATTGTTTACACATCCACATTTTTACAAAATGCCATATTAGTAACTGTTGTATTCTGCTACCTTTTCTAGCCTCTACTATCCCCCCTCTCCTGCCCTCCCATCTTCTCTCTCTATCCCATCTGCTGTAATTTAATGCTTGGGAATTAAAAACCACACTTTAAACTCACCCTCCCCCCTTTTTCCCTTCTGTCAAATTACTCATCATCTGCTTCTATTTCTCCTCCTCCTCCTCCTCCTTATACGTTTAATTCATTCATCATACACTCATGCATTGGTTCATTAATTCCTTTCACATATGGTGTTGGGGATCCAACTCAGGACCTTTGAAAGTGTGAAGCCAGCACTCTAGTGCTGAGCCAAAACCCGAGCACCTGTCTTTTTGATTTTATGACTGTTTGTATGAAATTCAGAATCGCATTCTGCTATGGTTTACTGATATGTGGATTGACCTAGTCCCTGTTTTCTGGGAGATTTTGGAAAATATACATGAATTATTAGAAGATTGAAATGAAGAAACAAAGAGGAAATTCCCCAATTTCTTATTCTTAGAGTCAATACTCTGACTCTGCCTACCTACTGTAAAAACTTTTAAACCCTTACTCCCCATTTCTATATCATTGTCAACAAGTGAACATTCACTGCCCTACAACAAACCAGAGAACTCACATTGAACAATGTTTCCCCAGTAGAGACCAAGACACAATACTTATTAAAAAAAATACCCTAGTTATGAGTTAGTAGGTAAAGCTTTATTTGAGTGTTAAATGTGCTCTAATTATGTGTTTGTGTGTTTGTTGATGTGTGTGGTGTGTGGGTGTGTGTGCTTGTGTGTGAAACAAGCACTGAGGTGTAAAATAAATGCAGGATTGCAACGGCCTTCTTAAAAATAAGAAGCAACTTTGTCACATTTGGAGCCCAGTGAAGAATCTGCCTGATACTTAACCTACAATTAATTGAAATGTGAAAAATTCAGGCCTCGAAAAACAAAGCCAACATACATACTGAATCTAATCAGTCTGTCTCACCTGTTTTCTAATCACTCCTTTCAATAAACCTAAATTGCCAGCATAAAACATCAGTTGTTCTAAACGAGTGGACGGATGTCCCCTGTCATGGGCTGTGTAAAACACATGGACGATCCGGCACTGATTGTTATCTAGAATGACTTCTGCCTGAACTACTATTGGAGAATTGTTGCAGATATACTGCGGTTCTTATACCAGTAAACTGGAATGAAGGTAATTTCAGGCTGCAAAGGAATAAATTGATTTTACTAACTGGTTTTTGGAAAACACTGCCATGAAAAATTATCAATATGTTCATAAAGGCATCTACATGTCTCTTCACAAGGGTTTTACTTAATGGGGGAGGTGGTGAGGTCTGGATATAACTGAACTGTCCATTAGTAGGTAGAACAATATCATGGGAATCAGAGTGCACATTCCGGTTTGACCTCAATCTAGGTAAAATGGATTCATCTGTGTAATAGGCCTGCTTCTGAAAAACACAATGTAGAGCTCCAAAAGCAGAACGATACTTTCAGAATACCATGTTATGTTTGTAAATAGATAGACAGATAGATATACAGAAATCAAAAATCTGAAAACGGTCTGGAAGTGTACATTTCTATAACTTACAATGTCATTAGTGGGGGATTAATAGCAGATCAAGAAGACTGTATCTGCATGAGAAATGGTTCAATTTTTGAAAGAGTTTTTTAAATGAAAATGGACAAAAAATTTAAAGGGTTACAGTAAGTGTTGAGGAGTGACTTGGCAAAGAAGCACAGAGGTGAGAAAGAATTAGGTAGAGTTCAATTGAACCAGGTATAATTTCTGTACACATGACTCCATGAACAGGAGCAAAGGGGACACTTAAAGAAATCATAGGACTAAGGAGAGATCAGGATTAGGAGGGTTTGTACTAGTCTAGAAATGCTGACCTGAAAACCAACTAAAGTTTCAACTCCTTCTTTTGAGGAACATTAGCTGTGCCGTGCTTTTCAAAAATGACTTGTCATAACTGATTGATGCCCATGTTAGCAACTCTTCTGAAATTACGTTGAAAGTAGACTAATGTGAGAGTTTCTCTTTAGAGAGAATTCAAATTACTTGCATAGGAAGTGGCAGCAGGTCTGGGGATGTTGTAGCTCAGTGGCAGTGACCTTGCCTAGCTTGGGGCTGGCCTGCCATGGACTTTCACCCCAAACACTTGCAAGAAAAGAAAAGGGAGGGAAGGGAGAGAGAAAGTTTGAAGGGAGGAAGGCAAAGTTGGAGGGATGGATGGAGGTACAAAAGAAGGAAGAAGAAAAGGAGAAAAACCAGGAAGAGAGGAAGGAAGCAATGAAGGTAGGAAATAGGGAGAGCACTAGGGCAGAAAAAGGACTGAGTCACTCAAACAAAAGGCAAGGGACACAAAGACCAATATAGGCCATAAAAGCTGTTTGAACGGTTTAGTCAGCTTTAGAATTTGAGTGACATCACACTGAATGTTATTATGACTGGATGGAATCTTCCTACTAACCCCGCCTTGGCCTGGCCTAAACCAAATCAAGGGGTGGGTGGCATGGAGAGGAATTCTCTCTGGCTGGAGTGGGAGGGACCTAAACATGTGGCACTTGAGGATGCACTGGGTAGGGAAGGGGACAAGACTCCCCTGATGGGCATTTGAGACAACAAGGCTCCTGGGAGCCCCTATCATGGCTCCCACCGCCATACGCACACCACCCACCATACGCTCAGCCCCTGAAGGGGCTCACAGTGGTCTGCTCCGTTGCCTGGTGCAGGTTGGAGTTCCTGACCAAACACCTGAGTGTCCACAGCCTGTGTTGGCCTGCCTGGGCAGGCTGTGGTTGTGGTGGCAAGAGCCAAAGCTGTCTTGGCGTGATGGAGGAGCCAAGGGCTGCCTCTCAGCCATACTAGTGGGTGGTTCTGGAAGAAGCACCCAGGGTTGTGGCAGCATTGTCCGAAGACATGAAGCCAGGCCATCTTCCTTCTGGCTTTCCTTGGGAGTTGATGATGTGTACAGCTCTTGGATTTTTTGCTGTTCTCTCACTTTTCTGGAGAGCTTTTCAGTCGGTTAGTATCAGGCTTTACGTGGGAAGAGAAAAAAGGCTGGCTCTAAATCTTGCTGGACATATTGAGGCAAAATGTGGACTTCTTGATAAAGTGAGCCTTGTTGAAAAAGAACATAAAGGCTTAGACTCATCTTTAAAGGATTGCAGGTTTGAGAAGGGTTCAAGGAAGCACAACAGGTGGAGGCAACCTACGAAAAGCTGCATAGGTCCGAATCCAGCCATGGCGTTGAAATGCTCTTTCTAGATGAAGAGCTCAAAGCACAGAAGGCTAAACAAGGTCAACAGGATGAAACGATGGCGCATCTATCAAGAGGGATACAGTCCCTCCAAGGTGAATCTGAATCCCTCAGATCACAAATAGCTGAAGCCAAAACAAACTGGAGGCTCTTTCAAGTGAATGAGGAAGAACTGAAGTTGGCAATCAAAGAGGTTTTGAATGAAGGATCCCTACTTCCGCAAACGCAGAGACCAACAATACAAGGAGAAGCTGAAGCACAGAGGGAACAAGGAGGTGTCCAATATAAAGCAAAAATCATATTAGAGGACTCTAAAGTAGCTGGAGAACAAGTTCTAAGGGACACCGAAAATCACATGGAGTCTCTGAGTGAATGCTTGCTGAAGACGAAGGATAGATCTTCTCCAAGCCTGGGAGCCCAAAGGGATGGTGGTCACCTGGAACTGGGAAACACGAGTGAACCCGAAATTGGTGCTCACTTGGAGGATGAGTCCAAAGGAGCTTTGAGGAACCTGGTTTATGGTGATAAGCTAGGGGCCTCCTTAGAAATCTTGGAAGGAGGAAGAAATCAAAAATGTACTTTCTCATCTGAAGTGGAGAAAACCACGGAAGACCTTACAGAACACCTTAAAAGTCTGCAGACTGAAAAGGCATCCTTGCAGTCAGAAAATGCACAGCTGCAAAGTGAGAATGAGACCCTACAGAAGAACTTGAAAGTCATGATGGAACGCTATCAAGAAAATACAATGAAACTGCACAGGAAATTAAGAGTGGAGGAAAACTACCGTGTGGAGCAAGAGGAGAAACTTTCCAAAGTCGAAGAAAAGATGAGCCATACAATAAAAGAACTGGAGACCTACAGAAAGAGAGCCCAATATCTTGAAGAACAATTGCAGAGTACCATTCATTCCTGTCTGGGGAAGATTATTTCCTCTGAGAAAGAAGCACATGCCAGTGAGTTGGCAGCTCGGATTGCTGAAAGAAACCTCAGCTATTTCAGGAAACAAAATGCACGCAACAGACAAAAATTAACGGAGAAGGAGCTGAGATTTGAACTTGTAGGAAAAGATCCCAATGATGCACTGGATGTTTCCAACTCAGCAATGGGCAGAAAGCCTTCTCCAAATGGGCCCTCACCAATAGGTCACCCTTCATCTGAAAAGAGACCTCCTCATTTTGAAAAGAGTGGTCCACTCACACTCTCACCTTTCACTCCAGTGGGAGGAGGAAGAGGGTCAAGGGGCCCTGGAGAATCCTCTGGACCATGCGACTAGCAGTAAAGGAAGAGAATCCAGCTGTCATAAGTTCACCGATTTTCAGAGAGCACCTTCTCAGACTGGGCCCCTCTCTCCTCCAGGGGAACAGGCCAGCAGGCTGATGATCCCTCCGCCAGGCCAACCATATTCTTCTGATGCACGTCTTCCTCTACAAAGGCAAGATAGGTTTTACTCAAATTGTGGTAGAGCATCGGGACCAGCAGAACACAGAATTCCTAATATGCCTCCTTTGGACTCTGATGTGCCTGATTCACCTCTCCATGCTGAAAACCAAGCAACTGGCTCTGGCTCTGTGTTGGCACCTTTCCCTCCAGTCAGAGGTGCCTTGTTTCCAGTTGACCCAAGGAGTCAGTTCCTGAGAAGAGGACCTTTTTTTTCCTCCACCTCTCCCAGGAAACTTGTCTGGGAACCTGGAGATTATTTTCCACCTGACCCGCCACCCACTCCATTTCCAATGTGATGTGTCTATGCAGGGAGGGGGTTTTCCTCACAATCTTCCCCCAACAGCTGGAATTCAGCCCTCTACACCCCCATTCTGAAAGTACAAGTGAGTTCCCTGAAGGGTTCCTTCCACCTGCAAATGAGACTGTTACTCAACATCCAGAACCAAACAAGAAACCCCATGCTGTTGCTCTCTCTTCAAATGTAATTTGACTTATCTCTCATTTTTAGTTTTTAAGTAACTGCTTTTACTTCAGTAATTGACTATACTTTGGCTCCAATTGAAGCTCAATGAAACAATAATTCTTAAGATAGTATTTTGTAAATAAAGATGGTTTACGTAGGAATCTTCTGAGTAAATTATTCCTATTTTATTTTATTCCAGAGAACAGCATTTAATCTGATGAAGCCACTCTTACATAAACAAGAATGGGAGTTCTAGGTACTTGTAATCTAGCTGATGGAAATATCTTTTAAACTCCCAAAAAAGAAGTGCATTTAGTATGACTGTAGCAAATGTAAAGTGACTTTAGGCTTAATGAAGAATTGTCACTGATTTACAGACTGGTTGGGCATTTCAGCCAGTTTTTCCATATCAGAATAACTAGAGCATGGGAGGACTAAAGGAGAGAACACAACTAAACATGTCAGGGAAACAGGAGATCTCAACTACAAAGAAAAATGAAGACGTCTTGTTTATATTGGTTGCTTAAAACATTGCATAGCTCTTGAGATACCATATTTCCTACATTAGATTCAAGTGAGTTATGAACTCCCATTTTCACCCCATATACAGATTGCACAATCACATTGTTTACACATCCACATTTTTACAAAATGCCATATTAGTAACTGTTGTATTCTGCTACCTTTTTTAGCCTCTACTATCCCCCCTCTCCTGCCCTCCCATCTTCTCTCTCTATCCCATCTGCTGTAATTTAACGCTTGGGAATTGGAAACCACAGTTTAAACTCACTCTCCTCCCCTTTTTCCCTTCTGTCAAATTACTCATCATCTTCTTCTATTTCTCCTCCTCCTTATACCTTTAATTCATTCATCATACACTCATGCATTGGCTCATTCATTCCTTTCACATATGGTGTTCTGGATCCAACTCAGGACCTTAGAAAGTGTGAAGCCAGCACTCTAGTGCTGAGCCAAAACCCCAGCACCTGTCTTTTTAATTTTATGACTGTTTATATTTAATTCAGAATCGCATTCTGCTATGGTTCATGGATATGTGGATTGACCTAGTCCTTGTTTTCTAGGAGACTTTTGGAAAATATACATGAATTATTAGGAGATTGAAATGAAGAAACAAAGAGGAAATTCCCCAATTTCTTATTCTTAGAGTCGATACTCTGACTCTGCCTACCTACTGTAAAAACTTTTAAACACTTACTCCCCATTTCTATATCATTGCCAACAAGTGAACATTCACTGCCCTACAACAAACCAGAGAACTCACATTGAACAATGTTTCCCCAGTAGAGACCAAGACACAATACTTATTAGAAAAATACCCTAGTTATGAGTTAGTAGGTAAAGCTTTATTTGAGTGTTAAATGTGCTCTAATTATGTGTTTGTGTGTTTGTTGATGTGTGTGGTGTTTGGGTGTGTGTGCTTGTGTGTGAAACAAGCACTGAGGTGTAAAATAAATGCAGGATTGCAACGGCCTTCTTAAAAATAAGAAGCAACTTTATCACATTTGAAGCCCAGTGAAGAATCTGCCTGATACTTAACCTACAATTAATTGAAATGTGAAAAATTCAGGCCTCGAAAAACAAAGCCAACATACATACTGAATCTAATCAGTCTGTCTCACCTGTTTTCTTATCACTCCTTTCAATAAACCTAAATTGCCAGCATAAAACATCAGTTGTTCTAAACGAGTGGACGGATGTCCCCTGTCATGGGCTGTGTAAAACACATGGATGATCCGGCACTGATTGTTATCTAGAATGACTTCTGCCTGAACTACTATTGGAGAATTGTTGCTGATATACTGCGGTTCTTATACCAGTAAACTGGAATGAAGGTAATTTCAGGCTGCAAAGGAATAAATTGATTTTACTAACTGGTTTTTGGAAAACACTGCCATGAAAAATTATCAATATGTTCATAAAGGCATCTACATGTCTCTTCACAAGGGTTTTACTTAATGGGGGAGGTGGTGAGGTCTGGATATAACTGAACTGTCCATTAGTAGGTAGAACAATATCATGGGAATCAGAGTGCACATTCCGGTTTGACCTCAATCTAGGTAAAATGGATTCATCTCTGTGTAATAGGCCTGCTTCTGAAAAACACAATGTAGAGCTCCAAAAGCAGAACGATACTTTCAGAATACCATGTTATGTTTGTAAATAGACAGACAGATAGATATACAGAAATCAAAAATCTGAAAACGGTCTGGAAGTGTACCTTTCTATAACTTACAATGTCAGTAGTGGGGGATTAATAGCAGATCAAGAAGACTGTATCTGCATGAGAAATGGTTCAATTTTTGAAAGAGTTTTTTAAATGAAAATGGACGAAAAATTTAAAGGGTTACAGTAAGTGTTGAGGAGTGACTTGGCAAAAGGAGCACAGAGGTGAGAAAGAATTAAGTAGAGTTCAATAGAACCAGGTATAATTACTGTACACATGACTCCATGAACAGGAGCAATGGGGACACATAAAGAAATCATAGGACTAAGGAGAGATCAGGATTAGGAGGGTTTGTACTAGTCTAGAAATGCTGACATGAAAACCAACTAAAGTTTCAACTCCTTCTTTTGAGGAACATTAGCTGTGCCGTGCTTTTCAAAAATGACTTGTCATAACTGATTGATGCCCATGTTAGCAACTCTTCTGAAATTACGTTGAAAGCAGACTAATGTGAGAGTTTCTCTTTAGAGAGAATTCAAATTACTTGCATAGGAAGTGGCAGCAGGTCTGGGGATGTTGTAGCTCAGTGGCAGTGACGTTGCCTAGCTTGGGGCTGGCCTGCCATGGACTTTCACCCCAAACAATTGCAAGAAAAGAAAAGGGAGGGAAGGGAGAGAGAAAGTTGGAAGGGAGGAAGGCAAAGTTGGAGGGATGGATGGAGGTACAAAAGAAGGAAGAAGAAAAGGAGAAAAACCAGGAAGGGGGGAAGGAAGCAAGGAAGGTAGGAAATAGGGAGAGCACAAGGGCAGAAAAAGGACTGAGTCACTCAAACAAAATGCAAGGGTCACAAAGACCAATATAGGCCATAAAAGCTGTTTGAACGGTTTAGTCAGCTTTAGAATTTGAGTGACATAAAACTGAATGTTATTATGACTGGATGGAATCTTCCTACTAACCCCGCCTTGGCCTGGCCTAAACCAAATCAAGGGGTGGGTGGCATGCAGAGGAATTCTCTCTGGCTGGAGTGGGAGGGACCTAAACATGTCTCACTTGAGGATGCACTGGGTAGGGAAGGGGACAAGACTCCCCAGATGGGCAGTTGAGACAACAAGGCTCCTGGGAGCCCTTGATCATGGCTCCCACCGTCATACGCACACCACCCACCATACGCTCAGCCCCTGAAGGGGCTCACAGTGGTCTGCTCCGTTGCCTGGTGCAGGTTGGAGTTCCTGACCAAACACCTGAGTGTCCACAGCCTGTGTTGGCCTGCCTGGGCAGGCTGTGGTTGTGGTGGCAAGAGCCAAAGATGTCTTGGCGTGATGGAGTAGCCAAGGGCTGCCTACAGCCATACTAGTGGGTGGTTCTGGAAGAAGCACCCAGGGTTGTGGCAGCATTGTCCGAAGACATGAAGCCAGGCCATCTTCCTTCTGGCTTTACTTGAAAGTTGATGATGTGTACAGCTCTTGGATTTTTTGCTGTTCTCTCACTTTTCTGGAGAGCTTTTCAGTCGGTTAGTATCAGGCTTTACGTGGGAAGAGAAAAAAGGCTGGCTCTAAATCGTGCTGGACTTATTGAGGCAAAATGTGGACTTCTTGATAAAGTGAGCCTTGTTGAAAAAGAACATAAAGGCTTAGACTCATCTTTAAAGGATTGCAGGTTTGAGAAGGGTTCAAGGGAAGCACAACAGCTGGAGGCAACCTACGAAAAGCTGCATATGTCCGAATCCAGCCATGGCGTTGAAATGCTCTTTCTAGAAGAAGAGCTCAAAGCACAGAAGGCTAAACATGGTCAACAGGATGAAACGATGGCGCATCTATCAAGAGGGATACAGTCCCTCCAAGGTGAATCTGAATCCCTCAGATCACAAATATCTGAAGCCAAAACAAACTGGAGACTCTTTCAAGTGAATGAGGAAGAACTGAAGCTGGCAATCAAAGAGGTTTTGAATGAAGGATCCCTACTTCCGCAAACGCAGAGACCAACAATACAAGGAGAAGCTGAAGCACAGAGGGAACAAGGAGGTGTCCAATATAAAGCAAAAATCATATTAGAGGACTCTAAAGTAGCTGGAGAACAAGTTCTAAGGGACACCGAAAATCACATGGAGTCTCTGAGTGAATGCTTGCTGAAGACGAAGGATAGATCTTCTCCAAGCCTGGGAGCCCAAAGGGATGGTGGTCACCTGGAACTGGGAAAGACGAGTGAACCCGAAATTGGTGCTCACTTGGAGGATGAGTCCAAAGGAGCTTTGAGGAACCTGGTTTATGGTGATAAGCTAAAGGCCTCCTTAGAAATCTTGGAAGGAGGAAGAAATCAATAATGTACTTTCTAATCTGAAGTGGAGAAAACCACGGAAGACCTTACAGAACACCTTAAAAGTCTGCAGACTGAACAGCATCTTTGCAGTCAGAAAATGCACAGCTGCAAAGTGAGAATGAGACCCTACAGAAGAACTTGAAAGTCATGATGGAACGCTATCAAGAAAATACAATGAAACTGCACAGGAAATAAAGAGTGGAGGAAAACTACCATGTGGAGCAAGAGGAGAAACTTTCCAAAGTCGAAGAAAAGATGAGCCATACAATAAAAGAGCTGGAGACCTACAGAAAGAGAGCCCAATATCTTGAAGAACAATTGCAGAGTACCATTCATTCCTGTCTGGGGAAGATTATTTCCTCTGAGAAAGAAGCACATGCCAGTGAGTTGGCAGCTCGGATTGCTGAAAGAAACCTCAGCTATTTCAGGAAACAAAATGCACGCAACAGACAAAAATTAACGGAGAAGGAGCTGAGATTTGAACTTGTAGGAAAAGATCCCTATGATGCACTGGATGTTTCCAACGCAGCAATGGGCAGAAAGCCTTCTCCAAATGGGCCCTCACCAATAGGTCACCCTTCATCTGAAAGGAAACCTCCTCATTTTGAAAAGAGTGGTCCACTCACCCTCTCAACTTTCACTCCAGTGGGAGGAGGAAGAGGGTCAAGGGGCCCTGGAGAATCCTCTGGACCATGCGACTAGCAGTAAAGGAAGAGAATCCAGCTGTCATAAGTTCACCGATTTTCAGAGAGCACCTTCTCAGACTGGGCCCCTCTCTCCTCCAGGGGAACAGGCCAGCAGGCTGATGATCCCTCCGCCAGGCCAACCATATTCTTCTGATGCACGTCTTCCTCTACAAAGGCAAGATAGATTTTACTCAAAATGTGGTAGAGCATCGGGACCAGCAGAACACAGAATTCCTAATATGCCTCCTTTGGACTCTGATGTGCCTGATTCACCTCTCCATGCTGAAAACCAAGCAACTGGCTCTGGCTCTGTGTTGGCACCTTTCCCTCCAGTCAGAGGTGCCTTGTTTCCAGTTGACCCAAGGAGTCAGTTCCTGAGAAGAGGACCTTTTTTTCCTCCACCTCTCCCAGGAAACTTGTCTGGGAACCTGGATATTATTTTCCACCTGACCCGCCACCCACTCCATTTCCAATGTGATGTGTCTATGCAGGGAGGGGGTTTTCCTCACAATCTTCCCCCAACAGCTGGAATTCAGCCCTCTACACCCCCATTCTGAAAGTACAAGTGAGTTCCCTGAAGGGTTCCTTCCACCTGCAAATGACACTGTTACTCAACATCCAGAACCAAACAAGAAACCCCATGCTGTTGCTCTCTCTTCAAATGTAATTTGACTTATCTCTCATTTTTAGTTTTTAAGTAACTGCTTTTACTTCAGTAATTGACTATACTTTGGCTCCAATTGAAGCTCAATGAAACAATAATTCTTAAGATAGTATTTTGTAAATAAAGATGGTTTACGTAGGAATCTTCTGAGTAAATTATTCCTATTTTATTTTATTCCAGAGAACAGCATTTAATCTGATGAAGCCACTCTTACATAAACAAGAATGGGAGTTCTAGGTACTTGTAATCTAGCTGATGGAAATATCTTTTAAACTCCCAAAAAAGAAGTGCATTTAGTATGACTGTAGCAAATGTAAAGTGACTTTAGGCTTAATGAAGAATTGTCACTGATTTACAGACTGGTTGGGCATTTCAGCCAGTTTTTCCATATCAGAATAACTAGAGCATGGGAGGACTAAAGGAGAGAACACAACTAAACATGTCAGGGAAACAGGAGATCTCAACTACAAAGAAAAATGAAGACCTCTTGTTTATATTGGTTGCTTAAAACATTACATAGCTCTTGAGATACCATATTTCCTACATTAGATTCAAGTGTGTTATGAACTCCCATTTTCACCCCATATACAGATTTCACAATCACATTGTTTACACATCCACATTTTTACAAAATGCCATATTAGTAACTGTTGTATTCTGCTACCTTTTCTAGCCTCTACTATCCCCCCTCTCCTGCCCTCCCATCTTCTCTCTCTATCCCATCTGCTGAAATTTAACGCTTGGGAATTAGAAACCACACTTTAAACTCACTCTCCTCCGCTTTTTCCCTTCTGTCAAATTACTCATCATCTTCTTCTATTTCTACTCCTTCTCCTCCTCCTTATACCTTTAATTCATTCATCATACACTCATGCATTGGTTCATTCATTCCTTTCACATATGGTGTTGGGGATCCAACTCAGGACCTTTGAAAGTGTGAAGCCAGCACTCTAGTGCTGAGCCAAAACCCCAGCACCTGTCTTTTTGATTTTATGACTGTTTGTATGAAATTCAGAATCGCATTCTGCTATGGTTTACTGATATGTGGATTGACCTAGTCCTTGTTTTCTGGGAGACTTTTGGAAAATATACATGAATTATTAGGAGATTGAAATGAAGAAACAAAGAGGAAATTCCCCAATTTCTTATTCTTAGAGTCCATACTCTGACTCTGCCTACCTACTGTAAAAACTTTTAAACCCCTTACTCCCCATTTCTATATCATTGCCAACAAGTGAACATTCACTGCCCTACAACAAACCAGAGAACTCACATTGAACAATGTTTCCCCAGTAGAGACCAAGACACAATACTTATTAAAAAAATACCCTAGTTATGAGTTAGTAGGTAAAGCTTTATTTGAGTGTTAAATGTGCTCTAATTATGCGTTTGTGTGTTTGTTGATGTGTGTGGTGTGTGGGTGTGTGTGCTTGTGTGTGAAACAAGCACTGAGGTGTAAAATAAATGCAGGATTGCAACGGCCTTCTTACAAATAAGAAGCAACTTTATCACATTTGAAGCCCAGTGAAGAATCTGCCTGATACTTAACCTACAATTAATTGAAATGTGAAAAATTCAGGCCTCGAAAAACAAAGCCAACATACATACTGAATCTAATCAGTCTGTCTCACCTGTTTTCTTATCACTCCTTTCAATAAACCTAAATTGCCAGCATAAAACATCAGTTGTTCTAAACGAGTGGACGGATGTCCCCTGTCATGGGCTGTGTAAAACACATGGACGATCCGGCACTGATTGTTATCTAGAATGACTTCTGCCTGAACTACTATTGGAGAATTGTTGCTGATATACTGCGGTTCTTATACCAGTAAACTGGAATGAAGGTAATTTCAGGCTGCAAAGGAATAAATTGATTTTACTAACTGGTTTTTGGAAAACACTGCCATGAAAAATTATCAATATGTTCATAAAGGCATCTACATGTCTCTTCACAAGGGTTTTACTTAATGGGGGAGGTGGTGAGGTCTGGATATAACTGAACTGTCCATTAGTAGGTAGAACAATATCATGGGAATCAGAGTGCACATTCCGGTTTGACCTCAATCTAGGTAACATGGATTCATCTCTGTGTAATAGGCCTGCTTCTGAAAAACACAATGTAGAGCTCCAAAAGCAGAACGATACTTTCAGAATACCATGTTATGTTTGTAAATAGACAGACAGATAGATATACAGAAATCAAAAATCTGAAAACGGTCTGGAAGTGTACCTTTCTATAACTTACAATGTCAGTAGTGGGGGATTAATAGCAGATCAAGAAGACTGTATCTGCATGAGAAATGGTTCAATTTTTGAAAGAGATTTTTAAATGAAAATGGACAAAAAATTTAAAGGGTTACAGTAAGTGTTGAGGAGTGACTTGGCAAAAGGAGCACAGAGGTGAGAAAGAATTAAGTAGAGTTCAATAGAACCAGGTATAATTTCTGTACACATGACTCCATGAACAGGAGCAAAGGGGACACTTAAAGAAATCATAGGACTAAGGAGAGATCAGGATTAGGAGGGTTTGTACTAGTCTAGAAATGCTGACCTGAAAACCAACTAAAGTTTCAACTACTTCTTTTGAGGAACATTAGCTGTGCCGTGCTTTTCAAAAATGACTTGTCATAACTGATTGATGCCCATGTTAGCAACTCTTCTGAAATTACGTTGAAAGTAAACTAATGTGAGAGTTTCTCTTTAGAGAGAATTCAAATTACTTGCATAGGAAGTGGCAGCAGGTCTGGGGATGTTGTAGCTCAGTGGCAGTGACCTTGCCTAGCTTGGGGCTGGCCTGCCATGGACTTTCACCCCAAACACTTGCAAGAAAAGAAAAGGGAGGGAAGGGAGAGAGAAAGTTGGAAGGGAGGAAGGCAAAGTTGGAGGGATGGATGGAGGTACAAAAGAAGGAAGAAGAAAAGGAGAAAAACCAGGAAGGGGGGAAGGAAGCAAGGAAGTTAGGAAATAGGGAGAGCACAAGGGCAGAAAAAGGACTGAGTCACTCAAACACAAGGCAAGGGACACAAAGACCAATATAGGCCATAAAAGCTGTTTGAACGGTTTAGTCAGCTTTAGAATATGAGTGACATCACACTGAATGTTATTATGACTGGATGGAATCTTCCTACTAACCCCGCCTTGGCCTGGCCTAAACCAAATCAAGGGGTGGGTGGCATGGAGATGAATTCTCTCTGGCTGGAGTGGGAGGGACCTAAACATGTGGCACTTGAGGATGCACTGGGTAGGGAAGGGGACAAGACTCCCCTGATGGGCAGTTGAGACAACAAGGCTCCTGGGAGCCCCTGATCATGGCTCCCACCGCCATACGCACACCACCCACCAAGCCCCTGAAGGGGCTCACAGTGGTCTGCTCCGTTGCCTGGTGCAGGTTGGAGTTCCTGACCAAACACCTGAGTGTCCACAGCCTGTGTTGGCCTGCCTGGGCAGGCTGTCGTTGTGGTGGCAAGAGCCAAAGCTGTCTTGGCGTGATGGAGGAGCCAAGGGCTGCCTCTCAGCCATACTAGTGGGTGGTTCTGGAAGAAGCACCCAGGGTTGTGGCAGCATTGACCGAAGACATGAAGCCAGGCCATCTTCCTTCTGGCTTTCCTTGGGAGTTGATGATGTGTACAGCTCTTGGATTTTTTGCTGTTCTCTCACTTTTCTGGAGAGCTTTTCAGTCGGTTAGTAGCAGGCTTTACGTGGGAAGAGAAAAAAGGCTGGCTCTATATCTTGCTGGACTTATTGAGGCAAAATGTGGACTTCTTGATAAAGTGAGCCTTGTTGAAAAAGAACATAAAGGCTTAGACTCATCTTTCAAGGATTGCAGTTTTGAGAAGGGTTCAAGGGAAGCACAACAGCTGGAGGCAACCTACGAAAAGCTGCATAGGTCCGAATCCAGCCATGGCGTTGAAATGCTCTTTCTAGAAGAAGAGCTCAAAGCACAGAAGGCTAAACATGGTCAACAGGATGAAACGATGGCGCATCTATCAAGAGGGATACAGTCCCTCCAAGGTGAATCTGAATCCCTCAGATCACAAATAGCTGAAGCCAAAACAAACTGGAGACTCTTTCAAGTGAATGAGGAAGAACTGAAGCTGGCAATCAAAGAGGTTTTGAATGAAGGATCCCTACTTCCGCAAACGCAGAGACCAACAATACAAGGAGAAGCTGAAGCACAGAGGGAACAAGGAGGTGTCCAATATAAAGCAAAAATCATATTAGAGGACTCTAAAGTAGCTGGAGAACAAGTTCTAAGGGACACCGAAAATCACATGGAGTCTCTGAGTGAATGCTTGCTGAAGACGAAGGATAGATCTTCTCCAAGCCTGGGAGCCCAAAGGGATGGTGGTCACCTGGAACTGGGAAAGACGAGTGAACCCGAAATTGGTGCTCACTTGGAGGATGAGTCCAAAGGAGCTTTGAGGAACCTGGTTTATGGTGATAAGCTAAAGGCCTCCTTAGAAATCTTGGAAGGAGGAAGAAATCAAAAATGTACTTTCTCATCTGAAGTGGAGAAAACCACGGAAGACCTTACAGAACACCTTAAAAGTCTGCAGACTGAACAGGCATCCTTGCAGTCAGAAAATGCACAGCTGCCAAGTGAGAATGAGATCCTACAGAAGAACTTGAAAGTCATGATGGAACGCTATCAAGAAAATACGATGAAACTGCACAGGAAATTAAGAGTGGAGGAAAACTACCGTGTGGAGCAAGAGGAGAAACTTTCCAAAGTCGAAGAAAAGATGAGCCATACAATAAAAGAGCTGGAGACCTACAGAAAGAGAGCCCAATATCTTGAAGAACAATTGCAGAGTACCATTCATTCCTGTCTGGGGAAGATTATTTCCTCTGAGAAAGAAGCACATGCCAGTGAGTTGGCAGCTCGGATTGCTGAAAGAAACCTCAGCTATTTCAGGAAACAAAATGCACGCAACAGACAAAAATTAACGGAGAAGGAGCTGAGATTTGAACTTGTAGGAAAAGATCCCTATGATGCACTGGATGTTTCCAACTCAGCAATGGGCAGAAAGCCTTCTCCAAATGGGCCCTCACCAATAGGTCACCCTTCATCTGAAAGGAGACCTCCTCATTTTGAAAAGAGTGGTCCACTCACACTCTCACCTTTCACTCCAGTGGGAGGAGGAAGAGGGTCAAGGGGCCCTGGAGAATCCTCTGGACCATGCGACTAGCAGTAAAGGAAGAGAATCCAGCTGTCATAAGTTCACCGATTTTCAGAGAGCACCTTCTCAGACTGGGCCCCTCTCTCCTCCAGGGGAACAGGCCAGCAGGCTGATGATCCCTCCGCCAGGCCAACCATATTCTTCTGATGCACGTCTTCCTCTACAAAGGCAAGATAGGTTTTACTCAAATTGTGGTAGAGCATCGGGACCAGCAGAACACAGAATTCCTAATATGCCTCCTTTGGACTCTGATGTGCCTGATTCACCTCTCCATGCTGAAAACCAAGCAACTGGCTCTGGCTCTGTGTTGGCACCTTTCCCTCCAGTCAGAGGTGCCTTGTTTCCTGTTGACCCAAGGAGTCAGTTCCTGAGAAGAGGACCTTTTTTTTCCTCCACCTCTCCCAGGAAACTTGTCTGGGAACCTGGAGATTATTTTCCACCTGACCCGCCACCCACTCCATTTCCAATGTGATGTGTCTATGCAGGGAGGGGGTTTTCCTCACAATCTTCCCCCAACAGCTGGAATTCAGCTCTCTACACCCCCATTCTGAAAGTACAAGTGAGTTCCCTGAAGGGTTCCTTCCACCTGCAAATGAGCCTGTTACTCAACATCCAGAACCAAACAAGAAACCTCATGCTGTTGCTCTCTCTTCAAATGTAATTTGACTTATCTCTCATTTTTAGTTTTTAAGTAACTGCTTTTACTTCAGTAATTGACTATACTTTGGCTCCAATTGAAGCTCAATGAAACAATAATTCTTAAGATAGTATTTTGTAAATAAAGATGGTTTACGTAGGAATCTTCTGAGTAAATTATTCCTATTTTATTTTATTCCAGAGAACAGCATTTAATCTGATGAAGCCACTCTTACATCAACAAGAATGGGAGTTCTAGGTACTTGTAATCTAGCTGATGGAAATATCTTTTAAACTCCCAAAAAAGAAGTGCATTTAGTATGACTGTAGCAAATGTAAAGTGACTTTAGGCTTAATGAAGAATTGTCACTGATTTACAGACTGGTTGGGCATTTCAGCCAGTTTTTCCATATCAGAATAACTAGAGCATGGGAGGACTAAAGGAGAGAACACAACTAAACATGTCAGGGAAACAGGAGATCTCAACTACAATGAAAAATGAAGACCTCTTGTTTATATTGGTTGCTTAAAACATTACATAGCTCTTGAGATACCATATTTCCTACATTAGATTCAAGTGAGTTATGAACTCCCATTTTCACCCCATATACAGATTGCACAATCACATTGTTTACACATCCACATTTTTACAAAATGCCATATTAGTAACTGTTGTATTCTGCTACCTTTTCTAGCCTCTACTATCGCCCCTCTCCTGCCCTCCCATCTTCTCTCTCTATCCCATCTGCTGTAATTTAACGCTTGGGAATTCTGAAGCACACTTTAAACTCACTCTCCTCCGCTTTTTCCCTTCTGTCAAATTACTCATCATCTTCTTCTATTTCTCCTACTCCTTATACCTTTAATTCATTCATCATACACTCATGCATTGGTTCATTCATTCCTTTCACATATGGTGTTCGGGATCCAACTCAGGACCTTTGAAAGTGTGAAGCCAGCACTCTAGTGCTGAGCCAAAACCCCAGCACCTGTCTTTTTGATTTTATGACTGTTTGTATGAAATTCAGAATCGCATTCTGCTATGGTTTACTGATATGTGGATTGACCTAGTCCTTGTTTTCTGGGAGACTTTTGGAAAATATACATGAATTATTAGGAGATTGAAATGAAGAAACAAAGAGGAAATTCCCCAATTTCTTATTCTTAGAGTCCATACTCTGACTCTGCCTACCTACTGTAAAAACTTTTAAACCCTTACTCCCCATTTCTATATCATTGCCAACAAGTGAACATTCACTGCCCTACAACAAACCAGAGAACTCACATTGAACAATGTTTCCCCAGTAGAGACCAAGACACAATACTTATTAAAAAAAATACCCTAGTTATGAGTTAGTAGGTAAAGCTTTATTTGAGTGTTAAATGTGCTCTAATTATGCGTTTGTGTGTTTGTTGATGTGTGTGGTGTGTGGGTGTGTGTGCTTGTGTGTGAAACAAGCACTGAGGTGTAAAATAAATGCAGGATTGCAACGGCCTTCTTACAAATAAGAAGCAACTTTATCACATTTGAAGCCCAGTGAAGAATCTGCCTGATACTTAACCTACAATTAATTGAAATGTGAAAAATTCAGGCCTCGAAAAACAAAGCCAACATACATACTGAATCTAATCAGTCTGTCTCACCTGTTTTCTTATCACTCCTTTCAATAAACCTAAATTGCCAGCATAAAACATCAGTTGTTCTAAACGAGTGGACGGATGTCCCCTGTCATGGGCTGTGTAAAACACATGGACGATCCGGCACTGATTGTTATCTAGAATGACTTCTGCCTGAACTACTATTGGAGAATTGTTGCTGATATACTGCGGTTCTTATACCAGTAAACTGGAATGAAGGTAATTTCAGGCTGCAAAGGAATAAATTGATTTTACTAACTGGTTTTTGGAAAACACTGCCATGAAAAATTATCAATATGTTCATAAAGGCATCTACATGTCTCTTCACAAGGGTTTTACTTAATGGGGGAGGTGGTGAGGTCTGGATATAACTGAACTGTCCATTAGTAGGTAGAACAATATCATGGGAATCAGAGTGCACATTCCGGTTTGACCTCAATCTAGGTAACATGGATCTCTGTGTAATAGGCCTGCTTCTGAAAAACACAATGTAGAGCTCCAAAAGCAGAACGATACTTTCAGAATACCATGTTATGTTTGTAAATAGACAGACAGATAGATATACAGAAATCAAAAATCTGAAAACGGTCTGGAAGTGTACATTTCTATAACTTACAATGTCAGTAGTGGGGGATTAATAGCAGATCAAGAAGAGTGTATCTGCATGAGAAATGGTTCAATTTTTGAAAGAGTTTTTTAAATGAAAATGGACAAAAAATTTAAAGGGTTACAGTAAGTGTTGAGGAGTGACTTGGCAAAAGGAGCACAGAGGTGAGAAAGAATTAAGTAGAGTTCAATAGAACCAGGTATAATTTCTGTACACATGACTCCATGAACAGGAGCAAAGGGGACACTTAAAGAAATCATAGGACTAAGGAGAGATCAGGATTATTAGGGTTTGTACTAGTCTAGAAATGCTGACCTGAAAACCAACTAAAGTTTCAACTCCTTCTTTTGAGGAACATTAGCTGTGCCGTGCTTTTCAAAAATGACTTGTCATAACTGATTGATGCCCATGTTAGCAACTCTTCTGAAATTACGTTGAAAGTAGACTAATGTGAGAGTTTCTCTTTAGAGAGAATTCAAATTACTTGCATAGGAAGTGGCAGCAGGTCTGGGGATGTTGTAGCTCAGTGGCAGTGACCTTGCCTAGCTTGGGGCTGGCCTGCCATGGACTTTCACCCCAAACACTTGCAAGAAAAGAAAAGGGAGGGAAGGGAGAGAGAAAGTTGGAAGGGAGGAAGGCAAAGTTGGAGGGATGGATGGAGGTACAAAAGAAGGAAGAAGAAAAGGAGAAAAACCAGGAAGGGGGGAAGGAAGCAAGGAAGGTAGGAAATAGGGAGAGCACAAGGGCAGAAAAAGGACTGAGTCACTCAAACAAAAGGCAAGGGACACAAAGACCAATATAGGCCATAAAAGCTGTTTGAACGGTTTAGTCAGCTTTAGAATTTCAGTGACATCACACTGAATGTTATTATGACTGGATGGAATCTTCCTACTAACCCCGCCTTGGCCTGGCCTAAACCAAATCAAGGGGTGGGTGGCATGGAGAGGAATTCTCTCTGGCTGGAGTGGGAGGGACCTAAACATGTGGCACTTGAGGATGCACTGGGTAGGGAAGGGGACAAGACTCCCCTGATGGGCAGTTGAGACAACAAGGCTCCTGGGAGCCCCTGATCATGGCTCCCACCGCCATACGCACACCACCCACCATACGCTCAGCCCCTGAAGGGGCTCACAGTGGTCTGCTCCGTTGCCTGGTGCAGGTTGGAGTTCCTGACCAAACACCTGAGTCTCCACAGCCTGGGCAGGCTGTGGTTGTGGTGGCAAGAGCCAAAGCTGTCTTGGCGTGATGGAGGAGCCAAGGGCTGCCTCTCAGCCATACTAGTGGGTGGTTCTGGAAGAAGCACCCAGGGTTGTGGCAGCATTGTCCGAAGACATGAAGCCAGGCCATCTTCCTTCTGGCTTTCCTTGGGAGTTGATGATGTGTACAGCTCTTGGATTTTTTGCTGTTCTCTCACTTTTCTGGAGAGCTTTTCAGTCGGTTAGTAGCAGGCTTTACGTGGGAAGAGAAAAAAGGCTGGCTCTAAATCTTGCTGGACTTATTGAGGCAAAATGTGGACTTCTTGATAAAGTGAGCCTTGTTGAAAAAGAACATAAAGGCTTAGACTCATCTTTCAAGGATTGCAGGTTTGAGAAGGGTTCAAGGGAAGCACAACAGCTGGAGGCAACCTACGAAAAGCTGCATAGGTCTGAATCCAGCCATGGCGTTGAAATGCTCTTTCTAGAAGAAGAGCTCAAAGCACAGAAGGCTAAACATGGTCAACAGGATGAAACGATGGCGCATCTATCAAGAGGGATACAGTCCCTCCAAGGTGAATCTGAATCCCTCAGATCACAAATAGCTGAAGCCAAAACAAACTGGAGACTCTTTCAAGTGAATGAGGAAGAACTGAAGCTGGCAATCAAAGAGGTTTTGAATGAAGGATCCCTACTTCCGCAAACGCAGAGACCAACAATACAAGGAGAAGCTGAAGCACAGAGGGAACAAGGAGGTGTCCAATATAAAGCAAAAATCATATTAGAGGACTCTAAAGTAGCTGGAGAACAAGTTCTAAGGGACACCGAAAATCACATGGAGTCTCTGAGTGAATGCTTGCTGAAGACGAAGGATAGATCTTCTCCAAGCCTGGGAGCCCAAAGGGATGGTGGTCACCTGGAACTGGGAAAGACGAGTGAACCCGAAATTGGTGCTCACTTGGAGGATGAGTCCAAAGGAGCTTTGAGGAACCTGGTTTATGGTGATAAGCTAAAGGCCTCCTTAGAAATCTTGGAAGGAGGAAGAAATCAAAAATGTACTTTCTCATCTGAAGTGGAGAAAACCACGGAAGACCTTACAGAACACCTTAAAAGTCTGCAGACTGAACAGGCATCTTTGCAGTCAGAAAATGCACAGCTGCAAAGTGAGAATGAGACCCTACAGAAGAACTTGAAAGTCATGATGGAACGCTCTCAAGAAAATACGATGAAACTGCACAGGAAATTAAGAGTGGAGGAAAACTACCGTGTGGAGCAAGAGGAGAAACTTTCCAAAGTCGAAGAAAAGATGAGCCATACAATAAAAGAGCTGGAGACCTACAGAAAGAGAGCCCAATATCTTGAAGAACAATTGCAGAGTACCATTCATTCCTGTCTGGGGAAGATTATTTCCTCTGAGAAAGAAGCACATGCCAGTGAGTTGGCAGCTCGGACTGCTGAAAGAAACCTCAGCTATTTCAGGAAACAAAATGCACGCAACAGACAAAAATTAACGGAGAAGGAGCTGAGATTTGAACTTGTAGGAAAAGATCCCTATGATGCACTGGATGTTTCCAACTCAGCAATGGGCAGAAAGCCTTCTCCAAATGGGCCCTCACCAGTAGGTCACCCTTCATCTGAAAGGAGACCTCCTCATTTTGAAAAGAGTGGTCCACTCACACTCTCACCTTTCACTCCACTGGGAGGAGGAAGAGGGTCATGGGGCCCTGGAGAATCCTCTGGACCATGCGACTACCAGTAAAGGAAGAGAATCCAGCTGTCATAAGTTCACCGATTTTCTGAGAGCACCTTCTCAGACTGGGCCCCTCTCTCCTCCAGGGGAACAGGCCAGCAGGCTGATGATCCCTCCGCCAGGCCAACCATATTCTTCTGATGCACGTCTTCCTCTACAAAGGCAAGATAAGTTTTACTCAAATTGTGGTAGAGCATCGGGACCAGCAGAACACAGAATTCCTAATATGCCTCCTTTGGACTCTGATGTGCCTGATTCACCTCTCCATGCTGAAAACCAAGCAACTGGCTCTGGCTCTGTGTTGGCACCTTTCCCTCCAGTCAGAGGTGCCTTGTTTCCAGTTGACCCAAGGAGTCAGTTCCTGAGAAGAGGACCTTTTTTTTCCTCCACCTCTCCCAGGAAACTTGTCTGGGAACCTGGAGATTATTTTCCACCTGACCCGCCACCCACTCCATTTCCAATGTGATGTGTCTATGCAGGGAGGGGGTTTTCCTCACAATCTTCCCCCAACAGCTGGAATTCAGCCCTCTACACCCCCATTCTGAAAATACAAGTGAGTTCCCTGAAGGGTTCCTTCCACCTGCAAATGAGCCTGTTACTCAACATCCAGAACCAAACAAGAAACCTCATGCTGTTGCTCTCTCTTCAAATGTAATTTGACTTATCTCTCATTTTTAGTTTTTAAGTAACTGCTTTTACTTCAGTAATTGACTATACTTTGGCTCCAATTGAAGCTCAATGAAACAATAATTCTTAAGATAGTATTTTGTAAATAAAGATGGTTTACGTAGGAATCTTCTGAGTAAATTATTCCTATTTTATTTTATTCCAGAGAACAGCATTTAATCTGATGAAGCCACTCTTACATAAACAAGAATGGGAGTTCTAGGTACTTGTAATCTAGCTGATGGAAATATCTTTTAAACTCCCAAAAAAGAAGTGCATTTAGTATGACTGTAGCAAATGTAAAGTGACTTTAGGCTTAATGAAGAATTGTCACTGATTTACAGACTGGTTGGGCATTTCAGCCAGTTTTTCCATATCAGAATAACTAGAGCATGGGAGGACTAAAGGAGAGAACACAACTAAACATGTCAGGGAAACAGGAGATCTCAACTACAATGAAAAATGAAGACCTCTTGTTTATATTGGTTGCTTAAAACATTACATAGCTCTTGAGATACCATATTTCCTACATTAGATTCAAGTGAGTTATGAACTCCCATTTTCACCCCATATAAAGAT
Organism: Callospermophilus lateralis; assembly: GCF_048772815.1. Classification (NCBI taxonomy): domain Eukaryota; kingdom Metazoa; phylum Chordata; class Mammalia; order Rodentia; family Sciuridae; genus Callospermophilus; species Callospermophilus lateralis. Next base: position 1,427,783 of record NW_027513711.1, read on the forward strand.
TGCACAATCACATTGTTTACACATCCACATTTTTACAAAATGCCATATTAGTAACTGTTGTATTCTGCTACCTTTTCTAGCCTCTACTATCGCCCCTCTCCTGCCCTCCCATCTTCTCTCTCTATCCCATCTGCTGTAATTTAACGCTTGGGAATTCTGAAGCACACTTTAAACTCACTCTCCTCCGCTTTTTCCCTTCTGTCAAATTACTCATCATCTTCTTCTATTTCTCCTACTCCTTATACCTTTAATTCATTCATCATACACTCATGCATTGGTTCATTCATTCCTTTCACATATGGTGTTCGGGATCCAACTCAGGACCTTTGAAAGTGTGAAGCCAGCACTCTAGTGCTGAGCCAAAACCCCAGCACCTGTCTTTTTGATTTTATGACTGTTTGTATGAAATTCAGAATCGCATTCCTCTATGGTTTACTGATATGTGGATTGACCTAGTCCTTGTTTTCTGGGAGACTTTTGGAAAATATACATGAATTATTAGGAGATTGAAATGAAGAAACAAAGAGGAAATTCCCCAATTTCTTATTCTTAGAGTCCATACTCTGACTCTGCCTACCTACTGTAAAAACTTTTAAACCCTTACTCCCCATTTCTATATCATTGCCAACAAGTGAACATTCACTGCCCTACAACAAACCAGAGAACTCACATTGAACAATGTTTCCCCAGTAGAGACCAAGACACAATACTTATTAAAAAAAATACCCTAGTTATGAGTTAGTAGGTAAAGCTTTATTTGAGTGTTAAATGTGCTCTAATTATGCGTTTGTGTGTTTGTTGATGTGTGTGGTGTGTGGGTGTGTGTGCTTGTGTGTGAAACAAGCACTGAGGTGTAAAATAAATGCAGGATTGCAACGGCCTTCTTACAAATAAGAAGCAACTTTATCACATTTGAAGCCCAGTGAAGAATCTGCCTGATACTTAACCTACAATTAATTGAAATGTGAAAAATTCAGGCCTCGAAAAACAAAGCCAACATACATACTGAATCTAATCAGTCTGTCTCACCTGTTTTCTTATCACTCCTTTCAATAAACCTAAATTGCCAGCATAAAACATCAGTTGTTCTAAACGAGTGGACGGATGTCCCCTGTCATGGGCTGTGTAAAACACATGGACGATCCGGCACTGATTGTTATCTAGAATGACTTCTGCCTGAACTACTATTGGAGAATTGTTGCTGATATACTGCGGTTCTTATACCAGTAAACTGGAATGAAGGTAATTTCAGGCTGCAAAGGAATAAATTGATTTTACTAACTGGTTTTTGGAAAACACTGCCATGAAAAATTATCAATATGTTTATAAAGGCATCTACATGTCTCTTCACAAGGGTTTTACTTAATGGGGGAGGTGGTGAGGTCTGGATATAACTGAACTGTCCATTAGTAGGTAGAACAATATCATGGGAATCAGAGTGCACATTCCGGTTTGACCTCAATCTAGGTAACATGGATCTCTGTGTAATAGGCCTGCTTCTGAAAAACACAATGTAGAGCTCCAAAAGCAGAACGATACTTTCAGAATACCATGTTATGTTTGTAAATAGACAGACAGATAGATATACAGAAATCAAAAATCTGAAAACGGTCTGGAAGTGTACCTTTCTATAACTTACAATGTCAGTAGTGGGGGATTAATAGCAGATCAAGAAGACTGTATCTGCATGAGAAATGGTTCAATTTTTGAAAGAGTTTTTTAAATGAAAATGGACAAAAAATTTAAAGGGTTACAGTAAGTGTTGAGGAGTGACTTGGCAAAAGGAGCACAGAGGTGAGAAAGAATTAAGTAGAGTTCAATAGAACCAGGTATAATTTCTGTACACATGACTCCATGAACAGGAGCAAAGGGGACACTTAAAGAAATCATAGGACTAAGGAGAGATCAGGATTAGGAGGGTTTGTACTAGTCTAGAAATGCTGACCTGAAAACCAACTAAAGTTTCAACTCCTTCTTTTGAGGAACATTAGCTGTGCCGTGCTTTTCAAAAATGACTTGTCATAACTGATTGATGCCCATGTTAGCAACTCTTCTGAAATTACGTTGAAAGTAGACTAATGTGAGAGTTTCTCTTTAGAGAGAATTCAAATTACTTGCATAGGAAGTGGCAGCAGGTCTGGGGATGTTGTAGCTCAGTGGCAGTGACCTTGCCTAGCTTGGGGCTGGCCTGCCATGGACTTTCACCCCAAACACTTGCAAGAAAAGAAAAGGGAGGGAAGGGAGAGAGAAAGTTGGAAGGGAGGAAGGCAAAGTTGGAGGGATGGATGGAGGTACAAAAGAAGGAAGAAGAAAAGGAGAAAAACCAGGAAGGGGGGAAGGAAGCAAGGAAGGTAGGAAATAGGGAGAGCACAAGGGCAGAAAAAGGACTGAGTCACTCAAACAAAAGGCAAGGGACACAAAGACCAATATAGGCCATAAAAGCTGTTTGAACTGTTTAGTCAGCTTTAGAATTTGAGTGACATCACACTGAATGTTATTATGACTGGATGGAATCTTCCTACTAACCCCGCCTTGGCCTGGCCTAAACCAAATCAAGGGGTGGGTGGCATGGAGAGGAATTCTCTCTGGCTGGAGTGGGAGGGACCTAAACATGTGGCACTTGAGGATGCACTGGGTAGGGAAGGGGACAAGACTCCCCTGATGGGCAGTTGAGACAACAAGGCTCCTGGGAGCCCCTGATCATGGCTCCCACCGCCATACGCACACCACCCACCATACGCTCAGCCCCTGAAGGGGCTCACAGTGGTCTGCTCCGTTGCCTGGTGCAGGTTGGAGTTCCTGACCAAACACCTGAGTGTCCACAGCCTGTGTTGGCCTGCCTGGGCAGGCTGTGGTTGTGGTGGCAAGAGCCAAAGCTGTCTTGGCGTGATGGAGGAGCCAAGGGCTGCCTCTCAGCCATACTAGTGGGTGGTTCTGGAAGAAGCACCCAGGGTTGTGGCAGCATTGTCCGAAGACATGAAGCCAGGCCATCTTCCTTCTGGCTTTCCTTGGGAGTTGATGATGTGTACAGCTCTTGGATTTTTTGCTGTTCTCTCACTTTTCTGGAGAGCTTTTCAGTCGGTTAGTAGCAGGCTTTACGTGGGAAGAGAAAAAAGGCTGGCTCTAAATCTTGCTGGACTTATTGAGGCAAAATGTGGACTTCTTGATAAAGTGAGCCTTGTTGAAAAAGAACATAAAGGCTTAGACTCATCTTTAAAGGATTGCAGTTTTGAGAAGGGTTCAAGGGAAGCACAACAGCTGGAGGCAACCTACGAAAAGCTGCATAGGTCCGAATCCAGCCATGGCGTTGAAATGCTCTTTCTAGAAGAAGAGCTCAAAGCACAGAAGGCTAAACATGGTCAACAGGATGAAACGATGGCGCATCTATCAAGAGGGATACAGTCCCTCCAAGGTGAATCTGAATCCCTCAGATCACAAATAGCTGAAGCCAAAACAAACTGGAGACTCTTTCAAGTGAATGAGGAAGAACTGAAGCTGGCAATCAAAGAGGTTTTGAATGAAGGATCCCTACTTCCGCAAACGCAGAGACCAACAATACAAGGAGAAGCTGAAGCACAGAGGGAACAAGGAGGTGTCCAATATAAAGCAAAAATCATATTAGAGGACTCTAAAGTAGCTGGAGAACAAGTTCTAAGGGACACCGAAAATCACATGGAGTCTCTGAGTGAATGCTTGCTGAAGACGAAGGATAGATCTTCTCCAAGCCTGGGAGCCCAAAGGGATGGTGGTCACCTGGAACTGGGAAAGACGAGTGAACCCAAAATTGGTGCTCACTTGGAGGATGAGTCCAAAGGAGCTTTGAGGAACCTGGTTTATGGTGATAAGCTAAAGGCCTCCTTAGAAATCTTGGAAGGAGGAAGAAATCAAAAATGTACTTTCTCATCTGAAGTGGAGAAAACCACGGAAGACCTTACAGAACACCTTAAAAGGCTGCAGACTGAACAGGCATCCTTGCAGTCAGAAAATGCACAGCTGCAAAGTGAGAATGAGACCCTACAGAAGAACTTGAAAGTCATGATGGAACGCTATCAAGAAAATACGATGAAACTGCACAGGAAATTAAGAGTGGAGGAAAACTACCGTGTGGAGCAAGAGGAGAAACTTTCCAAAGTCGAAGAAAAGATGAGCCATACAATAAAAGAGCTGGAGACCTACAGAAAGAGAGCCCAATATCTTGAAGAACAATTGCAGAGTACCATTCATTCCTGTCTGGGGAAGATTATTTCCTCTGAGAAAGAAGCACATGCCAGTGAGTTGGCAGCTCGGATTGCTGAAAGAAACCTCAGCTATTTCAGGAAACAAAATGCACGCAACAGACAAAAATTAACGGAGAAGGAGCTGAGATTTGAACTTGTAGGAAAAGATCCCTATGATGCACTGGATGTTTCCAACTCAGCAATGGGCAGAAGCCTTCTCCAAATGGGCCCTCACCAATAGGTCACCCTTCATCTGAAAGGAGACCTCCTCATTTTGAAAAGAGTGGTCCACTCACACTCTCACCTTTCACTCCAGTGGGAGGAGGAAGAGGGTCAAGGGGCCCTGGAGAATCCTCTGGACCATGCGACTAGCAGTAAAGAAAGAGAATCCAGGTGTCATAAGTTCACCATTTTTTCAGAGAGCACCTTCTCAGACTGGGCCCCTCTCTCCTCCTGGGGAACAGGCCAGTAGGCTGATGATCCCTCCGCCAGGCCAACCATATTCTTCTGATGCACGTCTTCCTCTACAAAGGCAAGATAGGTTTTACTCAAATTGTGGTAGAGCATCGGGACCAGCAGAACACAGAATTCCTAATATGCCTCCTTTGGACTCTGATGTGCCTGATTCAACTCTCCATGCTGAAAACCAAGCAACTGGCTCTGGCTCTGTGTTGGCACCTTTCCCTCCAGTCAGAGGTGCCTTGTTTCCAGTTGACCCAAGGAGTCAGTTCCTGAGAAGAGGACCTTTTTTTTCCTCCACCTCTCCCAGGAAACTTGTCTGGGAACCTGGAGATTATTTTCCACCTGACCCGCCACCCACTCCATTTCCAATGTGATGTGTCTATGCAGGGAGGGGGTTTTTCCTCACAATCTTCCCCCAACAGCTGGAATTCAGCCCTCTACACCCCCATTCTGAAAGTACAAGTGAGTTCCCTGAAGGGTTCCTTCCACCTGCAAATGAGCCTGTTCTCAACATCAAGAACCAAACAAGAAACCTCATGCTGTTGCTCTCTCTTCAAATGTAATTTGACTTATCTCTCATTTTTAGTTTCTAAGTAACTGCTTTTACTTCAGTAATTGACTATACTTTGGCTCCAATTGAAGCTCAATGAAACAATAATTCTTAAGATAGTATTTTGTAAATAAAGATGGTTTACGTAGGAATCTTCTGAGTAAAATATTCCTATTTTATTTTATTCCAGAGAACAGCATTTAATCTGATGAAGCCACTCTTACATCAACAAGACTGGGAGTTCTAGGTACTTGTAATCTAGCTGATGCAAATATCTTTTAAACTCCCAAAAAAGAAGTGCATTTAGTATGACTGTAGCAAATGTAAAGTGACTTTAGGCTTAATGAAGAATTGTCACTGATTTACAGACTGGTTGGGCATTTCAGCCAGTTTTTCCATATCAGAATAACTAGAGCATGGGAGGACTAAAGGAGAGAACACAACTAAACATGTCAGGGAAACAGGAGATCTCAACTACAAAGAAAAATGAAGACCTCTTGTTTATATTGGTTGCTTAAAACATTACATAGCTCTTGAGATACCATATTTCCTACATTAGATTCAAGTGAGTTATGAACTCCCATTTTCACCCCATATACAGATTGCACAATCACATTGTTTACACATCCACATTTTTACAAAATGCCATATTAGTAACTGTTGTATTCTGCTACCTTTTCTAGCCTCTACTATCGCCCCTCTCCTGCCCTCCCATCTTCTCTCACTATCCCATCTGCTGTAATTTAACGCTTGGGAATTCTGAACCACACTTTAAACTCACTCTCCTCCCCTTTTTCCCTTCTGTCAAATTACTCATCATCTTCTTCTATTTCTCCTCCTCCTTATACCTTAAATTCATTCATCATACACTCATGCATTGGTTCATTCATTCCTTTCACATATGGTGTTGGGGTTCCAACTCAGGACCTTTGAAAGTGTGAAGCCAGCACTCTAGTGCTGAGCCAAAACCCCAGCACCTGTCTTTTTGATTTTATGACTGTTTGTATGAAATTCAGAATCGCATTCTGCTATGGTTCACTGATATGTGGATTGACCTAGTCCTTGTTTTCTGGGAGACTTTTGGAAAATATACATGAATTATTAGGAGATTGAAATGAAGAAACAAAGAGGAAATTCCCCAATTTCTTATTCTTAGAGTCCATAGTCTGACTCTGCCTACCTACTGTAAAAACTTTTAAACCCTTACTCCCCATTTCTATATCATTGCCAACAAGTGAACATTCACTGCCCTACAACAAACCAGAGAACTCACATTGAACAATGTTTCCCCAGTAGAGACCAAGACACAATACTTATTAAAAAAAATACCCTAGTTATGAGTTAGTAGGTAAAGCTTTATTTGAGTGTTAAATGTGCTCTAATTATGCGTTTGTGTGTTTGTTGATGTGTGTGGTGTGTGGGTGTGTGTGCTTGTGTGTGAAACAAGCACTGAGGTGTAAAATAAATGCAGGATTGCAACGGCCTTCTTACAAATAAGAAGCAACTTTATCACATTTGAAGCCCAGTGAAGAATCTGCCTGATACTTAACCTACAATTACATGAAATGTGAAAAATTCAGGCCTCGAAAAACAAAGCCAACATACATACTGAATCTAATCAGTCTGTCTCACCTGTTTTCTTATCACTCCTTTCAATAAACCTAAATTGCCAGCATAAAACATCAGTTGTTCTAAACGAGTGGACGGATGTCCCCTGTCATGGGCTGTGTAAAACACATGGACGATCCGGCACTGATTGTTATCTAGAATGACTTCTGCCTGAACTACTATTGGAGAATTGTTGCTGATATACTGCGGTTCTTATACCAGTAAACTGGAATGAAGGTAATTTCAGGCTGCAAAGGAATAAATTGATTTTACTAACTGGTTTTTGGAAAACACTGCCATGAAAAATTATCAATATGTTCATAAAGGCATCTACATGTCTCTTCACAAGGGTTTTACTTAATGGGGGAGGTGGTGAGGTCTGGATATAACTGAACTGTCCATTAGTAGGTAGAACAATATCATGGGAATCAGAGTGCACATTCCGGTTTGACCTCAATCTAGGTAACATGGATCTCTGTGTAATAGGCCTGCTTCTGAAAAACACAATGTAGAGCTCCAAAAGCAGAACGATACTTTCAGAATACCATGTTATGTTTGTAAATAGACAGACAGATAGATATACAGAAATCAAAAATCTGAAAACGGTCTGGAAGTGTACATTTCTATAACTTACAATGTCAGTAGTGGGGGATTAATAGCAGATCAAGAAGAGTGTATCTGCATGAGAAATGGTTCAATTTTTGAAAGAGTTTTTTAAATGAAAATGGACAAAAAATTTAAAGGGTTACAGTAAGTGTTGAGGAGTGACTTGGCAAAAGGAGCACAGAGGTGAGAAAGAATTAAGTAGAGTTCAATAGAACCAGGTATAATTTCTGTACACATGACTCCATGAACAGGAGCAAAGGGGACACTTAAAGAAATCATAGGACTAAGGAGAGATCAGGATTAGGAGGGTTTGTACTAGTCTAGAAATGCTGACCTGAAAACCAACTAAAGTTTCAACTCCTTCTTTTGAGGAACATTAGCTGTGCCGTGCTTTTCAAAAATGACTTGTCATAACTGATTGATGCCCATGTTAGCAACTCTTCTGAAATTACGTTGAAAGTAGACTAATGTGAGAGTTTCTCTTTAGAGAGAATTCAAATTACTTGCATAGGAAGTGGCAGCAGGTCTGGGGATGTTGTAGCTCAGTGGCAGTGACCTTGCCTAGCTTGGGGCTGGCCTGCCATGGACTTTCACCCCAAACACTTGCAAGAAAAGAAAAGGGAGGGAAGGGAGAGAGAAAGTTGGAAGGGAGGAAGGGAAAGTTGGAGGGATGGATGGAGGTACAAAAGAAGGAAGAAGAAAAGGAGAAAAACCAGGAAGGGGGGAAGGAAGCAAGGAAGGTAGGAAATAGGGAGAGCACAAGGGCAGAAAAAGGACTGAGTCACTCAAACAAAAGGCAAGGGACACAAAGACCAATATAGGCCATAAAAGCTGTTTGAACGGTTTAGTCAGCTTTAGAATTTGAGTGACATCACACTGAATGTTATTATGACTGGATGGAATCTTCCTACTAACCCCGCCTAGGCCTGGCCTAAACCAAATCAAGGGGTGTGTGGCATGGAGAGGAATTCTCTCTGGCTGGAGTGGGAGGGACCTAAACATGTGGCACTTGAGGATGCACTGGGTAGGGAAGGGGACAAGACTCCCCTGATGGGCAGTTGAGACAACAAGGCTCCTGGGAGCCCCTGATCATGGCTCCCACCGCCATACGCACACCACCCACCATACGCTCAGCCCCTGAAGTTGCTCACAGTGGTCTGCTCCGTTGCCTGGTGCAGGTTGGAGTTCCTGACCAAACACCTGAGTCTCCACAGCCTGGGCAGGCTGTGGTTGTGGTGGCAAGAGCCAAAGCTGTCTTGGCGTGATGGAGGAGCCAAGGGCTGCCTCTCAGCCATACTAGTGGGTGGTTCTGGAAGAAGCACCCAGGGTTGTGGCAGCATTGTCCGAAGACATGAAGCCAGGCCATCTTCCTTCTGGCTTTCCTTGGGAGTTGATGATGTGTACAGCTCTTGGATTTTTTGCTGTTCTCTCACTTTTCTGGAGAGCTTTTCAGTCGGTTAGTAGCAGGCTTTACGTGGGAAGAGAAAAAAGGCTGGCTCTAAATCTTGCTGGACTTATTGAGGCAAAATGTGGACTTCTTGATAAAGTGAGCCTTGTTGAAAAAGAACATAAAGGCTTAGACTCATCTTTCAAGGATTGCAGGTTTGAGAAGGGTTCAAGGGAAGCACAACAGCTGGAGGCAACCTACGAAAAGCTGCATAGGTCTGAATCCAGCCATGGCGTTGAAATGCTCTTTCTAGAAGAAGAGCTCAAAGCACAGAAGGCTAAACATGGTCAACAGGATGAAACGATGGCGCATCTATCAAGAGGGATACAGTCCCTCCAAGGTGAATCTGAATCCCTCAGATCACAAATAGCTGAAGCCAAAACAAACTGGAGACTCTTTCAAGTGAATGAGGAAGAACTGAAGCTGGCAATCAAAGAGGTTTTGAATGAAGGATCCCTACTTCCGCAAACGCAGAGACCAACAATACAAGGAGAAGCTGAAGCACAGAGGGAACAAGGAGGTGTCCAATATAAAGCAAAAATCATATTAGAGGACTCTAAAGTAGCTGGAGAACAAGTTCTAAGGGACACCGAAAATCACATGGAGTCTCTGAGTGAATGCTTGCTGAAGACGAAGGATAGATCTTCTCCAAGCCTGGGAGCCCAAAGGGATGGTGGTCACCTGGAACTGGGAAAGACGAGTGAACCCGAAATTGGTGCTCACTTGGAGGATGAGTCCAAAGGAGCTTTGAGGAACCTGGTTTATGGTGATAAGCTAAAGGCCTCCTTAGAAATCTTGGAAGGAGGAAGAAATCAAAAATGTACTTTCTCATCTGAAGTGGAGAAAACCACGGAAGACCTTACAGAACACCTTAAAAGTCTGCAGACTGAACAGGCATCTTTGCAGTCAGAAAATGCACAGCTGCAAAGTGAGAATGAGACCCTACAGAAGAACTTGAAAGTCATGATGGAACGCTCTCAAGAAAATACGATGAAACTGCACAGGAAATTAAGAGTGGAGGAAAACTACCGTGTGGAGCAAGAGGAGAAACTTTCCAAAGTCGAAGAAAAGATGAGCCATACAATAAAAGAGCTGGAGACCTACAGAAAGAGAGCCCAATATCTTGAAGAACAATTGCAGAGTACCATTCATTCCTGTCTGGGGAAGATTATTTCCTCTGAGAAAGAAGCACATGCCAGTGAGTTGGCAGCTCGGACTGCTGAAAGAAACCTCAGCTATTTCAGGAAACAAAATGCACGCAACAGACAAAAATTAACGGAGAAGGAGCTGAGATTTGAACTTGTAGGAAAAGATCCCTATGATGCACTGGATGTTTCCAACTCAGCAATGGGCAGAAAGCCTTCTCCAAATGGGCCCTCACCAGTAGGTCACCCTTCATCTGAAAGGAGACCTCCTCATTTTGAAAAGAGTGGTCCACTCACACTCTCACCTTTCACTCCACTGGGAGGAGGAAGAGGGTCATGGGGCCCTGGAGAATCCTCTGGACCATGCGACTACCAGTAAAGGAAGAGAATCCAGCTGTCATAAGTTCACCGATTTTCTGAGAGCACCTTCTCAGACTGGGCCCCTCTCTCCTCCAGGGGAACAGGCCAGCAGGCTGATGATCCCTCCGCCAGGCCAACCATATTCTTCTGATGCACGTCTTCCTCTACAAAGGCAAGATAAGTTTTACTCAAATTGTGGTAGAGCATCGGGACCAGCAGAACACAGAATTCCTAATATGCCTCCTTTGGACTCTGATGTGCCTGATTCACCTCTCCATGCTGAAAACCAAGCAACTGGCTCTGGCTCTGTGTTGGCACCTTTCCCTCCAGTCAGAGGTGCCTTGTTTCCAGTTGACCCAAGGAGTCAGTTCCTGAGAAGAGGACCTTTTTTTTCCTCCACCTCTCCCAGGAAACTTGTCTGGGAACCTGGAGATTATTTTCCACCTGACCCGCCACCCACTCCATTTCCAATGTGATGTGTCTATGCAGGGAGGGGGTTTTCCTCACAATCTTCCCCCAACAGCTGGAATTCAGCCCTCTACACCCCCATTCTGAAAATACAAGTGAGTTCCCTGAAGGGTTCCTTCCACCTGCAAATTAGCCTGTTACTCAACATCCAGAACCAAACAAGAAACCTCATGCTGTTGCTCTCTCTTCAAATGTAATTTGACTTATCTCTCATTTTTAGTTTTTAAGTAACTGCTTTTACTTCAGTAATTGACTATACTTTGGCTCCAATTGAAGCTCAATGAAACAATAATTCTTAAGATAGTATTTTGTAAATAAAGATGGTTTACGTAGGAATCTTCTGAGTAAATTATTCCTATTTTATTTTATTCCAGAGAACAGCATTTAATCTGATGAAGCCACTCTTACATAAACAAGAATGGGAGTTCTAGGTACTTGTAATCTAGCTGATGGAAATATCTTTTAAACTCCCAAAAAAGAAGTGCATTTAGTATGACTGTAGCAAATGTAAAGTGACTTTAGGCTTAATGAAGAATTGTCACTGATTTACAGACTGGTTGGGCATTTCAGCCAGTTTTTCCATATCAGAATAACTAGAGCATGGGAGGACTAAAGGAGAGAACACAACTAAACATGTCAGGGAAACAGGAGATCTCAACTACAATGAAAAATGAAGACCTCTTGTTTATATTGGTTGCTTAAAACATTACATAGCTCTTGAGATACCATATTTCCTACATTAGATTCAAGTGAGTTATGAACTCCCATTTTCACCCCATATAAAGATTGCACAATCACATTGTTTACACATCCACATTTTTACAAAATGCCATATTAGTAACTGTTGTATTCTGCTACCTTTTCTAGCCTCTACTATCGCCCCTCTCCTGCCCTCCCATCTTCTCTCTCTATCCCATCTGCTGTAATTTAACGCTTGGGAATTCTGAAGCACACTTTAAACTCACTCTCCTCCGCTTTTTCCCTTCTGTCAAATTACTCATCATCTTCTTCTATTTCTCCTACTCCTTATACCTTTAATTCATTCACCATACACTCATGCATTGGTTCATTCATTCCTTTCACATATGGTGTTCGGGATCCAACTCAGGACCTTTGAAAGTGTGAAGCCAGCACTCTAGTGCTGAGCCAAAACCCCAGCACCTGTCTTTTTGATTTTATGACTGTTTGTATGAAATTCAGAATCGCATTCCTCTATGGTTTACTGATATGTGGATTGACCTAGTCCTTGTTTTCTGGGAGACTTTTGGAAAATATACATGAATTATTAGGAGATTGAAATGAAGAAACAAAGAGGAAATTCCCCAATTTCTTATTCTTAGAGTCCATACTCTGACTCTGCCTACCTACTGTAAAAACTTTTAAACCCTTACTCCCCATTTCTATATCATTGCCAACACGTGAACATTCACTGCCCTACAACAAACCAGAGAACTCACATTGAACAATGTTTCCCCAGTAGAGACCAAGACACAATACTTATTAAAAAAAATACCCTAGTTATGAGTTAGTAGGTAAAGCTTTATTTGAGTGTTAAATGTGCTCTAATTATGCGTTTGTGTGTTTGTTGATGTGTGTGGTGTGTGGGTGTGTGTGCTTGTGTGTGAAACAAGCACTGAGGTGTAAAATAAATGCAGGATTGCAACGGCCTTCTTACAAATAAGAAGCAACTTTATCACATTTGAAGCCCAGTGAAGAATCTGCCTGATACTTAACCTACAATTAATTGAAATGTGAAAAATTCAGGCCTCGAAAAACAAAGCCAACATACATACTGAATCTAATCAGTCTGTCTCACCTGTTTTCTTATCACTCCTTTCAATAAACCTAAATTGCCAGCATAAAACATCAGTTGTTCTAAACGAGTGGACGGATGTCCCCTGTCATGGGCTGTGTAAAACACATGGACGATCCGGCACTGATTGTTATCTAGAATGACTTCTGCCTGAACTACTATTGGAGAATTGTTGCTGATATACTGCGGTTCTTATACCAGTAAACTGGAATGAAGGTAATTTCAGGCTGCAAAGGAATAAATTGATTTTACTAACTGGTTTTTGGAAAACACTGCCATGAAAAATTATCAATATGTTTATAAAGGCATCTACATGTCTCTTCACAAGGGTTTTACTTAATGGGGGAGGTGGTGAGGTCTGGATATAACTGAACTGTCCATTAGTAGGTAGAACAATATCATGGGAATCAGAGTGCACATTCCGGTTTGACCTCAATCTAGGTAACATGGATCTCTGTGTAATAGGCCTGCTTCTGAAAAACACAATGTAGAGCTCCAAAAGCAGAACGATACTTTCAGAATACCATGTTATGTTTGTAAATAGACAGACAGATAGATATACAGAAATCAAAAATCTGAAAACGGTCTGGAAGTGTACCTTTCTATAACTTACAATGTCAGTAGTGGGGGATTAATAGCAGATCAAGAAGACTGTATCTGCATGAGAAATGGTTCAATTTTTGAAAGAGTTTTTTAAATGAAAATGGACAAAAAATTTAAAGGGTTACAGTAAGTGTTGAGGAGTGACTTGGCAAAAGGAGCACAGAGGTGAGAAAGAATTAAGTAGAGTTCAATAGAACCAGGTATAATTTCTGTACACATGACTCCATGAACAGGAGCAAAGGGGACACTTAAAGAAATCATAGGACTAAGGAGAGATCAGGATTAGGAGGGTTTGTACTAGTCTAGAAATGCTGACCTGAACCAACTAAAGTTTCAACTCCTTCTTTTGAGGAACATTAGCTGTGCCGTGCTTTTCAAAAATGACTTGTCATAACTGATTGATGCCCATGTTAGCAACTCTTCTGAAATTACGTTGAAAGTAGACTAATGTGAGAGTTTCTCTTTAGAGAGAATTCAAATTACTTGCATAGGAAGTGGCAGCAGGTCTGGGGATGTTGTAGCTCAGTGGCAGTGACCTTGCCTAGCTTGGGGCTGGCCTGCCATGGACTTTCACCCCAAACACTTGCAAGAAAAGAAAAGGGAGGGAAGGGAGAGAGAAAGTTGGAAGGGAGGAAGGCAAAGTTGGAGGGATGGATGGAGGTACAAAAGAAGGAAGAAGAAAAGGAGAAAAACCAGGAAGGGGGGAAGGAAGCAAGGAAGGTAGGAAATAGGGAGAGCACAAGGGCAGAAAAAGGACTGAGTCACTCAAACAAAAGGCAAGGGACACAAAGACCAATATAGGCCATAAAAGCTGTTTGAACTGTTTAGTCAGCTTTAGAATTTGAGTGACATCACACTGAATGTTATTATGACTGGATGGAATCTTCCTACTAACCCCGCCTTGGCCTGGCCTAAACCAAATCAAGGGGTGGGTGGCATGGAGAGGAATTCTCTCTGGCTGGAGTGGGAGGGACCTAAACATGTGGCACTTGAGGATGCACTGGGTAGGGAAGGGGACAAGACTCCCCTGATGGGCAGTTGAGACAACAAGGCTCCTGGGAGCCCCTGATCATGGCTCCCACCGCCATACGCACACCACCCACCATACGCTCAGCCCCTGAAGGGGCTCACAGTGGTCTGCTCCGTTGCCTGGTGCAGGTTGGAGTTCCTGACCAAACACCTGAGTGTCCACAGCCTGTGTTGGCCTGCCTGGGCAGGCTGTGGTTGTGGTGGCAAGAGCCAAAGCTGTCTTGGCGTGATGGAGGAGCCAAGGGCTGCCTCTCAGCCATACTAGTGGGTGGTTCTGGAAGAAGCACCCAGGGTTGTGGCAGCATTGTCCGAAGACATGAAGCCAGGCCATCTTCCTTCTGGCTTTCCTTGGGAGTTGATGATGTGTACAGCTCTTGGATTTTTTGCTGTTCTCTCACTTTTCTGGAGAGCTTTTCAGTCGGTTAGTAGCAGGCTTTACGTGGGAAGAGAAAAAAGGCTGGCTCTAAATCTTGCTGGACTTATTGAGGCAAAATGTGGACTTCTTGATAAAGTGAGCCTTGTTGAAAAGAACATAAAGGCTTAGACTCATCTTTCAAGGATTGCAGTTTTGAGAAGGGTTCAAGGGAAGCACAACAGCTGGAGGCAACCTACGAAAAGCTGCATAGGTCCGAATCCAGCCATGGCGTTGAAATGCTCTTTCTAGAAGAAGAGCTCAAAGCACAGAAGGCTAAACATGGTCAACAGGATGAAACGATGGCGCATCTATCAAGAGGGATACAGTCCCTCCAAGGTGAATCTGAATCCCTCAGATCACAAATAGCTGAAGCCAAAACAAACTGGAGACTCTTTCAAGTGAATGAGGAAGAACTGAAGATGGCAATCAAAGAGGTTTTGAATGAAGGATCCCTACTTCCGCAAACGCAGAGACCAACAATACAAGGAGAAGCTGAAGCACAGAGGGAACAAGGAGGTGTCCAATATAAAGCAAAAATCATATTAGAGGACTCTAAAGTAGCTGGAGAACAAGTTCTAAGGGGACACCGAAAATCACATGGAGTCTCTGAGTGAATGCTTGCTGAAGACGAAGGATAGATCTTCTCCAAGCCTGGGAGCCCAAAGGGATGGTGGTCACCTGGAAACTGGGAAAGACGAGTGAACCCAAAATTGGTGCTCACTTGGAGGATGAGTCCAAAGGAGCTTTAGGAACCTGGTTTATGGTGATAAGCTAAAGGCCTCCTTAGAAATCTTGGAAGGAGGAAGAAATCAAAAATGTACTTTCTCATCTGAAGTGGAGAAAACCACGGAAGACCTTACAGAACACCTTAAAAGGCTGCAGACTGAACAGGCATCCTTGCAGTCAGAAAATGCACAGCTGCAAAGTGAGAATGAGACCCTACAGAAGAACTTGAAAGTCATGATGGAACGCTATCAAGAAAATACGATGAAACTGCACAGGAAATTAAGAGTGGAGGAAAACTACCGTGTGGAGCAAGAGGAGAAACTTTCCAAAGTCGAAGAAAAGATGAGCCATACAATAAAAGAGCTGGAGACCTACAGAAAGAGAGCCCAATATCTTGAAGAACAATTGCAGAGTACCATTCATTCCTGTCTGGGGAAGATTATTTCCTCTGAGAAAGAAGCACATGCCAGTGAGTTGGCAGCTCGGATTGCTGAAAGAAACCTCAGCTATTTCAGGAAACAAAATGCACGCAACAGACAAAAATTAACGGAGAAGGAGCTGAGATTTGAACTTGTAGGAAAAGATCCCTATGATGCACTGGATGTTTCCAACTCAGCAATGGGCAGAAGCCTTCTCCAAATGGGCCCTCACCAATAGGTCACCCTTCATCTGAAAGGAGACCTCCTCATTTTGAAAAGAGTGGTCCACTCACACTCTCACCTTTCACTCCAGTGGGAGGAGGAAGAGGGTCAAGGGGCCCTGGAGAATCCTCTGGACCATGCGACTAGCAGTAAAGAAAGAGAATCCAGGTGTCATAAGTTCACCATTTTTTCAGAGAGCACCTTCTCAGACTGGGCCCCTCTCTCCTCCTGGGGAACAGGCCAGTAGGCTGATGATCCCTCCGCCAGGCCAACCATATTCTTCTGATGCACGTCTTCCTCTACAAAGGCAAGATAGGTTTTACTCAAATTGTGGTAGAGCATCGGGACCAGCAGAACACAGAATTCCTAATATGCCTCCTTTGGACTCTGATGTGCCTGATTCACCTCTCCATGCTGAAAACCAAGCAACTGGCTCTGGCTCTGTGTTGGCACCTTTCCCTCCAGTCAGAGGTGCCTTGTTTCCAGTTGACCCAAGGAGTCAGTTCCTGAGAAGAGGACCTTTTTTTTCCTCCACCTCTCCCAGGAAACTTGTCTGGGAACCTGGAGATTATTTTCCACCTGACCCGCCACCCACTCCATTTCCAATGTGATGTGTCTATGCAGGGAGGGGGTTTTCCTCACAATCTTCCCCCAACAGCTGGAATTCAGCCCTCTACACCCCCATTCTGAAAGTACAAGTGAGTTCCCTGAAGGGTTCCTTCCACCTGCAAATGAGCCTGTTACTCAACATCAAGAACCAAACAAGAAACCTCATGCTGTTGCTCTCTCTTCAAATGTAATTTGACTTATCTCTCATTTTTAGTTTCTAAGTAACTGCTTTTACTTCAGTAATTGACTATACTTTGGCTCCAATTGAAGCTCAATGAAACAATAATTCTTAAGATAGTATTTTGTAAATAAAGATGGTTTACGTAGGAATCTTCTGAGTAAAATATTCCTATTTTATTTTATTCCAGAGAACAGCATTTAATCTGATGAAGCCACTCTTACATCAACAAGACTGGGAGTTCTAGGTACTTGTAATCTAGCTGATGCAAATATCTTTTAAACTCCCAAAAAAGAAGTGCATTTAGTATGACTGTAGCAAATGTAAAGTGACTTTAGGCTTAATGAAGAATTGTCACTGATTTACAGACTGGTTGGGCATTTCAGCCAGTTTTTCCATATCAGAATAACTAGAGCATGGGAGGACTAAAGGAGAGAACACAACTAAACATGTCAGGGAAACAGGAGATCTCAACTACAAAGAAAAATGAAGACCTCTTGTTTATATTGGTTGCTTAAAACATTACATAGCTCTTGAGATACCATATTTCCTACATTAGATTCAAGTGAGTTATGAACTCCCATTTTCACCCCATATACAGATTGCACAATCACATTGTTTACACATCCACATTTTTACAAAATGCCATATTAGTAACTGTTGTATTCTGCTACCTTTTCTAGCCTCTACTATCGCCCCTCTCCTGCCCTCCCATCTTCTCTCACTATCCCATCTGCTGTAATTTAACGCTTGGGAATTCTGAACCACACTTTAAACTCACTCTCCTCCCCTTTTTCCCTTCTGTCAAATTACTCATCATCTTCTTCTATTTCTCCTCCTCCTTATACCTTAAATTCATTCATCATACACTCATGCATTGGTTCATTCATTCCTTTCACATATGGTGTTGGGGTTCCAACTCAGGACCTTTGAAAGTGTGAAGCCAGCACTCTAGTGCTGAGCCAAAACCCCAGCACCTGTCTTTTTGATTTTATGACTGTTTGTATGAAATTCAGAATCGCATTCTGCTATGGTTCACTGATATGTGGATTGACCTAGTCCTTGTTTTCTGGGAGACTTTTGGAAAATATACATGAATTATTAGGAGATTGAAATGAAGAAACAAAGAGGAAATTCCCCAATTTCTTATTCTTAGAGTCCATAGTCTGACTCTGCCTACCTACTGTAAAAACTTTTAAACCCTTACTCCCCATTTCTATATCATTGCCAGCAAGTGAACATTCACTGCCCTACAACAAACCGGAGAACTCACATTGAACAATGTTTCCCCAGTAGAGACCAAGACACAATACTTATTAAAAAAAATACCCTAGTTATGAGTTAGTAGGTAAAGCTTTATTTGAGTGTTAAATGTGCTCTAATTATGTGTTTGTGTGTTTGTTGATGTGTGTGGTGTGTGGGTGTGTGTGCTTGTGTGTGAAACAAGCACTGAGGTGTAAAATAAATGCAGGATTGCAACGGCCTTCTTAAAAATAAGAAGCAACTTTATCACATTTGAAGCCCAGTGAAGAATCTGCCTGATACTTAACCTACAATTAATTGAAATGTGAAAAATTCAGGCCTCGAAAAACAAAGCCAACATACATACTGAATCTAATCAGTCTGTCTCACCTGTTTTCTTATCACTCCTTTCAATAAACCTAAATTGCCAGCATAAAACATCAGTTGTTCTAAACGAGTGGACGGATGTCCCCTGTCATGGGCTGTGTAAAACACATGGACTATCCGGCACTGATTGCTATCTAGAATGACTTCTGCCTGAACTACTATTCCAGAATTGTTGCTGATATACTGCGGTTCTTATACCAGTAAACTGGAATGAAGGTAATTTCAGGCTGCAAAGGAATAAATTGATAATACTAACTGGTTTTTGGAAAACACTGCCATGAAAAATTATCAATATGTTCATAAAGGCATCTACATGTCTCTTCACAAGGGTTTTACTTAATGGGGGAGGTGGTGAGGTCTGGATATAACTGAACTGTCCATTAGTAGGTAGAACAATATCATGGGAATCAGAGTGCACATTCCGGTTTGACCTCAATCTAGGTAACATGGATTCATCTCTGTGTAATAGGCCTGCTTCTGAAAAACACAATGTAGAGCTCCAAAAGCAGAACGATACTTTCAGAATACCATGTTATGTTTGTAAATAGACAGACAGATAGATATACAGAAATCAAAAATCTGAAAACGGTCTGGAAGTGTACATTTCTATAACTTACAATGTCAGTAGTGGGGGATTAATAGCAGATCAAGAAGACTGTATCTGCATGAGAAATGGTTCAATTTTTGAAAGAGTTTTTTAAATGAAAATGGACAAAAAATTTAAAGGGTTACAGTAAGTGTTGAGGAGTGACTTGGCAAAAGGAGCACAGAGGTGAGAAAGAATTAAGTAGAGTTCAATAGAACCAGGTATAATTTCTGTACACATGACTCCATGAACAGGAGCAAAGGGGACACTTAAAGAAATCATAGGACTAAGGAGAGATCAGGATTAGGAGGGTTTGTACTAGTCTAGAAATGCTGACCTGAAAACCAACTAAAGTTTCAACTCCTTCTTTTGAGGAACATTAGCTGTGCCGTGCTTTTCAAAAATGACTTGTCATAACTGATTGATGCCCATGTTAGCAACTCTTCTGAAATTACGTTGAAAGTAGACTAATGTGAGAGTTTCTCTTTCGAGAGAATTCAAATTACTTGCATAGGAAGTGGCAGCAGGTCTGGGGATGTTGTAGCTCAGTGGCAGTGACCTTGCCTAGCTTGGGGCTGGCCTGCCATGGACTTTCACCCCAAACACTTACAAGAAAAGAAAAGGGAGGGAAGGGAGAGAGAAAGTTGGAAGGGAGGAAGGCAAAGTTGGAGGGATGGATGGAGGTACAAAAGAAGGAAGAAGAAAAGGAGAAAAACCAGGAATAGGGGAAAGGAAGCAAGGAAGGTAGGAAATAGGGAGAGCACAAGGGCAGAAAAAGGACTGAGTCACTCAAACAAAAGGCAAGGGTCACAAAGACCAATATAGGCCATAAAAGCTGTTTGAACGGTTTAGTCAGCTTTAGAATTTGAGAGACATCACACTGAATGTTATTATGACTGGATGGAATCTTCCTACTAACCCCGCCTTGGCCTGGCCTAAACCAAATCAAGGGGTGGGTGGCATGGAGAGGAATTCTCTCTGGCTGGAGTGGGAGGGACCTAAACATGTGTCACTTGAGGATGCACTGGGTAGGGAAGGGGACAAGACTCCCCTGATGGGCAGTTGAGACAACAAGGCTCCTGGGAGCCCCTGATCATGGCTCCCACCGCCATACGCACACCACCCACCATACGCTCAGCCCCTGAAGGGGCTCACAGTGGTCTGCTCCATTGCCTGGTGCAGGTTGGAGTTCCTGACCAAACACCTGACTGTCCACAGCCTGTGTTGGCCTGCCTGGGCAGGCTGTGGTTGTGGTGGCAAGAGCCAAAGCTGTCTTGGCGTGATGGAGGAGCCAAGGGCTGCCTCTCAGCCATACTAGTGGGTGGTTCTGGAAGAAGCACCCAGGGTTGTGGCAGCATTGTCCGAAGACATGAAGCCAGGCCATCGTCCATCTGGCTTTCCTTGGGAGTTGATGATGTGTACAGCTCTTGGATTTTTTGCTGTTCTCTCACTTTTCTGGAGAGCTTTTCAGTCGGTTAGTAGCAGGCTTTACGTGGGAAGAGAAAAAAGGCTGGCTCTAAATCTTGCTGGACTTATTGAGGCAAAATGTGGACTTCTTGATAAAGTGAGCCTTGTTGAAAAAGAACATAAAGGCTTAGACTCATCTTTCAAGGATTGCAGGTTTGAGAAGGGTTCAAGGGAAGCACAACAGCTGGAGGCAACCTACGAAAAGCTGCATAGGTGCGAATCCAGCCATGGCGTTGAAATGCTCTTTCTAGAAGAAGAGCTCAAAGCACAGAAGGCTAAACATGGTCAACAGGATGAAATGAGGGCGCATCTATCAAGAGGGATACAGTCCCTCCAAGGTGAATCTGAATCCCTCAGATCACAAATAGCTGAAGCCAAAACAAACTGCAGACTCTTTCAAGTGAATGAGGAAGAACTGAAGCTGGCAATCAAAGAGGTTTTGAATGAAGGATCCCTACTTCCGCAAACGCAGAGACCAACAATACAAGGAGAAGCTGAAGCACAGAGGGAATAAGGAGGTGTCCAATATAAAGCAAAAATCATATTAAAGGACTCTAAAGTAGCTGGAGAACAAGTTCTAAGGGACACCGAAAATCACATGGAGTCTCTGAGTGAATGCTTGCTGAAGACGAAGGATAGATCTTCTCCAAGCCTGGGAGCCCAAAGGGATGGTTGTCACCTGGAACTGGGAAAGACGAGTGAACCCGAAATTGGTGCTCACTTGGAGGATGAGTCCAAAGGAGCTTTGAGGAACCTGGTTTATGGTGATAAGCTAAAGGCCTCCTTAGAAATCTTGGAAGGAGGAAGAAATAAAAAATGTACTTTCTCATCTGAAGTGGAGAAAACCACGGAAGACCTTAAAGAACACCTTAAAAGTCGGCAGACTGAACAGGCATCCTTGCAGTCAGAAAATGCACAGCTGCAAAGTGAGAATGAGACCCTACAGAAGAACTTGAAAGTCATGATGGAGCACTATCAGGAAAATACGATGAAACTGCACAGGAAATTAAGAGTGGAGGAAAACTACCGTGTGGAGCAAGAGGAGAAACTTTCCAAAGTCGAAGAAAAGATGAGCCATACAATAAAAGAGCTGGAGACCTACAGAAAGAGAGCCCAATATCTTGAAGAACAATTGCAGAGTACCATTCATTCCTGTCTGGGGAAGATTATTTCCTCTGAGAAAGAAGCACATGCCAGTGAGTTGGCAGCTCGGATTGCTGAAAGAAACCTCAGCTGTTTCAAAAAACAAAATGCACGCAATAGACAAAAATTAACTGAGAAGGAGCTGAGATTTGAACTTGTAGGAAAAGATCCCTATGATGCAATGGATGTTTCCAACTCAGCAATGGGCAGAAAGCCTTCTCCAAATGGGCCATCACCAATAGGTCACCCTTCATCTGAAAGGAGACCTCCTCATTTTGAAAAGAGTGGTCCACTCACACTCTCACCTTTCACTCCAGTGGGAGGAGGAGAGGGTCATGGGGCCCTGGAGAATCCTCTGGACCATGCGACTACCAGTAAAGGAAGAGAATCCAGCTGTCATAAGTTCACCGATTTTCTGAGAGCACCTTCTCAGACTGGGCCCCTCTCTCCTCCAGGGGAACAGGCCAGCAGGCTGATGATCCCTCCGCCAGGCCAACCATATTCTTCTGATGCACGTCTTCCTCTACAAAGGCAAGATAGGTTTTACTCAAATTGTGGTAGAGCATCGGGACCAGCAGAACACAGAATTCCTAATATGCCTCCTTTGGACTCTGATGTGCCTGATTCACCTCTCCATGCTGAAAACCAAGCAACTGGCTCCTGCTCTGTGTTGGCACCTTTCCCTCCAGTCAGAGGTGCCTTGTTTCCAGTTGACCCAAGGAGTCAGTTCCTGAGAAGAGGACCTTTTTTTTCCTCCACCTCTCCCAGGAAACTTGTCTGGGAACCTGGAGATTATTTTCCACCTGACCCGCCACCCACTCCATTTCCAATGTGATGTGTCTATGCAGGGAGGGGGTTTTCCTCACAATCTTCCCCCAACAGCTGGAATTCAGCCCTCTACACCCCCATTCTGAAAGTACAAGTGAGTTCCCTGAAGGGTTCCTTCCACCTGCAAATGAGCCTGTTACTCAACATCCAGAACCAAACAAGAAACCTCATGCTGTTGCTCTCTCTTCAAATGTAATTTGACTTATCTCTCATTTTTAGTTTTTAAGTAACTGCTTTTACTTCAGTAATTGACTATACTTTGGCTCCAATTGAAGCTCAATGAAACAATAATTCTTAAGATAGTATTTTGTAAATAAAGATGGTTTACGTAGGAATCTTCTGAGTAAATTATTCCTATTTTATTTTATTCCAGAGAACAGCATTTAATCTGATGAAGCCACTCTTACATAAACAAGAACGGGAGTTCTAGGTACTTGTAATCTAGCTGATGGAAATATCTTTTAAACTCCCAAAAAAGAAGTGCATTTAGTATGATTGTAGCAAATGTAAAGTGACTTTAGGCTTAATGAAGAATTGTCACTGATTTACAGACTGGTTGGGCATTTCAGCCAGTTTTTCCATATCAGAATAACTAGAGCATGGGAGGACTAAAGGAGAGAACACAACTAAACATGTCAGGGAAACAGGAGATCTCAACTACAAAGAAAAATGAAGACCTCTTGTTTATATTGGTTGCTTAAAACATTACATAGCTCTTGAGATACCATATTTCCTACATTAGATTCAAGTGAGTTATGAACTCCCATTTTCACCCCATATACAGATTGCACAATCACATTGTTTACACATCCACATTTTTACAAAATGCCATATTAGTAACTGTTGTATTCTGCTACCTTTTCTAGCCTCTACTATCGCCCCTCTCCTGCCCTCCCATCTTCTCTCTCTATCCCATCTGCTGTAATTTAACGCTTGGGAATTGGAAACCACACTTTAAACTCACTCTCCTCCCCTTTTTCCCTTCTGTCAAATTACTCATCATCTTCTTCTATTTCTCCTCCTCCTTATACCTTTAATTCATTCATCATACACTCATGCATTGGTTCATTCATTCCTTTCACATATGGTGTTGGGGATCCAACTCAGGACCTTTGAAAGTGTGAAGCCAGCACTCTAGTGCTGAGCCAAAACCCCAGCACCTGTCTTTTTGATTTTATGACTGTTTGTATGAAATTCAAAATCGCATTCTGCTATGGTTTACTGATATGTGAATTGACCTAGTCCTTGTTTTCTGGGAGACTTTTGGAAAATATACATGAGTTATTAGGAGATTGAAATGAAGAAACAAAGAGGAAATTCCCCAATTTCTTATTCTTAGAGTCCATACTCTGACTCTGCCTACCTACTGTAAAAACTTTTAAACCCTTACTCCCCATTTCTATATCATTGCCAACAAGTGAACATTCACTGCCCTACAACAAACCAGAGAACTCACATTGAACAATGTTTCCCCAGTAGAGACCAAGACACAATACTTATTAAAAAAAATACCCCAGTTATGTGTTAGTAGGTAAAGCTTTATTTGAGTGTTAAATGTGCTCTAATTGTGTGTTTGTGTGTTTGTTGATGTGTGTGGTGTGTGGGTGTGTTGCTTGTGTGTGAAACAAGCACTGAGGTGTAAAATAAATGCAGGATTGCAACGGCCTTCTTAAAAATAAGAAGCAACTTTATCACATTTGAAGCCCAGTGAAGAATCTGCCTGATACTTAACCTACAATTAAATGAAATGTGAAAAATTCAGGCCTCGAAAAACAAAGCCAAATACATACTGAATCTAATCAGTCTGTCTCTCCTGTTTTCTTATCACTCCTTTCAATAAACCTAAATTGCCAGCATAAAACATCAGTTGTTCTAAACGTGTGGACGGATGTCCCCTGTCATGGGCTGTGTAAAACACATGGACGATCCGGCACTGATTGTTATCTAGAATGACTTCTGCCTGAACTACTATTGGAGAATTGTTGCTGATATACTGCGGTTCTTATACCAGTAAACTGGAATGAAGGTAATTTCAGGCTGCAAAGGAATAAATTGATTTTACTAACTGGTTTTTGGAAAACACTGCCATGAAAAATTATCAATATGTTCATAAAGGCATCTACATGTCTCTTCACAATGGTTTTACTTAATGGGGGAGGTGGTGAGGTCTGGATATAACTGAACTGTCCATTAGTAGGTAGAACAATATCATGGGAATCAGAGTGCACATTCCGGTTTGACCTCAATCTAGGTAACATGGATTCATCTCTGTGTAATAGGCCTGCTTCTGAAAAACACAATGTAGAGCTCCAAAAGCAGAACGATACTTTCAGAATACCATGTTATGTTTGTAAATAGACAGACAGATAGATATACAGAAATCAAAAATCTGAAAACGCTCTGGAAGTGTACCTTTCTATAACTTACAATGTCAGTAGTGGGGGATTAATAGCAGATCAAGAAGACTGTATCTGCATGAGAAATGGTTCAATTTTTGAAAGAGTTTTTTAAATGAAAATGGACAAAAAATTTAAAGGGTTACAGTAAGTGTTGAGGAGTGACTTGGCAAAAGGAGCACAGAGGTGAGAAAGAATTAAGTAGAGTTCAATAGAACCAGGTATAATTTCTGTACACATGACTCCATGAACAGGAGCAAAGGGGACATTTAAAGAAATCATAGGACTAAGGAGAGATCAGGATTAGGAGGGTTTGTACTAGTCTAGAAATGCTGACCTGAAAACCAACTAAAGTTTCAACTCCTTCTTTTGAGGAACATTAGCTGTGCCGTGCTTTTCAAAAATGACTTGTCATAACTGATTGATGCCCATGTTAGCAACTCTTCTGAAATTACGTTGAAAGTAGACTAATGTGAGAGTTTCTCTTTAGAGAGAATTCAAATTACTTGCATAGGAAGTGGCAGCAGGTCTGGGGATGTTGTAGCTCAGTGGCAGTGACCTTGCCTAGCTTGGGGCTGGCCTGCCATGGACTTTCACCCCAAACGCTTGCAAGAAAAGAAAAGGGAGGGAAGGGAGAGAGAAAGTTGGAAGGGAGGAAGGCAAAGTTGGAGGGATGGATGGAGGTACAAAAGAAGGAAGAAGAAAAGGAGAAAAACCAGGAAGGGGGGAAGGAAGCAAGGAAGGTAGGAAATAGGGAGAGCACAAGGGCAGAAAAAGGACTGAGTCACTCAAACAAAAGGCAAGGGACACAAAGACCAATATAGGCCATAAAAGCTGTTTGAACGGTTTAGTCAGCTTTAGAATTTGAGTGACATCACACTGAATGTTATTATGACTGGATGGAATCTTCCTACTAACCCCGCCTTGGCCTGGCCTAAACCAAATCAAGGGGTGGGTGGCATGGAGAGGAATTCTCTCTGGCTGGAGTGGGAGGGACCTAAACATGTGGCACTTGAGGATGCACTGGGTAGGGAAGGGGACAAGACTCCCCTGATGGGCAGTTGAGACAACAAGGCTCCTGGGAGCCCCTGATCATGGCTCCCACCGCCATACGCACACCACCCACCATACGCTCAGCCCCTGAAGGGGCTCACAGTGGTCTGCTCCGTTGCCTGGTGCAGGTTGGAGTTCCTGACCAAACACCTGAGTGTCCACAGCCTGGGCAGGCTGTGGTTGTGGTGGCAAGAGCCAAAGCTGTCTTGGCGTGATGGAGGAGCCAAGGGCTGCCTCTCAGCCATACTAGTGGGTGGTTCTGGAAGAAGCACCCAGGGTTGTGGCAGCATTGTCCGAAGACATGAAGCCAGGCCATCTTCCTTCTGGCTTTCCTTGGGAGTTGATGATGTGTACAGCTCTTGGATTTTTTGCTGTTCTCTCACTTTTCTGGAGAGCTTTTCAGTCGGTTAGTAGCAGGCTTTACGTGGGAAGAGAAAAAAGGCTGGCTCTAAATCTTGCTGGACTTATTGAGGCAAAATGTGGACTTCTTGATAAAGTGAGCCTTGTTGAAAAAGAACATAAAGGCTTAGACTCATCTTTCAAGGATTGCAGGTTTGAGAAGGGTTCAAGGGAAGCACAACACCTGGAGGCAACCTACGAAAAGCTGCATAGGTCCGAATCCAGCCATGGCGTTGAAATGCTCTTTCTAGAAGAAGAGCTCAAAGCACAGAAGGCTAAACATGGTCAACAGGATGAAACGATTGCGCATCTATCAAGAGGGATACATTCCCTCCAAGGTGAATCTGAATCCCTCAGATCACAAATAGCTGAAGCCAAAACAAACTGGAGACTCTTTCAAGTGAATGAGGAAGAACTGAAGCTGGCAATCAAAGAGGTTTTGAATGAAGGATCCCTACTTCCGCAAACGCAGAGACCAACAATACAAGGAGAAGCTGAAGCACAGAGGGAACAAGGAGGTGTCCAATATAAAGCAAAAATCATATTAGAGGACTCTAAAGTAGCTGGAGAAGAAGTTCTAAGGGACACCGAAAATCACATGGAGTCTCTGAGTGAATGCTTGCTGAAGACGAAGGATAGATCTTCTCCAAGCCTGGGAGCCCAAAGGGATGGTGGTCACCTGGAACTGGGAAAGACGAGTGAACCCGAAATTGGTGCTCACTTGGAGGATGAGTCCAAAGGAGCTTTGAGGAACCTGGTTTATGGTGATAAGCTAAAGGCCTCCTTAGAAATCTTGGAAGGAGGAAGAAATCAAAAATGTACTTTCTCATCTGAAGTGGAGAAAACCACGGAAGACCTTACAGAACACCTTAAAAGTCTGCAGACTGAACAGGCATCCTTGCAGTCAGAAAATGCACAGCTGCAAAGTGAGAATGAGACCCTACAGAAGAACTTGAAAGTCATGATGGAACGCTATCAAGAAAAAACGATGAAACTGCACAGGAAATTAAGAGTGGAGGAAAACTACCGTGTGGAGCAAGAGGAGAAACTTTCCAAAGTCGAAGAAAAGATGAGCCATACAATAAAAGTGCTGGAGACCTACAGAAAGAGAGCCCAATATCTTGAAGAACAATTGCAGAGTACCATTCATTCCTGTCTGGGGAAGATTATTTCCTCTGAGAAACAAGCACATGCCAGTGAGTTGGCAGCTCGGATTGCTGAAAGAAACCTCAGCTATTTCAGGAAACAAAATGCACGCAACAGACAAAAATTAACGGAGAAGGAGCTGAGATTTGAACTTGTAGGAAAAGATCCCTATGATGCACTGGATGTTTCCAACTCAGCAATGGGCAGAAAGCCTTCTCCAAATGGGCCCTCACCAATAGGTCACCCTTCATCGGAAAGGAGACCTCCTCATTTTGAAAAGAGTGGTCCACTCACACTCTCACCTTTCACTCCAGTGGGAGGAGGAAGAGGGTCAAGGGGCCCTGGAGAATCCTCTGGACCATGCGACTAGCAGTAAAGGAAGAGAATCCAGCTGTCATAAGTTCACCGATTTTCAGAGAGCACCTTCTCAGACTGGGCCCCTCTCTCCTCCAGGGGAACAGGCCAGCAGGCTGATGATCCCTCCGCCAGGCCAACCATATTCTTCTGATGCACGTCTTCCTCTACAAAGGCAAGATAGGTTTTACTCAAATTGTGGTAGAGCATCGGGACCAGCAGAACACAGAATTCCTAATATGCCTCCTTTGGAATCTGATGTGCCTGATTCACCTCTCCATGCTGAAAACCAAGCAACTGGCTCTGGCTCTGTGTTGGCACCTTTCCCTCCAGTCAGAGGTGCCTTGTTTCCAGTTGACCCAAGGAGTCAGTTCCTGAGAAGAGGACCTTTTTTTTCCTCCACCTCTCCCAGGAAACTTGTCTGGGAACCTGGAGATTATTTTCCACCTGACCCGCCACCCACTCCATTTCCAATGTGATGTGTCTATGCAGGGAGGGGGTTTTCCTCACAATCTTCCCCCAACAGCTGGAATTCAGCCCTCTACACCCCCATTCTGAAAGTACAAGTGAGTTCCCTGAAGGGTTCCTTCCACCTGCAAATGAGCCTGTTACTCAACATCCAGAACCAAACAAGAAACCTCATGCTGTTGCTCTCTCTTCAAATGTAATTTGACTTATCTCTCATTTTTAGTTTTTAAGTAACTGCTTTTACTTCAGTAATTGACTATACTTTGGCTCCAATTGAAGCTCAATGAAACAATAATTCTTAAGATAGTATTTTGTAAATAAAGATGGTTTACATAGGAACCTTCTGAGTAAATTATTCCTATTTTATTTTATTCCAGAGAACAGCATTTAATCTAATGAAGCCACTCTTACATAAACAAGAATGGGAGTTCTAGGTACTTGTAATCTAGCTGATGGAAATATCTTCTAAACTCCCAAAAAAGAAGTGCATTTAGTATGACTGTAGCAAATGTAAAGTGACTTTAGGCTTAATGAAGAATTGTCACTGATTTACAGACTGGTTGGGCATTTCAGCCAGTTTTTCCATATCAGAATAACTAGAGCATGGGAGGACTAAAGGAGAGAACACAACTAAACATGTCAGGGAAACAGGAGATCTCAACTACAAAGAAAAATGAAGACCTCTTGTTTATATTGGTTGCTTAAAACATTACATAGCTCTTGAGATACCATATTTCCTACATTAGATTCAAGTGAGTTATGAACTCCCATTTTCACCCCATATACAGATTGCACAATCACATTGTTTACACATCCACATTTTTACAAAATGCCATATTAGTAACTGTTGTATTCTGCTACCTTTTCTAGCCTCTACTATCGCCCCTCTCCTGCCTCCCATCTTCTCTCTCTATCCCATCTGCTGTAATTTAACGCTTGGGAATTCTGAACCACACTTTAAACTCACTCTCCTCCCCTTTTTCCCTTCTGTCAAATTACTCATCATCTTCTTCTATTTCTCCTCCTCCTTATACCTTTAATTCATTCATCATACACTCATGCATTGGTTCATTCATTCCTTTCACATATGGTGTTGGGGATCCAACTCAGGACCTTTGAAAGTGTGAAGCCAGCACTCTAGTGCTGAGCCAAAACCCCAGCACCTGTCTTTTTGATTTTATGACTGTTTGTATGAAATTCAGAATCGCATTCTGCTATGGTTTACTGATATGTGGATTGACCTAGTCCTTGTTTTCTGGGAGCCTTTTGGAAAATATACATGAATTATTAGGAGATTGAAATGAAGAAACAAAGAGGAAATTCCCCAATTTCTTATTCTTAGAGTCCATACTCTGACTCTGCCTACCTACTGTAAAAACTTTTAAACCCTTACTCCCCATTTCTATATCATTGCCAACAAGTGAACATTCACTGCCCTACAACAAACCAGAGAACTCACATTGAACAATGTTTCCCCAGTAGAGACCAAGACACAATACTTATTAAAATAAATACCCTAGTTATGAGTTAGTAGGTAAAGCTTTATTTGAGTGTTAAACGTGCTCTAATTATGCGTTTGTGTGTTTGTTGATGTGTGTGGTGTGTGGGTGTGTGTGCTTGTGTGTGAAACAAGCACTGAGGTGTAAAATAAATGCAGGATTGCAACGGCCTTCTTAAAAATAAGAAGCAACTTTATCACATTTGAAGCCCAGGGAAGAATCTGCCTGATACTTAACCTACAATTACTTGAAATGTGAAAAATTCAGGCCTCGAAAAACAAAGCCAACATACATACTGAATCTAATCAGTCTGTCTCACCTGTTTTCTTATCACTACTTTCAATAAACCTAAATTGCCAGCATAAAACATCAGTTGTTCTAAACGAGTGGACGGATGTCCCCTGTCATGGGCTGTGTAAAACACATGGACGATCCGGCACTGATTCTTATCTAGAATGACTTCTGCCTGAGCTACTATTGGAGAATTGTTGCTGATATACTGCGGTTCTTATACCAGTAAACTGGAATGAAGGTAATTTCAGGCTGCAAGGGAATAAATTGATTTTACTAACTGGTTTTTGGAAAACACTGCCATGAAAAATTATCAATATGTTCATAAAGGCATCTACATGTCTCTTCACAAGGGTTTTACTTATTGGGGGAGGTGGTGAGGTCTGGATATAACTGAACTGTCCATTAGTAGGTAGAACAATATCATGGGAATCAGAGTGCACATTCCGGTTTGACCTCAATCTAGGTAACATGGATTCATCTCTGTGTAATAGGCCTGCTTCTGAAAAACACAATGTAGAGCTCCAAAAGCAGAACGATACTTTCAGAATACCATGTTATGTTTGTAAATAGACAGACAGATAGATATACAGAAATCAAAAATCTGAAAACGGTCTGGAAGTGTACATTTCTATAACTTACAATGTCAGTAGTGGGGGATTAATAGCAGATCAAGAAGACTGTATCTGCATGAGAAATGGTTCAATTTTTGAAAGAGTTTTTTAAATGAAAATGGACAAAAAATTTAAAGGGTTACAGTAAGTGTTGAGGAGTGACTTGGCAAAAGGAGCACAGAGGTGAGAAAGAATTAAGTAGAGTTCAATAGAACCAGGTATAATTTCTGTACACATGACTCCATGAACAGGAGCAAAGGGTACACTTAAAGAAATCATAGGACTAAGGAGAAATCAGGATTAGGAGAAGTTTGTACTAGTCTAGAAATGCTGACCTGAAAACCAACTAAAGTTTCAACTCCTTCTTTTGAGGAACATTAGCTGTGCCGTGCTTTTCCAAAATGACTTGTCATAACTGATTGATGGCCATGTTAGCAACTCTTCTGAAATTACGTTGAAAGTAGACTAATGTGAGAGTTTCTCTTTAGAGAGAATTCAAATTACTTGCATAGGAAGTGGCAGCAGGTCTGGGATGTTGTACCTCAGTGGCAGTGACCTTGCCTAGCTTGGGGCTGGCCTGCCATGGACTTTCACCCCAAACACTTGCAAGAAAAGAAAAGGGAGGGAAGGGAGAGAGAAAGTTGGAAGGGAGGAAGGCAAAGTTGGAGGGATGGATGGAGGTACAAAAGAAGGAAGAAGAAAAGGAGAAAAACCAGGAAGGGGGGAAGGAAGCAAGGAAGGTAGGAAATAGGGAGAGCACAAGGGCAGAAAAAGGACTGAGTCACTCAAACAAAAGGCAAGGGACACAAAGACCAATATAGGCCATAAAAGCTGTTTGAACGGTTTAGTCAGCTTTAGAATTTGAGTGACATCACACTGAATGTTATTATGACAGGATGGAATCTTCCTACTAACCCCGCCTTGGCCTGGCCTAAACCAAATCAAGTGGTGGGTGGCATGGAGAGGAATTCTCTCTGGCTGGAGTGGGAGGGACCTAAACATGTGGCACTTGAGGATGCACTGGGTAGTGAAGGGGACAAGACTCCCCTGATGGGCAGTTGAGACAACAAGGCTCCTGGGAGCCCCTGATCATGGCTCCCACCGCCATACGCACACCACCCACCATACGCTCAGCCCCTGAAGGGGCTCACAGTGGTCTGCTCCGTTGCCTGGTGCAGGTTGGAGTTCCTGACCAAACACCTGAGTGTCCACAGCCTGTGTTGGCCTGCCTGGGCAGGCTGTGGTTGTGGTGGCAAGAGCCAAAGCTGTCTTGGCGTGATGGAGGAGCCAAGGGCTGCCTCTCAGCCATACTAGTGGGTGGTTCTGGAAGAAGCACCCAGGGTTGTGGCAGCATTGTCCGAAGACATGAAGCCAGGCCATCTTCCTTCTGGCTTTCCTTGGGAGTTGATGATGTGTACAGCTCTTGGATTTTTTGCTGTTCTCTCACTTTTCTGGAGAGCTTTTCAGTCGGTTAGTAGCAGGCTTTACGTGGGAAGAGAAAAAAGGCTGGCTCTAAATCTTGCTGGACTTATTGAGGCAAAATGTGGACTTCTTGATAAAGTGAGCCTTGTTGAAAAAGAACATAAAGGCTTAGACTCATCTTTCAAGGATTGCAGGTTTGAGAAGGGTTCAAGGGAAGCACAACAGCTGGAGGCAACCTACGAAAAGCTGCATAGGTCCGAATCCAGCCATGGCGTTGAAATGCTCTTTCTAGAAGAAGAGCTCAAAGCACAGAAGGCTAAACATGGTCAACAGGATGAAACGATGGCGCATCTATCAAGAGGGATACAGTCCCTCCAAGGTGAATCTGAATCCCTCAGATCACAAATAGCTGAAGCCAAAACAAACTGGAGACTCTTTCAAGTGAATGAGGAAGAACTGAAGCTGGCAATCAAAGAGGTTTTGAATGAAGGATCCCTACTTCCGCAAACGCAGAGACCAACAATACAAGGAGAAGCTGAAGCACAGAGGGAACAAGGAGGTGTCCAATATAAAGCAAAAATCATATTAGAGGACTCTAAAGTAGCTGGAGAACAAGTTCTAAGGGACACCGAAAATCACATGGAGTCTCTGAGTGAATGCTTGCTGAAGACGAAGGATAGATCTTCTCCAAGCCTGGGAGCCCAAAGGGACGGTGGTCACCTGGAACTGGGAAAGACGAGTGAACCCGAAATTGGTGCTCACTTGGAGGATGAGTCCAAAGGAGCTTTGAGGAACCTGGTTTATGGTGATAAGCTAAAGGCCTCCTTAGAAATCTTGGAAGGAGGAAGAAATCAAAAATGTACTTTCTCATCTGAAGTGGAGAAAACCACGGAAGACCTTACAGAACACCTTAAAAGTCGGCAGACTGAACAGGCATCCTTGCAGTCAGAAAATGCACAGCTGAAAAGTGAGAATGAGACCCTACAGAAGAACTTGAAAGTCATGATGGAACGCTATCAAGAAAATACGATGAAACTGCACAGGAAATTAAGAGTGGAGGAAAACTACCGTGTGGAGCAAGAGGAGAAACTTTCCAAAGTCGAAGAAAAGATGAGCCATACAATAAAAGAGCTGGAGACCTACAGAAAGAGAGCCCCATATCTTGAAGAACAATTGCAGAGTACCATTCATTCCTGTCTGGGGAAGATTATTTCCTCTGAGAAAGAAGCACATGCCAGTGAGTTGGCAGCTCGGACTGCTGAAAGAAACCTCAGCTATTTCAGGAAACAAAATGCACGCAACAGACAAAAATTAACGGAGAAGGAGCTGAGATTTGAACTTGTAGGAAAAGATCCCTATGATGCACTGGATGTTTCCAACTCAGCAATGGGCAGAAAGCCTTCTCCAAATGGGCCCTCACCAATAGGTCACCCTTCATCTGAAAGGAGACCTCCTCATTTTGAAAAGAGTGGTCCACTCACACTCTCAACTTTCACTCCAGTGGGAGGAGGAAGAGGGTCAAGGGGCCCTGGAGAATCCTCTGGACCATGCGACTAGCAGTAAAGGAAGAGAATCCAGCTGTCATAAGTTCACCGATTTTCAGAGAGCACCTTCTCAGACTGGGCCCCTCTCTCCTCCAGGGGAACAGGCCAGCAGGCTGATGATCCCTCCGCCAGGCCAACCATATTCTTCTGATGCACGTCTTCCTCTACAAAGGCAAGATAGGTTTTACTCAAATTGTGGTAGAGCATCGGGACCAGCAGAACACAGAATTCCTAATATGCCTCCTTTGGACTCTGATGTGCCTGATTCACCTCTCCATGCTGAAAACCAAGCAACTGGCTCTGGCTCTGTGTTGGCACCTTTCCCTCCAGTCAGAGGTGCCTTGTTTCCAGTTGACCCAAGGAGTCAGTTCCTGAGAAGAGGACCTTTTTTTTTCCTCCACCTCTCCCAGGAAACTTGTCTGGGAACCTGGAGATTATTTTCCACCTGACCCGCCACCCACTCCATTTCCAATGTGATGTGTCTATGCAGGGAGGGGGTTTTCCTCACACTCTTCCCCCAACAGCTGGAATTCAGCCCTCTACACCCCCATTCTGAAAGTACAAGTGAGTTCCCTGAAGGGTTCCTTCCACCTGCAAATGAGCCTGTTACTCAACATCCAGAACCAAACAAGAAACCTCATGCTGTTGCTCTCTCTTCAAATGTAATTTGACTTATCTCTCATTTTTAGTTTTTAAGTAACTGCTTTTACTTCAGTAATTGACTATACTTTGGCTCCAATTGAAGCTCAATGAAACAATAATTCTTAAGATAGTATTTTGTAAATAAAGATGGTTTACGTAGGAATCTTCTGAGTAAATTATTCCTATTTTATTTTATTCCAGAGAACAGCATTTAATCTGATGAAGCCACTCTTACATAAACAAGAATGGGAGTTCTAGGTACTTGTAATCTAGCTGATGGAAATATCTTTTAAACTCCCAAAAAAGAAGTGCATTTAGTATGACTGTAGCAAATGTAAAGTGACTTTAGGCTTAATGAAGAATTGTCACTGATTTACAGACTGGTTGGGCATTTCAGCCAGTTTTTCCATATCAGAATAACTAGAGCATGGGAGGACTAAAGGAGAGAACACAACTAAACATGTCAGGGAAACAGGAGATCTCAACTACAAAGAAAAATGAAGACCTCTTGTTTATATTGGTTGCTTAAAACATTACATAGCTCTTGAGATACCATATTTCCTACATTAGATTCAAGTGAGTTATGAACTCCCATTTTCACCCCATATACAGATTGCACAATCACATTGTTTACACATCCACATTTTTACAAAATGCCATATTAGTAACTGTTGTATTCTGCTACCTTTTCTAGCCTCTACTATCGCCCCTCTCCTGCCCTCCCATCTTCTCTCTCTATCCCATCTGCTGTAATTTAACGCTTGGGAATTCTGAACCACACTTTAAACTCACTCTCCTCCCCTTTATCCCTTCTGTCAAATTACTCATCATCTTCTTCTATTTCTCCTCCTCCTTATACCTTTAATTCATTCATCATACACTCATGCATTGGTTCATTCATTCCTTTCACATATGGTGTTGGGGATCCAACTCAGGACCTTTGAAAGTGTGAAGCCAGCACTCTAGTGCTGAGCCAAAACCCCAGCACCTGTCTTTTTGATTTTATGACTGTTTGTATGAAATTCAGAATCGCATTCTGCTATGGTTTACTGATATGTGGATTGACCTAGTCCTTGTTTTCTGGGAGACTTTTGGAAAATATACATGAATTATTAGGAGATTGAAATGAAGAAACAAAGAGGAAATTCCCCAATTTCTTATTCTTAGAGTCCATACTCTGACTCTGCCTACCTACTGTAAAAACTTTTAAACCCTTACTCCCCATTTCTATATCATTGCCAACAAGTGAACATTCACTGCCCTACAACAAACCAGAGAACTCACATTGAACAATGTTTCCCCAGTAGAGACCAAGACACAATACTTATTAAAAAAAATACCCTAGTTATGAGTTAGTAGGTAAAGCTTTATTTGAGTGTTAAACGTGCTCTAATTATGCGTTTGTGTGTTTGTTGATGTGTGTGGTGTGTGGGTGTGTGTACTTGTGTGTGAAACAAGCACTGAGGTGTAAAATAAATGCAGGATTGCAACGGCCTTCTTAAAAATAAGAAGCAACTTTATCACATTTGAAGGCCAGGGAAGAATCTGCCTGATACTTAACCTACAATTACTTGAAATGTGAAAAATTCAGGCCTCGAAAAACAAAGCCAACATACATACTGAATCTAATCAGTCTGTCTCACCTGTTTTCTTATCACTCCTTTCAATAAACCTAAATTGCCAGCATAAAACATCAGTTGTTCTAAACGAGTGGACGGATGTCCCCTGTCATGGGCTGTGTAAAACACATGGACGATCCGGCACTGATTGTTATCTAGAATGACTTCTGCCTGAACTACTATTGGAGAATTGTTGCTGATATACTGCGGTTCTTATACCAGTAAACTGGAATGAAGGTAATTTCAGGCTGCAAAGGAATAAATTGATTTTACTAACTGGTTTTTGGAAAACACTGCCATGAAAAATTATCAATATGTTCATAAAGGCAACTACATGTCTCTTCACAAGGGTTTTACTTAATGGGGGAGGTGGTGAGGTCTGGATATAACTGAACTGTCCATTAGTAGGTAGAACAATATCATGGGAATCAGAGTGCACATTCCGGTTTGACCTCAATCTAGGTAACATGGATTCATCTCTGTGTAATAGGCCTGCTTCTGAAAAACACAATGTAGAGCTCCAAAAGCAGAACGATACTTTCAGAATACCATGTTATGTTTGTAAATAGACAGACAGATAGATATACAGAAATCAAAAATCTGAAAACGGTCTGGAAGTGTACATTTCTATAACTTACAATGTCAGTAGTGGGGGATTAATAGCAGATCAAGAAGACTGTATCTGCATGAGAAATGGTTCAATTTTTGAAAGAGTTTTTTAAATGAAAATGGACAAAAAATTTAAAGGGTTACAGTAAGTGTTGAGGAGTGACTTGGCAAAAGGAGCACAGAGGTGAGAAAGAATTAAGTAGAGTTCAATAGAACCAGGTATAATTTCTGTACACATGACTCCATGAACAGGAGCAAAGGGGACACTTAAAGAAATCATAGGACTAAGGAGAGATCAGGATTAGGAGGGTTTGTACTAGTCTAGAAATGCTGACCTGAAAACCAACTAAAGTTTCAACTCCTTCTTTTGAGGAACATTAGCTGTGCCGTGCTTTTCAAAAATGACTTGTCATAACTGATTGATGCCCATTATAGCAACTCTTCTGAAATTACGTTGAAAGTAGACTAATGTGAGAGTTTCTCTTTAGAGAGAATTCAAATTACTTGCATAGGAAGTGGCAACAGGTCTGGGGAGGTTGTAG
Source organism: Callospermophilus lateralis (assembly GCF_048772815.1). Classification (NCBI taxonomy): domain Eukaryota; kingdom Metazoa; phylum Chordata; class Mammalia; order Rodentia; family Sciuridae; genus Callospermophilus; species Callospermophilus lateralis. The sequence continues at coordinate 1,464,911 of NW_027513711.1, forward strand.
CTCAGTGGCAGTGACCTTGCCTAGCTTGGGGCTGGCCTGCCATGGACTTTCACCCCAAACACTTGCAAGAAAAGAAAAGGGAGGGAAGGGAGAGAGAAAGTTGGAGAGGGAGGAAGGCAAAGTTGGAGGGATGGATGGTGGTACAAAAGAAGGAAGAAGAAAAGGAGAAAAACCAGGAAGGGGGGAAGGAAGCAAGGAAGGTAGGAAATAGGGAGAGCACAAGGGCAGAAAAAGGACTGAGTCACTCAAACAAAAGGCAAGGGACACAAAGGCCAATATAGGCCACAAAAGCTGTTTGAACGGTTTAGTCAGCTTTAGAATTTGAGTGACATCACACTGAATGTTATTATGACTGGATGGAATCTTCCTACTAACCCCGCCTTGGCCTGGCCTAAACCAAATCAAGGGGTGGGTGGCATGGAGAGGAATTCTCTCTGGCTGGAGTGGGAGGGACCTAAACATGTGGCACTTGAGGATGCACTGGGTAGGGAAGGGGACAAGACCCCCCTGATGGGCAGTTGAGACAACAAGGCTCCTGGGAGCCCCTGATCATGGCTCCCACCGCCATACGCACACCACCCACCATACGCTCAGCCCCTGAAGGGGCTCACAGTGGTCTGCTCCGTTGCCTGGTGCAGGTTGGAGTTCCTGACCAAACACCTGAGTGTCCACAGCCTGTGTTGGCCTGCCTGGGCAGGCTGTGGTTGTGGTGGCAAGAGCCAAAGCTGTCTTGGCGTGATGGAGGAGCCAAGGGCTGCCTCTCAGCCATACTAGTGGGTGGTTCAGGAAGAAGCACCCAGGGTTGTGGCAGCAATGTCCGAAGACATGAAGCCAGGCCATCTTCCTTCTGGCTTTCCTTGGGAGTTGATGATGTGTACAGCTCTTGGATTTTTTGCTGTTCTCTCACTTTTCTGGAGAGCTTTTCAGTCGGTTAGTAGCAGGCTTTACGTGGGAAGAGAAAAAAGGCTGGCTCTAAATCTTGCTGGACTTATTGAGGCAAAATGTGGACTTCTTGATAAAGTGAGCCTTGTTGAAAAAGAACATAAAGGCTTAGACTCATCTTTCAAGGATTGCAGGTTTGAGAAGGGTTCAAGGGAAGCACAACAGCTGGAGGCAACCTACGAAAAGCTGCATAGGTCTGAATCCAGCCATGGCGTTGAAATGCTCTTTCTAGAAGAAGAGCTCAAAGCACAGAAGGCTAAACATGGTCAACAAGATGAAACGATGGCGCATCTATCAAGAGGGATACAGTCCCTCCAAGGTGAATCTGAATCCCTCAGATCACAAATAGCTGAAGCCAAAACAAACTGGAGACTCTTTCAAGTGAATGAGGAAGAACTGAAGCTGGCAATCAAAGAGGTTTTGAATGAAGGATCCCTACTTCCGCAAACGCAGAGACCAACAATACAAGGAGAAGCTGAAGCACAGAGGGAACAAGGAGGTGTCCAATATAAAGCAAAAATCATATTAGAGGACTCTAAAGTAGCTGGAGAACAAGTTCTAAGGGACACCGAAAATCACATGGAGTCTCTGAGTGAATGCTTGCTGAAGACGAAGGATAGATCTTCTCCAAGCCTGGGAGCCCAAAGGGATGGTGGTCACCTGGAACTGGGAAAGACGAGTGAACCCGAAATTGGTGCTCACTTGGAGGATGAGTCCAAAGGAGCTTTGAGGAACCTGGTTTATGGTGATAAGCTAAAGGCCTCCTTAGAAATCTTGGAAGGAGGAAGAAATCAAAAATGTACTTTCTCATCTGAAGTGGAGAAAACCACGGAAGACCTTACAGAACACCTTAAAAGTCGGCAGACTGAACAGGCATCCTTGCAGTCAGAAAATGCACAGCTGCAAAGTGAGAATGAGACCCTACAGAAGAACTTGAAAGTCATGATGGAACGCTATCAAGAAAATACGATGAAACTGCACAGGAAATTAAGAGTGGAGGAAAACTACCGTGTGGAGCAAGAGGAGAAACTTTCCAAAGTCGAAGAAAAGATGAGCCATACAATAAAAGAGCTGGAGACCTACAGAAAGAGAGCCCAATATCTTGAAGAACAATTGCAGAGTACCATTCATTCCTGTCTGGGGAAGATTATTTCCTCTGAGAAAGAAGCACATGCCAGTGAGTTGGCAGCTCGGATTGCTGAAAGAAACCTCAGCTATTTCAGGAAACAAAATGCACGCAACAGACAAAAATTAACGGAGAAGGAGCTGAGATTTGAACTTGTAGGAAAAGATCCCTATGATGCACTGGATGTTTCCAACTCAGCAATGGGCAGAAAGCCTTCTCCAAATGGGCCCTCACCAATAGGTCACCCTTCATCTGAAAGGAGACCTCCTCATTTTGAAAAGAGTGGTCCACTCACACTCTCAACTTTCACTCCAGTGGGAGGAGGAAGAGGGTCAAGGGGCCCTGGAGAATCCTCTGGACCATGCGACTAGCAGTAAAGGAAGAGAATCCAGCTGTCATAAGTTCACCGATTTTCAGAGAGCACCTTCTCAGACTGGGCCCCTCTCTCCTCCAGGGGAACAGGCCAGCAGGCTGATGATCCCTCCGCCAGGCCAACCATATTCTTCTGATGCACGTCTTCCTCTACAAAGGCAAGATAGGTTTTACTCAAATTGTGGTAGAGCATCGGGACCAGCAGAACACAGAATTCCTAATATGCCTCCTTTGGACTCTGATGTGCCTGATTCACCTCTCCATGCTGAAAACCAAGCAACTGGCTCTGGCTCTGTGTTGGCACCTTTCCCTCCAGTCAGAGGTGCCTTGTTTCCAGTTGACCCAAGGAGTCAGTTCCTGAGAAGAGGACCTTTTTGTTTCCTCCGCCTCTCCCAGGAAACTTGTCTGGGAACCTGGAGATTATTTTCCACCTGACCCGCCACCCACTCCATTTCCAATGTGATGTGTCTATGCAGGGAGGGGGTTTTCCTCACAATCTTCCCCCAACAGCTGGAATTCAGCCCTCTACACCCCCATTCTGAAAGTACAAGTGAGTTCCCTGAAGGGTTCCTTCCACCTGCAAATGAGCCTGTTACTCAACATCCAGAACCAAACAAGAAACCTCATGCTGTTGCTCTCTCTTCAAATGTAATTTGACTTATCTCTCATTTTTAGTTTTTAAGTAACTGCTTTTACTTCAGTAATTGACTATACTTTGGCTCCAATTGAAGCTCAATGAAACAATAATTCTTAAGATAGTATTTTGTAAATAAAGATGGTTTACGTAGGAATCTTCTGAGTAAATTGTTCCTATTTTATTTTATTCCAGAGAACAGCATTTAATCTGATGAAGCCACTGTTACATAAACAAGAATGGGAGTTCTAGGTACTTGTAATCTAGCTGATGGAAATATCTTTTAAACTCCCAAAAAAGAAGTGCATTTAGTATGACTGTAGCAAATGTAAAGTGACTTTAGGCTTAATGAAGAATTGTCACTGATTTACAGACTGGTTGGGCATTTCAGCCAGTTTTTCCATATCAGAATAACTAGAGCATGGGAGGACTAAAGGAGAGAACACAACTAAACATGTCAGGGAAACAGGAGATCTCAACTACAAAGAAAAATGAAGACCTCTTGTTTATATTGGTTGCTTAAAACATTACATAGCTCTTGAGATACCATATTTCCTACATTAGATTCAAGTGAGTTATGAACTCCCATTTTCACCCCATATACAGATTGCACAATCACATTGTTTACACATCCACATTTTTACAAAATGCCATATTAGTAACTGTTGTATTCTGCTACCTTTTCTAGCCTCTACTATCGCCCCTCTCCTGCCCTCCCATCTTCTCTCTCTATCCCATCTGCTGTAATTTAACGCTTGGGAATTCTGAACCACACTTTAAACTCACTCTCCTCCCCTTTATCCCTTCTGTCAAATTACTCATCATCTTCTTCTATTTCTCCTCCTCCTTATACCTTTAATTCATTCATCATACACTCATGCATTGGTTCATTCATTCCTTTCACATATGGTGTTGGGGATCCAACTCAGGACCTTTGAAAGTGTGAAGCCAGCACTCTAGTGCTGAGCCAAAACCCCAGCACCTGTCTTTTTGATTTTATGACTGTTTGTATGAAATTCAGAATCGCATTCTGCTATGGTTTACTGATATGTGGATTGACCTAGTCCTTGTGTTCTGGGAGACTTTTGGAAAATAAACATGAATTATTAGGAGATTGAAATGAAGAAACAAAGAGGAAATTCCCCAATTTCTTATTCTTAGAGTCCATACTCTGACTCTGCCTACCTACTGTAAAAACTTTTAAACCCTTACTCCCCATTTCTATATCATTGCCAAGAAGTGAACATTCACTGCCCTACAACAAACCAGAGAACTCACATTGAACAATGTTTCCCCAGTAGAGACCAAGACACAATACTTATTAAAAAAAATACCCTAGTTATGAGTTAGTAGGTAAAGCTTTATTTGAGTGTTAAACGTGCTCTAATTATGCGTTTGTGTTTGTTGATGTGTGTGGTGTGTGGGTGTGTGTGCTTGTGTGTGAAACAAGCACTGAGGTGTAAAATAAATGCAGGATTGCAACGGCCTTCTTAAAAATAAGAAGCAACTTTATCACATTTGAAGCCCAGGGAAGAATCTGCCTGATACTTAACCTACAATTACTTGAAATGTGAAAAATTCAGGCCTCGAAAAACAAAGCCAACATACATACTGAATCTAATCAGTCTGTCTCACCTGTTTTCTAATCACTCCTTTCAATAAACCTAAATTGCCAGCATAAAACATCAGTTGTTCTAAATGAGTGGACGGATGTCCCCTGTCACTGGCTGTGTAAAACACATGGACGATCCGGCACTGATTGTTATCTAGAATGACTTCTGCCTGAACTACTATTGGAGAATTGTTGCTGATATACTGCGGTTCTTATACCAGTAAACTGGAATGAAGGTAATTTCAGGCTGCAAAGGAATAAATTGATTTTACTAACTGGTTTTTGGAAAACACTGCCATGAAATATTATCAATATGTTCATAAAGGCAACTACATGTCTCTTCACAAGGGTTTTACTTAATGGGGGAGGTGGTGAGGTCTGGATATAACTGAACTGTCCATTAGTAGGTAGAACAATATCATGGGAATCAGAGTGCACATTCCGGTTTGACCTCAATCTAGGTAACATGGATTCATCTCTGTGTAATAGGCCTGCTTCTGAAAAACACAATGTAGAGCTCCAAAAGCAGAACGATACTTTCAGAATACCATGTTATGTTTGTAAATAGACAGACAGATAGATATACAGAAATCAAAAATCTGAAAACGGTCTGGAAGTGTACATTTCTATAACTTACAATGTCAGTAGTGGGGGATTAATAGCAGATCAAGAAGACTGTATCTGCATGAGAAATGGTTCAATTTTTGAAAGAGTTTTTTAAATGAAAATGGACAAAAAATTTAAAGGGTTACAGTAAGTGTTGAGGAGTGACTTGGCAAAAGGAGCACAGAGGTGAGAAAGAATTAAGTAGAGTTCAATAGAACCAGGTATAATTTCTGTACACATGACTCCATGAACAGGAGCAAAGGGGACACTTAAAGAAATCATAGGACTAAGGAGAGATCAGGATTAGGAGGGTTTGTACTAGTCTAGAAATGCTGACCTGAAAACCAACTAAAGTTTCAACTCCTTCTTTTGAGGAACATTAGCTGTGCCGTGCTTTTCAAAAATGACTTGTCATAACTGATTGATGCCCATTATAGCAACTCTTCTGAAATTACGTTGAAAGTAGACTAATGTGAGAGTTTCTCTTTAGAGAGAATTCAAATTACTTGCATAGGAAGTGGCAACAGGTCTGGGGAGGTTGTAGCTCAGTGGCAGTGACCTTGCCTAGCTTGGGGCTGGCCTGCCATGGACTTTCACCCCAAACACTTGCAAGAAAAGAAAAGGGAGGGAAGGGAGAGAGAAAGTTGGAGAGGGAGGAAGGCAAAGTTGGAGGGATGGATGGAGGTACAAAAGAAGGAAGAAGAAAAGGAGAAAAACCAGGAAGGGGGGAAGGAAGCAAGGAAGGTAGGAAATAGGGAGAGCACAAGGGCAGAAAAAGGACTGAGTCACTCAAACAAAAGGCAAGGGACACAAAGGCCAATATAGGCCACAAAAGCTGTTTGAACGGTTTAGTCAGCTTTAGAATTTGAGTGACATCACACTGAATGTTATTATGACTGGATGGAATCTTCCTACTAACCCCGCCTTGGCCTGGCCTAAACCAAATCAAGGGGTGGGTGGCATGGAGAGGAATTCTCTCTGGCTGGAGTGGGAGGGACCTAAACATGTGGCACTTGAGGATGCACTGGGTAGGGAAGGGGACAAGACCCCCCTGATGGGCAGTTGAGACAACAAGGCTCCTGGGAGCCCCTGATCATGGCTCCCACCGCCATACGCACACCACCCACCATACGCTCAGCCCCTGAAGGGGCTCACAGTGGTCTGCTCCGTTGCCTGGTGCAGGTTGGAGTTCCTGACCAAACACCTGAGTGTCCACAGCCTGTGTTGGCCTGCCTGGGCAGGCTGTGGTTGTGGTGGCAAGAGCCAAAGCTGTCTTGGCGTGATGGAGGAGCCAAGGGCTGCCTCTCAGCCATACTAGTGGGTGGTTCTGGAAGAAGCACCCAGGGTTGTGGCAGCAATGTCCGAAGACATGAAGCCAGGCCATCTTCCTTCTGGCTTTCCTTGGGAGTTGATGATGTGTACAGCTCTTGGATTTTTTGCTGTTCTCTCACTTTTCTGGAGAGCTTTTCAGTCGGTTAGTAGCAGGCTTTACGTGGGAAGAGAAAAAAGGCTGGCTCTAAATCTTGCTGGACTTATTGAGGCAAAATGTGGACTTCTTGATAAAGTGAGCCTTGTTGAAAAAGAACATAAAGGCTTAGACTCATCTTTCAAGGATTGCAGGTTTGAGAAGGGTTCAAGGGAAGCACAACAGCTGGAGGCAACCTACGAAAAGCTGCATAGGTCTGAATCCAGCCATGGCGTTGAAATGCTCTTTCTAGAAGAAGAGCTCAAAGCACAGAAGGCTAAACATGGTCAACAAGATGAAACGATGGCGCATCTATCAAGAGGGATACAGTCCCTCCAAGGTGAATCTGAATCCCTCAGATCACAAATAGCTGAAGCCAAAACAAACTGGAGACTCTTTCAAGTGAATGAGGAAGAACTGAAGCTGGCAATCAAAGAGGTTTTGAATGAAGGATCCCTACTTCCGCAAACGCAGAGACCAACAATACAAGGAGAAGCTGAAGCACAGAGGGAACAAGGAGGTGTCCAATATAAAGCAAAAATCATATTAGAGGACTCTAAAGTAGCTGGAGAACAAGTTCTAAGGGACACCGAAAATCACATGGAGTCTCTGAGTGAATGCTTGCTGAAGACGAAGGATAGATCTTCTCCAAGCCTGGGAGCCCAAAGGGATGGTGGTCACCTGGAACTGGGAAAGACGAGTGAACCCGAAATTGGTGCTCACTTGGAGGATGAGTCCAAAGGAGCTTTGAGGAACCTGGTTTATGGTGATAAGCTAAAGGCCTCCTTAGAAATCTTGGAAGGAGGAAGAAATCAAAAATGTACTTTCTCATCTGAAGTGCAGAAAACCACGGAAGACCTTACAGAACACCTTAAAAGTCGGCAGACTGAACAGGCATCCTTGCAGTCAGAAAATGCACAGCTGCAAAGTGAGAATGAGACCCTACAGAAGAACTTGAAAGTCATGATGGAACGCTATCAAGAAAATACGATGAAACTGCACAGGAAATTAAGAGTGGAGGAAAACTACCGTGTGGAGCAAGAGGAGAAACTTTCCAAAGTCGAAGAAAAGATGAGCCATACAATAAAAGAGCTGGAGACCTACAGAAAGAGAGCCCAATATCTTGAAGAACAATTGCAGAGTACCATTCATTCCTGTCTGGGGAAGATTATTTCCTCTGAGAAAGAAGCACATGCCAGTGAGTTGGCAGCTCGGATTGCTGAAAGAAACCTCAGCTATTTCAGGAAACAAAATGCACGCAACAGACAAAAATTAACGGAGAAGGAGCTGAGATTTGAACTTGTAGGAAAAGATCCCTATGATGCACTGGATGTTTCCAACTCAGCAATGGGCAGAAAGCCTTCTCCAAATGGGCCCTCACCAATAGGTCACCCTTCATCTGAAAGGAGACCTCCTCATTTTGAAAAGAGTGGTCCACTCACACTCTCAACTTTCACTCCAGTGGGAGGAGGAAGAGGGTCAAGGGGCCCTGGAGAATCCTCTGGACCATGCGACTAGCAGTAAAGGAAGAGAATCCAGCTGTCATAAGTTCACCGATTTTCAGAGAGCACCTTCTCAGACTGGGCCCCTCTCTCCTCCAGGGGAACAGGCCAGCAGGCTGATGATCCCTCCGCCAGGCCAACCATATTCTTCTGATGCACGTCTTCCTCTACAAAGGCAAGATAGGTTTTACTCAAATTGTGGTAGAGCATCGGGACCAGCAGAACACAGAATTCCTAATATGCCTCCTTTGGACTCTGATGTGCCTGATTCACCTCTCCATGCTGAAAACCAAGCAACTGGCTCTGGCTCTGTGTTGGCACCTTTCCCTCCAGACAGAGGTGCCTTGTTTCCAGTTGACCCAAGGAGTCAGTTCCTGAGAAGAGGACCTTATTGTTTCCTCCGCCTCTCCCAGGAAACTTGTCTGGGAACCTGGAGATTATTTTCCACCTGACCCGCCACCCACTCCATTTCCAATGTGATGTGTCTATGCAGGGAGGGGGTTTTCCTCACAATCTTCCCCCAACAGCTGGAATTCAGCCCTCTACACCCCCATTCTGAAAGTACAAGTGAGTTCCCTGAAGGGTTCCTTCCACCTGCAAATGAGCCTGTTACTCAACATCCAGAACCAAACAAGAAACCTCATGCTGTTGCTCTCTCTTCAAATGTAATTTGACTTATCTCTCATTTTTAGTTTTTAAGTAACTGCTTTTACTTCAGTAATTGACTATACTTTGGCTCCAATTGAAGCTCAATGAAACAATAATTCTTAAGATAGTATTTTGTAAATAAAGATGGTTTACGTAGGAATCTTCTGAGTAAATTGTTCCTATTTTATTTTATTCCAGAGAACAGCATTTAATCTGATGAAGCCACTCTTACATAAACAAGAATGGGAGTTCTAGGTACTTGTAATCTAGCTGATGGAAATATCTTTTAAACTCCCAAAAAAGAAGTGCATTTAGTATGACTGTAGCAAATGTAAAGTGACTTTAGGCTTAATGAAGAATTGTCACTGATTTACAGACTGGTTGGGCATTTCAGCCAGTTTTTCCATATCAGAATAACTAGAGCATGGGAGGACTAAAGGAGAGAACACAACTAAACATGTCAGGGAAACAGGAGATCTCAACTACAAAGAAAAATGAAGACCTCTTGTTTATATTGGTTGCTTAAAACATTACATAGCTCTTGAGATACCATATTTCCTACATTAGATTCAAGTGAGTTATGAACTCCCATTTTCACCCCATATACAGATTGCACAATCACATTGTTTACACATCCACATTTTTACAAAATGCCATATTAGTAACTGTTGTATTCTGCTACCTTTTCTAGCCTCTACTATCGCCCCTCTCCTGCCCTCCCATCTTCTCTCTCTATCCCATCTGCTGTAATTTAACGCTTGGGAATTCTGAACCACACTTTAAACTCACTCTCCTCCCCTTTATCCCTTCTGTCAAATTACTCATCATCTTCTTCTATTTCTCCTCCTCCTTATACCTTTAATTCATTCATCATACACTCATGCATTGGTTCATTCATTCCTTTCACATATGGTGTTGGGGATCCAACTCAGGACCTTTGAAAGTGTGAAGCCAGCACTCTAGTGCTGAGCCAAAACCCCAGCACCTGTCTTTTTGATTTTATGACTGTTTGTATGAAATTCAGAATCGCATTCTGCTATGGTTTACTGATATGTGGATTGACCTAGTCCTTGTGTTCTGGGAGACTTTTGGAAAATATACATGAATTATTAGGAGATTGAAATGAAGAAACAAAGAGGAAATTCCCCAATTTCTTATTCTTAGAGTCCATACTCTGACTCTGCCTACCTACTGTAAAAACTTTTAAACCCTTACTCCCCATTTCTATATCATTGCCAACAAGTGAACATTCACTGCCCTACAACAAACCAGAGAACTCACATTGAACAATGTTTCCCCAGTAGAGACCAAGACACAATACTTATTAAAAAAAATACCCTAGTTATGAGTTAGTAGGTAAAGCTTTATTTGAGTGTTAAACGTGCTCTAATTATGCGTTTGTGTTTGTTGATGTGTGTGGTGTGTGGGTGTGTGTGCTTGTGTGTGAAACAAGCACTGAGGTGTAAAATAAATGCAGGATTGCAACGGCCTTCTTAAAAATAAGAAGCAACTTTATCACATTTGAAGCCCAGGGAAGAATCTGCCTGATACTTAACCTACAATTACTTGAAATGTGAAAAATTCAGGCCTCGAAAAACAAAGCCAACATACATACTGAATCTAATCAGTCTGTCTCACCTGTTTTCTTATCACTCCTTTCAATAAACCTAAATTGCCAGCATAAAACATCAGTTGTTCTAAACGAGTGGACGAATGTCCCCTGTCATGGGCTGTGTAAAACACATGGACGATCCGGCACTGATTGTTATCTAGAATGACTTCTGCCTGAACTACTATTGGAGAATTGTTGCTGATATACTGCGGTTCTTATACCAGTAAACTGGAATGAAGGTAATTTCAGGCTGCAAAGGAATAAATTGATTTTACTAACTGGTTTTTGGAAAACACTGCCATGAAATATTATCAATATGTTCATAAAGGCAACTACATGTCTCTTCACAAGGGTTTTACTTAATGGGGGAGGTGGTGAGGTCTGGATATAACTGAACTGTCCATTAGTAGGTAGAACAATATCATGGGAATCAGAGTGCACATTCCGGTTTGACCTCAATCTAGGTAACATGGATTCATCTCTGTGTAATAGGCCTGCTTCTGAAAAACACAATGTAGAGCTCCAAAAGCAGAACGATACTTTCAGAATACCATGTTATGTTTGTAAATAGACAGACAGATAGATATACAGAAATCAAAAATCTGAAAACGGTCTGGAAGTGTACATTTCTATAACTTACAATGTCAGTAGTGGGGGATTAATAGCAGATCAAGAAGACTGTATCTGCATGAGAAATGGTTCAATTTTTGAAAGAGTTTTTTAAATGAAAATGGACAAAAATTTAAAGGGTTACAGTAAGTGTTGAGGAGTGACTTGGCAAAAGGAGCACAGAGGTGAGAAAGAATTAAGTAGAGTTCAATAGAACCAGGTATAATTTCTGTACACATGACTCCATGAACAGGAGCAAAGGGGACACTTAAAGAAATCATAGGACTAAGGAGAGATCAGGATTAGGAGGGTTTGTACTAGTCTAGAAATGCTGACCTGAAAACCAACTAAAGTTTCAACTCCTTCTTTTGAGGAACATTAGCTGTGCCGTGCTTTTCAAAAATGACTTGTCATAACTGATTGATGCCCATTATAGCAACTCTTCTGAAATTACGTTGAAAGTAGACTAATGTGAGAGTTTCTCTTTAGAGAGAATTCAAATTACTTGCATAGGAAGTGGCAACAGGTCTGGGGATGTTGTAGCTCAGTGGCAGTGACCTTGCCTAGCTTGGGGCTGGCCTGCCATGGACTTTCACCCCAAACACTTGCAAGAAAAGAAAAGGGAGGGAAGGGAGAGAGAAAGTTGGAAGGGAAGAAGGCAAAGTTGGAGGGATGGATGGAGGTACAAAAGAAGGAAGAAGAAAAGGAGAAAAACCAGGAAGGGGGGAAGGAAGCAAGGAAGGTAGGAAATAGGGAGAGCACAAGGGAAGAAAAAGGACTGAGTCACTCAAACAAAAGGCAAGGGACACAAAGACCATTATAGGCCACAAACTCTGTTTGAACAGTTTAGTCAGCTTGAGAATTTAAGTGACATCAAACTGAATGTTATTATGTCTGGATGGAATCTTCCTTCTAACCTCGCCTTGGCCTGGACTCAACCAAATCAAGGGGTGTGTGGAATGGAGAATAATTCTCTCTGGCTGGAGTGGGAGGGACCTAAACATGTGGCACTTGAGGATGCACTGGGTAGGGAAGGGGACAAGACTCCCCTGATGGGCAGTTGAGACAACAAGGCTCGTGGGAGCTCCTGATCATGGCTCCCACCGCAATACGCACACCACCCACCATACGCTCAGCCCCTGAAGGGGCTCACAGTGGTCTGCTCCGTTGCCTGGTGCAGGTTGGAGTTCCTGACCAAACACCTGAGTGTCCACAGCCTGTGTTGGCCTGCCTGGGCAGGCTGTGGTTGTGGTGGCAAGAGCCAAAGCTGTCTTGGCGTGATGGAGGAGCCAAGGGCTGCCTCTCAGCCATACTAGTGGGTGGTTCTGGAAGAAGCACCCAGGGTTGTGGCAGCGTTGTCCGAAGACATGAAGCCAGGCCATCTTCCTTCTGGCTTTCCTTGGGAGTTGATGATGTGTACAGCTCTTGGATTTTTTGCTGTTCTCTCACTTTTCTGGAGAGCTTTTCAGTCGGTTAGTAGCAGGCTTTACGTGGGAAGAGAAAAAAGGCTGGCTCTAAATCTTGCTGGACTTATTGAGGCAAAATGTGGACTTCTTGATAAAGTGAGCCTTGTTGAAAAAGAACATAAAGGCTTAGACTCATCTTTCAAGGATTGCAGGTTTGAGAAGGGTTCAAGGGAAGCACAACAGCTGGAGGCAACCTACGAAAAGCTGCAAAGGTCCGAATCCAGCCATGGCGTTGAAATGCTCTTTCTAGAAGAAGAGCTCAAAGCACAGAAGGCTAAACATGGTCAACAGGATGAAACGATGGCGCATCTATCAAGAGGGATACAGTCCCTCCAAGGTGAATCTGAATCCCTCAGATCACAAATAGCTGAAGCCAAAACAAACTGGAGACTCTTTCAAGTGAATGAGGAAGAACTGAAGCTGGCAATCAAAGAGATTTTGAATGAAGGATCCCTACTTCCGCAAACGCAGAGACCAACAATACAAGGAGAAGCTGAAGCACAGAGGGAACAAGGAGGTGTCCAATATAAAGCAAAAATTATATTAGAGGACTCTAAAGTAGCTGGAGAACAAGTTCTAAGGGACGCCGAAAATCACATGGAGTCTCTGAGTGAATGCTTGCTGAAGACGAAGGATAGATCTTCTCCAAGCCTGGGAGCCCAAAGGGATGGTGGTCACCTGGAACTGGGAAAGACGAGTGAACCCGAAATTGGTGCTCACTTGGAGGATGAGTCCAAAGGAGCTTTGAGGAACCTGGTTTATGGTGATAAGCTAAAGGCCTCCTTAGAAATCTTGGAAGGAGGAAGAAATAAAAAATGTACTTTCTCAACTGAAGTCGAGAAAACCACGGAAGACCTTACAGAACACCGTAAAAGTCTGCAGACTGAACAGGCATCCTTGCAGTCAGAAAATGCACAGCTGCAAAGTGAGAATGAGACCCTACAGAAGAACTTGAAAGTCATGATGGAACGCTATCAAGAAAATACGATGAAACTGCACAGGAAATTAAGAGTGGAGGAAAACTACCGTGTGGAGCAAGAGGAGAAACTTTCCAAAGTCGAAGAAAAGATGAGCCATACAATAAAAGAGCTGGAGACCTACAGAAAGAGAGCCCAATATCTTGAAGAACAATTGCAGAGTACCATTCATTCCTGTCTGGGGAAGATTATTTCCTCTGAGAAAGAAGCACATGCCAGTGAGTTGGCAGCTCGGATTGCTGAAAGAAACCTCAGCTATTTCAGGAAACAAAATGCACGCAACAGACAAAAATTAACTGAGAAGGAGCTGAGATTTGAACTTGTAGGAAAAGATCCCTATGATGCACTGGATGTTTCCAACTCAGCAGTGGGCAGAAAGCCTTCTCCAAATGGGCCCTCACCAATAGGTCACCCTTCATCTGAAAGGAGGCCTCCTCATTTTGAAAAGAGTGGTCCACTCACACTCTCACGTTTCACTCCAGTGGGAGGGGGAAGAGGGTCAAGGGGCCCTGGAGAATCCTCTGGACCATGCGACTAGCACTAAAGGAAGGAATCCAGCTGTCATAAGTTCACCGATTTTCAGAGAGCACCTTCTCAGACTGGGCCCCTCTCTCCTCCAGGGGAACAGGCCAGCAGGCTGATGATCCCTCCGCCAGGCCAACCATATTCTTCTGATGCACGTCTTCCTCTACAAAGTCAAGATAGGTTTTACTCAAATTGTGGTAGAGCATCGGGACAAGCAGAACACAGAATTCCTAATATGCCTCCTTTGGACTCTGATGTGCCTGATTCACCTCTCCATGCTGAAAACCAAGCAACTGGCTCTGGCTCTGTGTTGGCACCTTTCCCTCCAGTCACAGGTGCCTTGTTTTCAGTTGACCCAAGGAGTCAGTTCCTGAGAAGAGGACCTTTTTTTTCCTCCACCTCTCCCAGGAAACTTGTCTGGGAACCTGGAGATTATTTTCCACCTGACCCGCCACCCACTCCATTTCCAATGTGATGTGTCTATGCAGGGAGGGGGTTTTCCTCACAATCTTCCCCCAACAGCTGGAATTCAGCCATCTACACCCCCATTCTGAAAGTACAAGTGAGTTCCCTGAAGGGTTCCTTCCACCTGCAAATGAGCCTGTTACTCAACATCCAGAACCAAACAAGAAACCTCATGCTGTTGCTGTCTCTTCAAATGTAATTTGACTTATCTCTCATTTTTAGTTTTTAAGTAACTGCTTTTACTTCAGTAATTGACTATACTTTGGCTCCAATTGAAGCTCAATGAAACAATAATTCTTAAGATAGTATTTTGTAAATAAAGATGGTTTTCGTAGGAATCTTCTGAGTAAATTGTTCCTATTTTATTTTATCCCAGAGAACAGCATTTAATCTGATGAAGCCACTCTTACATAAACAAGAATGGGAGTTCTAGGTACTTGTAATCTAGCTGATGCAAATATCTTTTAAACTCCCAAAAAAGAAGTGCATTTAGTATGACTGTAGCAAATGTAAAGTGACTTTAGGCTTAATGAAGAATTGTCACTGATTTACAGACTGGTTGGGCATTTCAGCCAGTTTTTCCATATCAGAATAACTAGAGCATGGGAGGACTAAAGGAGAGAACACAACTAAACATGTCAGGGAAACAGGAGATCTCAACTACAAAGAAAAAAGAAGACCTCTTGTTTATATTGGTTGCTTAAAACATTACATAGCTCTTGAGATACCATATTTCCTACATTAGATTCAAGTGAGTTATGAACTCCCATTCTCACCCCATATACAGATTGCACAATCACATTGTTTACACCTCCACATTTTTACAAAATGCCATATTAGTAACTGTTGTATTCTGCTACCTTTTCTAGCCTCTACTATCCCCCCTCTCCTGCCCTCCCATCTTCTCTCTCTATCCCATCTGCTGTAATTTAACGCTTGGGAATTGGAATCCACACTTTAAACTCACTCTCCTCCCCTTTTTCCCTTCTGTCAAATTACTCATCATCTTCTTCTATTTCTCCTCCTCCTTATACCTTTAATTCATTCATCATACACTCATGCATTGGATCATTCATTCCTTTCACATAAGGTGTTGGGGATCCAACTCAGGACCTTTTAAAGTGTGAAGCCAGCACTCTAGTGCTGTTCCAAAACCCCAGCACCTGTCTTGTTGATTTTATGACTGTTTGTATGAAATTCAGAATCGCATTCTGCTATGGTTTACTGATATGTGGATTGACCTAATCCTTGTTTTCTGGGAGACTTTTGGAAAATATACATGAATTATTAGGAGATTGAAATGAAGAAACAAAGAGGAAATTCCCCAATTTCTTATTCTTAGAGTCCATACTCTGACTCTGCCTACCTACTGTAAAAACTTTAAACACTTACGCCCCATTTCTATATCATTGCCAACAAGTGAACATTCACTGCCCTACAACAAACCAGAGAACTCACATTGAACAATGTTTCCCCAGTAGAGACCAAGACACAATACTTATTAAAAAAAATACCCTAGTTATGAGTTAGTAGGTAAAGCTTTATTTGAGTGTTAAATGTGCTCTAATTATGTGTTTGTGTGTTTGTTGATGTGTGTGGTGTGTGGGTGTGTGTGCTTGTGTGTGAAAAAAGCAGTGAGGTGTAAAATAAATGCAGGATTGCAACGGCCTTCTTAAAAATAAGAAGCAACTTTATCACATTTGAAGCCCAGTGAAGAATCTGCCTGATACTTAACCTACAATTAATTGAAATGTGAAAAATTCAGGCCTCGAAAAACAAAGCCAACATACATACTGAATCTAATCAGTCTGTCTCACCTGTTTTCTAATCACTCCTTTCAATAAACCTAAATTGCCAGCATAAAACATCAGTTGTTCTAAACGAGTGGACGGATGTCCCCTGTCATGGGCTGTGTAAAACACATGGACGATCCGGCACTGATTGTTATCTAGAATGACTTCTGCCTGAACTACTATTGGAGAATTGTTGCTGATATACTGCGGTTCTTATACCAGTAAACTGGAATGAAGGTAATTTCAGGCTGCAAAGGAATAAATTGATTTTACTAACTGGTTTTTGGAAAACACTGCCATGAAAAATTATCAATATGTTCATAAAGGCATCTACATGTCTCTTTAAAGGGTTTTACTTAATGGGGGAGGTGGTGAGGTCTCGATATAACTGAACTGTCCATTAGTAGGTAGAACAATATCATGGGAATCAGAGTGCACATTCCGGTTTGACCTCAATCTAGGTAACATGGATTCATCTCTGTGTAATAGGCCTGCTTCTGAAAAACACAATGTAGAGCTCCAAAAGCAGAACGATACTTTCAGAATACCATGTTATGTTTGTAAATAGACAGACAGATAGATATACAGAAATCAAAAATCTGAAAACGGTCTGGAAGTGTACATTTCTATAACTTACAATGTCAGTAGTGGGGGATTAATAGCAGATCAAGAAGAGTGTATCTGCATGAGAAATGGTTCAATTTTTGAAAGAGTTTTTTAAATGAAAATTGACAAAAAATTTAAAGGGTTACAGTAAGTGTTGAGGAGTGACTTGGCAAAAGGAGCACAGAGGTGAGAAAGAATTAAGTAGAGTTCAATAGAACCAGGTATAATTTCTGTACACATGACTCCATGAACAGGAGCAAAGGGGACACTTAAAGAAATCATAGGACTAAGGAGAGATCAGGATTAGGAGGGTTTGTACTAGTCTAGAAATGCTGACCTGAAAACCAACTAAAGTTTCAACTCCTTCTTTTGAGGAACATTAGCTGTGCCGTGCTTTTCAAAAATGACTTGTCATAACTGATTGATGCCCATGTTAGCAACTCTTCTGAAATTACGTTGAAAGTAGACTAATGTGAGAGTTTCTCTTTAGAGAGAATTCAAATTACTTGCATAGTAAGTGGCAGCAGGTCTGGGGATGTTGTAGCTCAGTGGCAGTGACCTTGCCTAGCTTGGGGCTGGCCTGCCATGGACTTTCACCCCAAACACTTGCAAGAAAAGAAAAGGGAGGGAAGGGAGAGAGAAAGTTGGAAGGGAGGAAGGCAAAGTTGGAGGGATGGATGGAGGTACAAAAGAAGGAAGAAGAAAAGGAGAAAAACCAGGAAGGGGGGAAGGAAGCAAGGAAGGTAGGAAATAGGGAGAGCACAAGGGCAGAAAAAGGACTGAGTCACTCAAACAAAAGGCAAGGGACACAAAGACCATTATAGGCCACAAACTCTGTTTGAACAGTTTAGTCAGCTTGAGAATTTAAGTGACATCAAACTGAATGTTATTATGTCTGGATGGAATCTTCTTTCTAACCTCGCCTTGGCCTGGACTCAACCAAATCAAGGGGTGTGTGGAATGGAGAATAATTCTCTCTGGCTGGAGTGGGAGGGACCTAAACATGTGGCACTTGAGGATGCACTGGGTAGGGAAGGGGACAAGACTCCCCTGATGGGCAGTTGAGACAACAAGGCTCGTGGGAGCTCCTGATCATGGCTCCCACCGCAATACGCACACCACCCACCATACGCTCAGCCCCTGAAGGGGCTCACAGTGGTCTGCTCCGTTGCCTGGTGCAGGTTGGAGTTCCTGACCAAACACCTGAGTGTCCACAGCCTGTGTTGGCCTGCCTGGGCAGGCTGTGGTTGTGGTGGCAAGAGCCAAAGCTGTCTTGGCGTGATGGAGGAGCCAAGGGCTGCCTCTCAGCCATACTAGTGGGTGGTTCTGGAAGAAGCACCCAGGGTTGTGGCAGCGTTGTCCGAAGACATGAAGCCAGGCCATCTTCCTTCTGGCTTTCCTTGGGAGTTGATGATGTGTACAGCTCTTGGATTTTTTGCTGTTCTCTCACTTTTCTGGAGAGCTTTTCAGTCGGTTAGTAGCAGGCTTTACGTGGGAAGAGAAAAAAGGCTGGCTCTAAATCTTGCTGGACTTATTGAGGCAAAATGTGGACTTCTTGATAAAGTGAGCCTTGTTGAAAAAGAACATAAAGGCTTAGACTCATCTTTCAAGGATTGCAGGTTTGAGAAGGGTTCAAGGGAAGCACAACAGCTGGAGGCAACCTACGAAAAGCTGCAAAGGTCCGAATCCAGCCATGGCGTTGAAATGCTCTTTCTAGAAGAAGAGCTCAAAGCACAGAAGGCTAAACATGGTCAACAGGATGAAACGATGGCGCATCTATCAAGAGGGATACAGTCCCTCCAAGGTGAATCTGAATCCCTCAGATCACAAATAGCTGAAGCCAAAACAAACTGGAGACTCTTTCAAGTGAATGAGGAAGAACTGAAGCTGGCAATCAAAGAGATTTTGAATGAAGGATCCCTACTTCCGCAAACGCAGAGACCAACAATACAAGGAGAAGCTGAAGCACAGAGGGAACAAGGAGGTGTCCAATATAAAGCAAAAATTATATTAGAGGACTCTAAAGTAGCTGGAGAACAAGTTCTAAGGGACGCCGAAAATCACATGGAGTCTCTGAGTGAATGCTTGCTGAAGACGAAGGATAGATCTTCTCCAAGCCTGGGAGCCCAAAGGGATGGTGGTCACCTGGAACTGGGAAAGACGAGTGAACCCGAAATTGGTGCTCACTTGGAGGATGAGTCCAAAGGAGCTTTGAGGAACCTGGTTTATGGTGATAAGCTAAAGGCCTCCTTAGAAATCTTGGAAGGAGGAAGAAATAAAAAATGTACTTTCTCAACTGAAGTCGAGAAAACCACGGAAGACCTTACAGAACACCGTAAAAGTCTGCAGACTGAACAGGCATCCTTGCAGTCAGAAAATGCACAGCTGCAAAGTGAGAATGAGACCCTACAGAAGAACTTGAAAGTCATGATGGAACGCTATCAAGAAAATACGATGAAACTGCACAGGAAATTAAGAGTGGAGGAAAACTACCGTGTGGAGCAAGAGGAGAAACTTTCCAAAGTCGAAGAAAAGATGAGCCATACAATAAAAGAGCTGGAGACCTACAGAAAGAGAGCCCAATATCTTGAAGAACAATTGCAGAGTACCATTCATTCCTGTCTGGGGAAGATTATTTCCTCTGAGAAAGAAGCACATGCCAGTGAGTTGGCAGCTCGGATTGCTGAAAGAAACCTCAGCTATTTCAGGAAACAAAATGCACGCAACAGACAAAAATTAACTGAGAAGGAGCTGAGATTTGAACTTGTAGGAAAAGATCCCTATGATGCACTGGATGTTTCCAACTCAGCAGTGGGCAGAAAGCCTTCTCCAAATGGGCCCTCACCAATAGGTCACCCTTCATCTGAAAGGAGGCCTCCTCATTTTGAAAAGAGTGGTCCACTCACACTCTCACGTTTCACTCCAGTGGGAGGGGGAAGAGGGTCAAGGGGCCCTGGAGAATCCTCTGGACCATGCGACTAGCAGTAAAGGAAGGAATCCAGCTGTCATAAGTTCACCGATTTTCAGAGAGCACCTTCTCAGACTGGGCCCCTCTCTCCTCCAGGGGAACAGGCCAGCAGGCTGATGATCCCTCCGCCAGGCCAACCATATTCTTCTGATGCACGTCTTCCTCTACAAAGTCAAGATAGGTTTTACTCAAATTGTGGTAGAGCATCGGGACAAGCAGAACACAGAATTCCTAATATGCCTCCTTTGGACTCTGATGTGCCTGATTCACCTCTCCATGCTGAAAACCAAGCAACTGGCTCTGGCTCTGTGTTGGCACCTTTCCCTCCAGTCACAGGTGCCTTGTTTTCAGTTGACCCAAGGAGTCAGTTCCTGAGAAGAGGACCTTTTTTTTCCTCCACCTCTCCCAGGAAACTTGTCTGGGAACCTGGAGATTATTGTCCACCTGACCCGCCACCCACTCCATTTCCAATGTGATGTGTCTATGCAGGGAGGGGGTTTTCCTCACAATCTTCCCCCAACAGCTGGAATTCAGCCATCTACACCCCCATTCTGAAAGTACAAGTGAGTTCCCTGAAGGGTTCCTTCCACCTGCAAATGAGCCTGTTACTCAACATCCAGAACCAAACAAGAAACCTCATGCTGTTGCTGTCTCTTCAAATGTAATTTGACTTATCTCTCATTTTTAGTTTTTAAGTAACTGCTTTTACTTCAGTAATTGACTATACTTTGGCTCCAATTGAAGCTCAATGAAACAATAATTCTTAAGATAGTATTTTGTAAATAAAGATGGTTTTCGTAGGAATCTTCTGAGTAAATTGTTCCTATTTTATTTTATCCCAGAGAACAGCATTTAATCTGATGAAGCCACTCTTACATAAACAAGAATGGGAGTTCTAGGTACTTGTTATCTAGCTGATGGAAATATCTTTTAAACTCCCAAAAAAGAAGTGCATTTAGTATGACTGTAGCAAATGTAAAGTGACTTTAGGCTTAATGAAGAATTGTCACTGATTTACAGACTGGTTGGGCATTTCAGCCAGTTTTTCCATATCAGAATAACTAGAGCATGGGAGGACTAAAGGAGAGAACACAACTAAACATGTCAGGGAAACAGGAGATCTCAACTACAAAGAAAAAAGAAGACCTCTTGTTTATATTGGTTGCTTAAAACATTACATAGCTCTTGAGATACCATATTTCCTACATTAGATTCAAGTGAGTTATGAACTCCCATTCTCACCCCATATACAGATTGCACAATCACATTGTTTACACCTCCACATTTTTACAAAATGCCATATTAGTAACTGTTGTATTCTGCTACCTTTTCTAGCCTCTACTATCCCCCCTCTCCTGCCCTCCCATCTTCTCTCTCTATCCCATCTGCTGTAATTTAACGCTTGGGAATTGGAATCCACACTTTAAACTCACTCTCCTCCCCTTTTTCCCTTCTGTCAAATTACTCATCATCTTCTTCTATTTCTCCTCCTCCTTATACCTTTAATTCATTCATCATACACTCATGCATTGGATCATTCATTCCTTTCACATAAGGTGTTGGGGATCCAACTCAGGACCTTTTAAAGTGTGAAGCCAGCACTCTAGTGCTGTTCCAAAACCCCAGCACCTGTCTTGTTGATTTTATGACTGTTTGTATGAAATTCAGAATCGCATTCTGCTATGGTTTACTGATATGTGGATTGACCTAATCCTTGTTTTCTGGGAGACTTTTGGAAAATATACATGAATTATTAGGAGATTGAAATGAAGAAACAAAGAGGAAATTCCCCAATTTCTTATTCTTAGAGTCCATACTCTGACTCTGCCTACCTACTGTAAAAACTTTAAACACTTACGCCCCATTTCTATATCATTGCCAACAAGTGAACATTCACTGCCCTACAACAAACCAGAGAACTCACATTGAACAATGTTTCCCCAGTAGAGACCAAGACACAATACTTATTAAAAAAAATACCCTAGTTATGAGTTAGTAGGTAAAGCTTTATTTGAGTGTTAAATGTGCTCTAATTATGTGTTTGTGTGTTTGTTGATGTGTGTGGTGTGTGGGTGTGTGTGCTTGTGTGTGAAAAAAGCAGTGAGGTGTAAAATAAATGCAGGATTGCAACGGCCTTCTTAAAAATAAGAAGCAACTTTATCACATTTGAAGCCCAGTGAAGAATCTGCCTGATACTTAACCTACAATTAATTGAAATGTGAAAAATTCAGGCCTCGAAAAACAAAGCCAACATACATACTGAATCTAATCAGTCTGTCTCACCTGTTTTCTAATCACTCCTTTCAATAAACCTAAATTGCCAGCATAAAACATCAGTTGTTCTAAACGAGTGGACGGATGTCCCCTGTCATGGGCTGTGTAAAACACATGGACGATCCGGCACTGATTGTTATCTAGAATGACTTCTGCCTGAACTACTATTGGAGAATTGTTGCTGATATACTGCGGTTCTTATACCAGTAAACTGGAATGAAGGTAATTTCAGGCTGCAAAGGAATAAATTGATTTTACTAACTGGTTTTTGGAAAACACTGCCATGAAAAATTATCAATATGTTCATAAAGGCATCTACATGTCTCTTTAAAGGGTTTTACTTAATGGGGGAGGTGGTGAGGTCTCGATATAACTGAACTGTCCATTAGTAGGTAGAACAATATCATGGGAATCAGAGTGCACATTCCGGTTTGACCTCAATCTAGGTAACATGGATTCATCTCTGTGTAATAGGCCTGCTTCTGAAAAACACAATGTAGAGCTCCAAAAGCAGAACGATACTTTCAGAATACCATGTTATGTTTGTAAATAGACAGACAGATAGATATACAGAAATCAAAAATCTGAAAACGGTCTGGAAGTGTACATTTCTATAACTTACAATGTCAGTAGTGGGGGATTAATAGCAGATCAAGAAGAGTGTATCTGCATGAGAAATGGTTCAATTTTTGAAAGAGTTTTTTAAATGAAAATTGACAAAAAATTTAAAGGGTTACAGTAAGTGTTGAGGAGTGACTTGGCAAAAGGAGCACAGAGGTGAGAAAGAATTAAGTAGAGTTCAATAGAACCAGGTATAATTTCTGTACACATGACTCCATGAACAGGAGCAAAGGGGACACTTAAAGAAATCATAGGACTAAGGAGAGATCAGGATTAGGAGGGTTTGTACTAGTCTAGAAATGCTGACCTGAAAACCAACTAAAGTTTCAACTCCTTCTTTTGAGGAACATTAGCTGTGCCGTGCTTTTCAAAAATGACTTGTCATAACTGATTGATGCCCATGTTAGCAACTCTTCTGAAATTACGTTGAAAGTAGACTAATGTGAGAGTTTCTCTTTAGAGAGAATTCAAATTACTTGCATAGTAAGTGGCAGCAGGTCTGGGGATGTTGTAGCTCAGTGGCAGTGACCTTGCCTAGCTTGGGGCTGGCCTGCCATGGACTTTCACCCCAAACACTTGCAAGAAAAGAAAAGGGAGGGAAGGGAGAGAGAAAGTTGGAAGGGAGGAAGGCAAAGTTGGAGGGATGGATGGAGGTACAAAAGAAGGAAGAAGAAAAGGAGAAAAACCAGGAAGGGGGGAAGGAAGCAAGGAAGGTAGGAAATAGGGAGAGCACAAGGGCAGAAAAAGGACTGAGTCACTCAAACAAAAGGCAAGGGACACAAAGACCATTATAGGCCACAAACTCTGTTTGAACAGTTTAGTCAGCTTGAGAATTTAAGTGACATCAAACTGAATGTTATTATGACTGGATGGAATCTTCCTACTAACCCCGCCTTGGCCTGGCCTAAACCAAATCAAGGGGTGGGTGGCATGGAGAGGAATTCTCTCTGGCTGGAGTGGGAGGGACCTAAACATGTGGCACTTGAGGATGCACTGGGTAGGGAAGGGGACAAGACTCCCCTGATGGGCAGTTGAGACAACAAGGCTCCTGGGAGCCCCTGATCATGGCTCCCACCGCCATACGCACACCACCCACCATACACTCAGCCCCTGAAGGGGCTCACAGTGGTCTGCTCCGTTGCCTGGTGCAGGTTGGAGTTCCTGACCAAACACCTGAGTGTCCACAGCCTGTGTTGGCCTGCCTGGGCAGGCTGTGGTTGTGGTGGCAAGAGCCAAAGCTGTCTTGGCGTGATGGAGGAGCCAAGGGCTGCCTCTCAGCCATACTAGTGGGTGGTTCTGGAAGAAGCACCCAGGGTTGTGGCAGCATTGTCCGAAGACATGAAGCCAGGCCATCTTCCTTCTGGCTTTCCTTGGGAGTTGATGATGTGTACAGCTCTTGGATTTTTTGCTGTTCTCTCACTTTTCTGGAGAGCTTTTCAGTCGGTTAGTAGCAGGCTTTACGTGGGAAGAGAAAAAAGGCTGGCTTTAAATCTTGCTGGACTTATTGAGGCAAAATGTGGACTTCTTGATAAAGTGAGCCTTGTTGAAAAAGAACATAAAGGCTTAGACTCATCTTTCAAGGATTGCAGGTTTGAGAAGGGTTCAAGGGAAGCACAACAGCTGGAGGCAACCTACAAAAAGCTGCATAGGTCCGAATCCAGCCATGGCGTTGAAATGCTCTTTCTAGAAGAAGAGCTCAAAGCACAGAAGGCTAAACATGGTCAACAGGATGAAACGATGGCGCATCTATCAAGAGGGATACAGTCCCTCCAAGGTGAATCTGAATCCCTCAGATCACAAATAGCTGAAGCCAAAACAAACTGGAGACTCTTTCAAGTGAATGAGGAAGAACTGAAGCTGGCAATCAAAGAGGTTTTGAATGAAGGATCCCTACTTCCGCAAACGCAGAGACCAACAATACAAGGAGAAGCTGAAGCACAGAGGGAACAAGGAGGTGTCCAATATAAAGCAAAAATCATATTAGAGGACTCTAAAGTAGCTGGAGAACAAGTTTTAAGGGACACCGAAAATCACATGGAGTCTCTGAGTGAATGCTTGCTGAAGACGAAGGATAGATCTTCTCCAAGCCTGGGAGCCCAAAGGGATGGTGGTCACCTGGAACTGGGAAAGACGAGTGAACCCAAAATTGGTGCTCACTTGGAGGATGAGTCCAAAGGAGCTTTGAGGAACCTGGTTTATGGTGATAAGCTAAAGGCCTCCTTAGAAATCTTGGAAAAAGGAAGAAATCAAAAATGTACTTTCTCATCTGAAGTGGAGAAAACCACGGAAGACCTTACAGAACACCTTAAAAGTCTGCAGACTGAACAGGCATCCTTGCAATCAGAAAATGCACAGCTGCAAAGTGAGAATGAGACCCTACAGAAGAACTTGAAAGTCATGATGGAACGCTATCAAGAAAATACGAGGAAACTGCACAGGAAATTAAGAGTGGAGGAAAACTACCGTGTGGAGCAAGAGGAGAAACTTTCCAAAGTCGAAGAAAAGATGAGCCATACAATAAAAGAGCTGGAGACCTACAGAAAGAGAGCCCAATATCTTGAAGAACAATTGCAGAGTACCATTCATTCCTGTCTGGGGAAGATTATTTCCTCTGAGAAAGAAGCACATGCCAGTGAGTTGGCAGCTCGGATTGCTGAAAGAAACCTCAGCTATTTCAGGAAACAAAATGCACGCAACAGACAAAAATTAACGGAGAAGGAGCTGAGATTTGAACTTGTAGGAAAAGATCCCTATGATGCACTGGATGTTTCCAACTCAGCAATGGGCAGAAAGCCTTCTCCAAATGGGCCCTCACCAATAGGTCACCCATCATCTGAAAGGAGACCTCCTCATTTTGAAAAGAGTGGTCCACTCACACTCTCAACTTTCACTCCAGTGGGAGGAGGAAGAGGGTCAAGGGGCCCTGGAGAATCCTCTGGACCATGCGACTAGCAGTAAAGGAAGAGAATCCAGCTGTCATAAGTTCACCGATTTTCAGAGAGCACCTTCTCAGACTGGGACCCTCTCTCCTCCAGGGGAACAGGCCAGCAGGCTGATGATCCCTCCGCCAGGCCAACCATATTCTTCTGATGCACGTCTTCCTCTACAAAGGCAAGATAGGTTTTACTCAAATTGTGGTAGAGCATCGGGACAAGCAGAACACAGAATTCCTAATATGCCTCCTTTGGACTCTGATGTGCCTGATTCACCTCTCCATGCTGAAAACCAAGCAACAGGCTCTGGCTCTGTGTTGGCACCTTTCCCTCCAGTCACAGGTGCCTTGTTTTCAGTTGACCCAAGGAGTCAGTTCCTGAGAAGAGGACCTTTTTTTTCCTCCACCTCTCCCAGGAAACTTGTCTGGGAACCTGGAGATTATTTTCCACCTGACCCGCCACCCACTCCATTTCCAATGTGATGTGTCTATGCAGGGAGGGGGTTTTCCTCACAATCTTCCCCCAACAGCTGGAATTCAGCCATCTACACCCCCATTCTGAAAGTACAAGTGAGTTCCCTGAAGGGTTCCTTCCACCTGCAAATGAGCCTGTTACTCAACATCCAGAACCAAACAAGAAACCTCATGCTGTTGCTGTCTCTTCAAATGTAATTTGACTTATCTCTCATTTTTAGTTTTTAAGTAACTGCTTTTACTTCAGTAATTGACTATACTTTGGCTCCAATTGAAGCTCAATGAAACAATAATTCTTAAGATAGTATTTTGTAAATAAAGATGGTTTTCGTAGGAATCTTCTGAGTAAATTGTTCCTATTTTATTTTATCCCAGAGAACAGCATTTAATCTGATGAAGCCACTCTTACATAAACAAGAATGGGAGTTCTAGGTACTTGTAATCTAGCTGATGGAAATATCTTTTAAACTCCCAAAAAAGAAGTGCATTTAGTATGACTGTAGCAAATATAAAGTGACTTTAGGCTTAATGAAGAATTGTCACTGATTTACAGACTGGTTGGGCATTTCAGCCACTTTTTCCATATCAGAATAACTAGAGCATGGGAGGACTAAAGGAGAGAACACAACTAAACATGTCAGGGAAACAGGAGATCTCAACTACAAAGAAAAAAGAAGACCTCTTGTTTATATTGGTTGCTTAAAACATTACATAGCTCTTGAGATACCATATTTCCTACATTAGATTCAAGTGAGTTATGAACTCCCATTTTCACCCCATATACAGATTGCACAATCACATTGTTTACACCTCCACATTTTTACAAAATGCCATATTAGTAACTGTTGTATTCTGCTACCTTTTCTAGCCTCTACTATCCCCCCTCTCCTGCCCTCCCATCTTCTCTCTCTATCCCATCTGCTGTAATTTAACGCTTGGGAATTGGAATCCACACTTTAAACTCACTCTCCTCCCCTTTTTCCCTTCTGTCAAATTACTCATCATCTTCTTCTATTTCTACTCCTCCTTATACCTTTAATTCATTCATCATACACTCATGCATTGGATCATTCATTCCTTTCACATAAGGTGTTGGGGATCCAACTCAGGACCTTTTAAAGTGTGAAGCCAGCACTCTAGTGCTGTTCCAAAACCCCAGCACCTGTCTTGTTGATTTTATGACTGTTTGTATGAAATTCAGAATCGCATTCTGCTATGGTTTACTGATATGTGGATTGACCTAATCCTTGTTTTCTGGGAGACTTTTGGAAAATATACATGAATTATTAGGAGATTGAAATGAAGAAACAAAGAGGAAATTCCCCAATTTCTTATTCTTAGAGTCCATACTCTGACTCTGCCTACCTACTGTAAAAACTTTAAACACTTACGCCCCATTTCTATATCATTGCCAACAAGTGAACATTCACTGCCCTACAACAAACCAGAGAACTCACATTGAACAATGTTTCCCCAGTAGAGACCAAGACACAATACTTATTAAAAAAAATACCCTAGTTATGAGTTAGTAGGTAAAGCTTTATTTGAGTGTTAAATGTGCTCTAATTATGTGTTTGTGTGTTTGTTGATGTGTGTGGTGTGTGGGTGTGTGTGCTTGTGTGTGAAAAAAGCAGTGAGGTGTAAAATAAATGCAGGATTGCAACGGCCTTCTTAAAAATAAGAAGCAACTTTATCACATTTGAAGCCCAGTGAAGAATCTGCCTGATACTTAACCTACAATTAATTGAAATGTGAAAAATTCAGGCCTCGAAAAACAAAGCCAACATACATACTGAATCTAATCAGTCTGTCTCACCTGTTTTCTAATCACTCCTTTCAATAAACCTAAATTGCCAGCATAAAACATCAGTTGTTCTAAACGAGTGGACGGATGTCCCCTGTCATGGGCTGTGTAAAACACATGGACGATCCGGCACTGATTGTTATCTAGAATGACTTCTGCCTGAACTACTATTGGAGAATTGTTGCTGATATACTGCGGTTCTTATACCAGTAAACTGGAATGAAGGTAATTTCAGGCTGCAAAGGAATAAATTGATTTTACTAACTGGTTTTTGGAAAACACTGCCATGAAAAATTATCAATATGTTCATAAAGGCATCTACATGTCTCTTTAAAGGGTTTTACTTAATGGGGGAGGTGGTGAGGTCTCGATATAACTGAACTGTCCATTAGTAGGTAGAACAATATCATGGGAATCAGAGTGCACATTCCGGTTTGACCTCAATCTAGGTAACATGGATTCATCTCTGTGTAATAGGCCTGCTTCTGAAAAACACAATGTAGAGCTCCAAAAGCAGAACGATACTTTCAGAATACCATGTTATGTTTGTAAATAGACAGACAGATAGATATACAGAAATCAAAAATCTGAAAACGGTCTGGAAGTGTACATTTCTATAACTTACAATGTCAGTAGTGGGGGATTAATAGCAGATCAAGAAGAGTGTATCTGCATGAGAAATGGTTCAATTTTTGAAAGAGTTTTTTAAATGAAAATGGACAAAAAATTTAAAGGGTTACAGTAAGTGTTGAGGAGTGACTTGGCAAAAGGAGCACAGAGGTGAGAAAGAATTAAGTAGAGTTCAATAGAACCAGGTATAATTTCTGTACACATGACTCCATGAACAGGAGCAAAGGGGACACTTAAAGAAATCATAGGACTAAGGAGAGATCAGGATTAGGAGGGTTTGTACTAGTCTAGAAATGCTGACCTGAAAACCAACTAAAGTTTCAACTCCTTCTTTTGAGGAACATTAGCTGTGCCGTGCTTTTCAAAAATGACTTGTCATAACTGATTGATGCCCATGTTAGCAACTCTTCTGAAATTACGTTGAAAGTAGACTAATGTGAGAGTTTCTCTTTAGAGAGAATTCAAATTACTTGCATAGTAAGTGGCAGCAGGTCTGGGGATGTTGTAGCTCAGTGGCAGTGACCTTGCCTAGCTTGGGGCTGGCCTGCCATGGACTTTCACCCCAAACACTTGCAAGAAAAGAAAAGGGAGGGAAGGGAGAGAGAAAGTTGGAAGGGAGGAAGGCAAAGTTGGAGGGATGGATGGAGGTACAAAAGAAGGAAGAAGAAAAGGAGAAAAACCAGGAAGGGGGGAAGGAAGCAAGGAAGGTAGGAAATAGGGAGAGCACAAGGGCAGAAAAAGGACTGAGTCACTCAAACAAAAGGCAAGGGACACAAAGACCATTATAGGCCACAAACTCTGTTTGAACAGTTTAGTCAGCTTGAGAATTTAAGTGACATCAAACTGAATGTTATTATGTCTGGATGGAATCTTCCTACTAACCCCGCCTTGGCCTGGCCTAAACCAAATCAAGGGGTGGGTGGCATGGAGAGGAATTCTCTCTGGCTGGAGTGGGAGGGACCTAAACATGTGGCACTTGAGGATGCACTGGGTAGAGAAGGGGACAAGACTCCCCTGATGGGCAGTTGAGACAACAAGGCTCCTGGGAGCCCCTGATCATGGCTCCCACCGCCATACGCACACCACCCACCATACACTCAGCCCCTGAAGGGGCTCACAGTGGTCTGCTCCGTTGCCTGGTGCAGGTTGGAGTTCCTGACCAAACACCTGAGTGTCCACAGCCTGTGTTGGCCTGCCTGGGCAGGCTGTGGTTGTGGTGGCAAGAGCCAAAGCTGTCTTGGCGTGATGGAGGAGCCAAGGGCTGCCTCTCAGCCATACTAGTGGGTGGTTCTGGAAGAAGCACCCAGGGTTGTGGCAGCATTGTCCGAAGACATGAAGCCAGGCCATCTTCCTTCTGGCTTTCCTTGGGAGTTGATGATGTGTACAGCTCTTGGATTTTTTGCTGTTCTCTCACTTTTCTGGAGAGCTTTTCAGTCGGTTAGTAGCAGGCTTTACGTGGGAAGAGAAAAAAGGCTGGCTCTAAATCTTGCTGGACTTATTGAGGCAAAATGTGGACTTCTTGATAAAGTGAGCCTTGTTGAAAAAGAACATAAAGGCTTAGACTCATCTTTCAAGGATTGCAGGTTTGAGAAGGGTTCAAGGGAAGCACAACAGCTGGAGGCAACCTACGAAAAGCTGCATAGGTCCGAATCCAGCCATGGCGTTGAAATGCTCTTTCTAGAAGAAGAGCTCAAAGCACAGAAGGCTAAACATGGTCAACAGGATGAAACGATGGCGCATCTATCAAGAGGGATACAGTCCCTCCAAGGTGAATCTGAATCCCTCAGATCACAAATAGCTGAAGCCAAAACAAACTGGAGACTCTTTCAAGTGAATGAGGAAGAACTGAAGCTGGCAATCAAAGAGGTTTTGAATGAAGGATCCCTACTTCCGCAAACGCAGAGACCAACAATACAAGGAGAAGCTGAAGCACAGAGGGAACAAGGAGGTGTCCAATATAAAGCAAAAATCATATTAGAGGACTCTAAAGTAGCTGGAGAACAAGTTTTAAGGGACACCGAAAATCACATGGAGTCTCTGAGTGAATGCTTGCTGAAGACGAAGGATAGATCTTCTCCAAGCCTGGGAGCCCAAAGGGATGGTGGTCACCTGGAACTGGGAAAGACGAGTGAACCCAAAATTGGTGCTCACTTGGAGGATGAGTCCAAAGGAGCTTTGAGGAACCTGGTTTATGGTGATAAGCTAAAGGCCTCCTTAGAAATCTTGGAAAAAGGAAGAAATCAAAAATGTACTTTCTCATCTGAAGTGGAGAAAACCACGGAAGACCTTACAGAACACCTTAAAAGTCGGCAGACTGAACAGGCATCCTTGCAGTCAGAAAATGCACAGCTGCAAAGTGAGAATGAGACCCTACAGAAGAACTTGAAAGTCATGATGGAACGCTATCAAGAAAATACGATGAAACTGCACAGGAAATTAAGAGTGGAGGAAAACTACCGTGTGGAGCAAGAGGAGAAACTTTCCAAAGTCGAAGAAAAGATGAGCCATACAATAAAAGAGCTGGAGACCTACAGAAAGAGAGCCCAATATCTTGAAGAACAATTGCAGAGTACCATTCATTCCTGTCTGGGGAAGATTATTTCCTCTGAGAAAGAAGCACATGCCAGTGAGTTGGCAGCTCGGATTGCTGAAAGAAACCTCAGCTATTTCAGGAAACAAAATGCACGCAACAGACAAAAATTAACGGAGAAGGAGCTGAGATTTGAACTTGTAGGAAAAGATCCCTATGATGCACTGGATGTTTCCAACTCAGCAATGGGCAGAAAGCCTTCTCCAAATGGGCCCTCACCAATAGGTCACCCTTCATCTGAAAGGAGACCTCCTCATTTTGAAAAGAGTGGTCCACTCACACTCTCAACTTTCACTCCAGTGGGAGGAGGAAGAGGGTCAAGGGGCCCTGGAGAATCCTCTGGACCATGCGACTAGCAGTAAAGGAAGAGAATCCAGCTGTCATAAGTTCACCGATTTTCAGAGAGCACCTTCTCAGACTGGGACCCTCTCTCCTCCAGGGGAACAGGCCAGCAGGCTGATGATCCCTCCGCCAGGCCAACCATATTCTTCTGATGCACGTCTTCCTCTACAAAGGCAAGATAGGTTTTACTCAAATTGTGGTAGAGCATCGGGACCAGCAGAACACAGAATTCCTAATATGCCTCCTTTGGACTCTGATGTGCCTGATTCACCTCTCCATGCTGAAAACCAAGCAACAGGCTCTGGCTCTGTGTTGGCACCTTTCCCTCCAGTCAGAGGTGCCTTGTTTCCAGTTGACCCAAGGAGTCAGTTCCTGAGAAGAGGACCTTTTTTTTCCTCCACCTCTCCCAGGAAACTTGTCTGGGAACCTGGAGATTATTTTCCACCTGACCCGCCACCCACTCCATTTCCAATGTGATGTGTCTATGCAGGGAGGGGGTTTTCCTCACAATCTTCCCCCAACAGCTGGAATTCAGCCCTCTACACCCCCATTCTGAAAGTACAAGTGAGTTCCCTGAAGGGTTCCTTCCACCTGCAAATGAGCCTGTTACTCAACATCCAGAACCAAACAAGAAACCTCATGCTGTTGCTGTCTCTTCAAATGTAATTTGACTTATCTCTCATTTTTAGTTTTTACGTAACTGCTTTTACTTCAGTAATTGACTATACTTTGGCTCCAATTGAAGCTCAATGAAACAATAATTCTTAAGATAGTATTTTGTAAATAAAGATGGTTTTCGTAGGAATCTTCTGAGTAAATTGTTCCTATTTTATTTTATCCCAGAGAACAGCATTTAATCTGATGATGCCACTCTTACATAAACAAGAATGGGAGTTCTAGGTACTTGTAATCTAGCTGATGGAAATATCTTTTAAACTCCCAAAAAAGAAGTGCATTTAGTATGACTGTAGCAAATGTAAAGTGACTTTAGGCTTAATGAAGAATTGTCACTGATTTACAGACTGGTTGGGCATTTCAGCCACTTTTTCCATATCAGAATAACTAGAGCATGGGAGGACTAAAGGAGAGAACACAACTAAACATGTCAGGGAAACAGGAGATCTCAACTACAAAGAAAAAAGAAGACCTCTTGTTTATATTGGTTGCTTAAAACATTACATAGCTCTTGAGATACCATATTTCCTACATTAGATTCAAGTGAGTTATGAACTCCCATTTTCACCCCATATACAGATTGCACAATCACATTGTTTACACCTCCACATTTTTACAAAATGCCATATTAGTAACTGTTGTATTCTGCTACCTTTTCTAGCCTCTACTATCCCCCCTCTCCTGCCCTCCCATCTTCTCTCTCTATCCCATCTGCTGTAATTTAACGCTTGGGAATTGGAATCCACACTTTAAACTCACTCTCCTCCCCTTTTTCCCTTCTGTCAAATTACTCATCATCTTCTTCTATTTCTCCTCCTCCTTATACCTTTAATTCATTCATCATACACTCATGCATTGGATCATTCATTCCTTTCACATAAGGTGTTGGGGATCCAACTCAGGACCTTTTAAAGTGTGAAGCCAGCACTCTAGTGCTGTTCCAAAACCCCAGCACCTGTCTTGTTGATTTTATGACTGTTTGTATGAAATTCAGAATCGCATTCTGCTATGGTTTACTGATATGTGGATTGACCTAATCCTTGTTTTCTGGGAGACTTTTGGAAAATATACATGAATTATTAGGAGATTGAAATGAAGAAACAAAGAGGAAATTCCCCAATTTCTTATTCTTAGAGTCCATACTCTGACTCTGCCTACCTACTGTAAAAACTTTAAACACTTACGCCCCATTTCTATATCATTGCCAACAAGTGAACATTCACTGCCCTACAACAAACCAGAGAACTCACATTGAACAATGTTTCCCCAGTAGAGACCAAGACACAATACTTATTAAAAAAAATACCCTAGTTATGAGTTAGTAGGTAAAGCTTTATTTGAGTGTTAAATGTGCTCTAATTATGTGTTTGTGTGTTTGTTGATGTGTGTGGTGTGTGGGTGTGTGTGCTTGTGTGTGAAAAAAGCAGTGAGGTGTAAAATAAATGCAGGATTGCAACGGCCTTCTTAAAAATAAGAAGCAACTTTATCACATTTGAAGCCCAGTGAAGAATCTGCCCGATACTTAACCTACAATTAATTGAAATGTGAAAAATTCAGGCCTCGAAAAACAAAGCCAACATACATACTGAATCTAATCAGTCTGTCTCACCTGTTTTCTAATCACTCCTTTCAATAAACCTAAATTGCCAGCATAAAACATCAGTTGTTCTAAACGAGTGGACGGATGTCCCCTGTCACGGGCTGTGTAAAACACATGGACGATCCGGCACTGATTGTTATCTAGAATGACTTCTGCCTGAACTACTATTGGAGAATTGTTGCTGATATACTGCGGTTCTTATACCAGTAAACTGGAATGAAGGTAATTTCAGGCTGCAAAGGAATAAATTGATTTTACTAACTGGTTTTTGGAAAACACTGCCATGAAAAATTATCAATACGTTCATAAAGGCAACTACATGTCTCTTCACAAGGGTTTTACTTAATGGGGGAGGTGGTGAGGTCTGGATATAACTGAACTGTCCATTAGTAGGTAGAACAATATCATGGGAATCAGAGTGCACATTCCGGTTTGACCTCAATCTAGGTAACATGGATTCATCTCTGTGTAATAGGCCTGCTTCTGAAAAACACAATGTAGAGCTCCAAAAGCAGAACGATGCTTTCAGAATACCATGTTATGTTTGTAAATAGACAGACAGATAGATATACAGAAATCAAAAATCTGAAAACGGTCTGGAAGTGTACATTTCTATAACTTACAATGTCAGTAGTGGGGGATTAATAGCAGATCAAGAAGACTGTATCTGCATGAGAAATGGTTCAATTTTTGAAAGAGTTTTTTAAATGAAAATGGACAAAAAATTTAAAGGGTTACAGTAAGTGTTGAGGAGTGACTTGGCAAAAGGAGCACAGAGGTGAGAAAGAATTAAGTAGAGTTCAATAGAACCAGGTATAATTTCTGTACACATGACTCCATGAACAGGAGCAAAGGGGACACTTAAAGAAATCATAGGACTAAGGAGAGATCAGGATTAGGAGGGTTTGTACTAGTCTAGAAATGCTGACCTGAAAACCAACTAAAGTTTCAACTCCTTCTTTTGAGGAACATTAGCTGTGCCGTGCTTTTCAAAAATGACTTGTCATAACTGATTGATGCCCATGTTAGCAACTCTTCTGAAATTACGTTGAAAGTAGACTAATGTGAGAGTTTCTCTTTAGAGAGAATTCAAATTACTTGCATAGGAAGTGGCAGCAGGTCTGGGGATGTTGTAGCTCAGTGGCAGTGACCTTGCCTAGCTTGGGGCTGGCCTGCCATGGACTTTCACCCCAAACACTTGCAAGAAAAGAAAAGGGAGG